>NC_136993.1:36631869-36836869 GCF_032717465.1 Coenobita brevimanus | reverse complement strand
ACACATGGGTTACTTGTGTGAATATTTTTATGTAGTCATGAAGTTGTAGAAAAATATTTAGCATTTTAGGGGGGAGTGCCTGTTGCTGTAGTTAACTTTGTTTCGCCGCCATGTTACCTACCGTATATTTTATAAGAAAAATAAGTTGTATTTGTTTAAAATGTTATAATGTATCGGACTAATTACTCTCATTATTGAACCATGTTTTACTGTGATAACTGGATTGTAAGAACACATTTTGTAAACGTTATGGTCAATAATTGTACTATCATCTGTCCACCTTATTTTTAGTTTAAGCATAATAGTTTATGTATTTTACCTTTCCATTGTGACTTGATCCCCAGACTTTGTCCAAATAACACACCTTAAAGCAGAGGTGTAAGTAAAGAGGAGCAACATGGAGTTGGTCATGGCCAGGGTGTTTCGGAGATGGTGAAGGCAGTTGACTGAGAGGCGCGTTAGGACGAGGAGTTTCACCGACCATACCAGGAGGTTGCTTTCGCGAGACCACAAGGTGAAGGCAGCAAGAACCTCAGGGTCGTCACTCGCTGCTACAACCGTCACGGACCGGGACACCTGCCCCAGCTGGTGGCATCATTAGGGTTGAATGGGTGGTAAACAAACAGGGTAATATACTCCATTGTATCCCTGAGAACTGCCTCTGCAAAAGTGAAAATATCTGAGAAACAAAACAGGCTCTATCCTTTGTTTCTTTCTCACCACATGAACGCAATAATCCTGCTGTTATATAACTGTAGTAAGGGCCAGTATAGAAACTCTGTATATTCGTTTACTGAGTTATTGACTGATTGGCTGAGTTACAAAGGGATTTAGTAGTTTGTACGTACGGTAATCTAGCCTGGTCCCCAGCAACACAAATCAGCCCACATAGCACTGCAGGACCTGTTCCCTCTCCTGAGTTTAAAGGTAAACTAAATAGACCCGTGGTAGACAGCGGAAATCCTTTATAAATGAAGATACTGCTACCGGAGGTATAAAAAGTTAAATATAGTATCAAATTGAAGCTTAGATCATGTAATTTCCAGAACTGGAGCTGTACTTTGGAATACCGCTGCATAACTGTTTCTTTTTAACATTTTTTTACCATAAATTTACGCAAAATAGTAACACCATGCATAATCTTTCTTTTGCATATTATCACCCCACATATGATGCAAAAATAATACATCCTTTTTATATGTTTCAAAACATGAGGAATCAGAATATGGTCATGATTTTATTGCAGAATGCACCTAAAACAACATTATAGCTATTTTTTTGTATAAAAGTTTTGAAAAATAAAATCATTATAATCATCATTTCAATAACAATCATGAGAAAACGGTCACAGGTATCAAAATGTTACTTTAACCCGCAGTGTCCTGACTACTCTGGCACAGAAGTCACCCAATCCCGGCAACTTTTCGACCTTGGTTCTTTTGGCTGAAAAGGTTGGTTTTGATGAGAAACCATGGAAAACAGCCATTAAAGTGCTCGCCTGGCTCTAGAAATGCCATTTGGGGGGGTCCTCCCTATCGCTGCTTACGGTACTCTCTTGCTGTTGGCAGAGCGCCCTCATTCTTGTCTTCTATTCAAGGGCCAACTATACCAGATATGGCCAAAACTCTCAGGGAATGTACAAAGAGGTTCATTACATAGGAATTGGTAGGTCATACAAAAATATAATGGTTTTCACGCACTAATAAAGGTATATAAGCATAGTTTTACTCCCAGAACACATCGAAATCGCCAAATTCTTGCACACTGTACTCACTATGTGTATCTTTTCCACTTACATGGGGGGGCACAGTGGCTCAGAGGTACAACGCCCAACTTGTAATCACGAGGTTGCAAGTTCGAGCCTCTCACGGATCAACGTTGCCAGGAGTCGTAGAGCGCTCCTGTAACCTAGCGGGAATATATGGCCATGCCTAGCTCGGGGATGATTAAATCCCTTTTCCACTTACACTATATCATTTCTCACCTTACACTACTGTTCCAACATATTTACAAGGCCTTACAATTATATAAAGCATCATATATTGCAAGTACACACATTCTTAGTAGTTCTATAGGGTGTGGCTCCGCTGAGAGGGGGTCACCTTGATGTGGTGTCGGGACTTGAAGCGTGGCTGGCAGTGCTACCTACTTTGGAGGCATACCTACGTTTGTAGGGTTCAGCATATGTCGGAATTGTGGACCAAGCACCCCCTACATCACTGGTGGAGGAGGCCTGCTGGTGGTTTGTGCCTGCCCATTTACCATCTAGGGTGGAACTGTTGCCTCCCCACGTGTTTACCGTGCGTGGCGTCCCGTAATGCTGGGAGACGGGAGTCCTGGGGGTTGAGTGATGCTGCACGATGCACCCTGCAGCTAGCAATACACCTCTTTGGTCCTTTATTCTGGCTAGACGGGGAGCCTGGTTGGGCCCAATCAGGTCAATCGGCTGGTCATATGTTGGCTTGTCAAGTGGGCATTGGGGGACCTGGTGGCTCCTGTCGTCCTGGAGTCACCCTTGCCAAGGTCCCTCAGTGGTTACCTGCATATACTCTCCTGCTACCTCTTGGGTCGCCAGTTGTGTTGTCCCTGGCATACGACCTCCCACTGTTGGGCTCTGTGGTGGGTGGAGGGGTGGGGAAATTATTATTTTTTTTTTTTTTAATATATGACGTTGCACCTGCCCCTGGACACTCTTCACGATCCGGCTCCCTCATTGCCACTCTGGAGCCTTTCCAGGCCCCCAGGAACTTTCCTCCTCTGCCCCAGCATTCAACTGGGACAAGGGGGAAGTCACGTCAGGCTGGTTCGGCTTTGGGGTTTGGCCTGGAAAGCACAGTGAAAGTGAATTATTCAAAGTATCTAGTGCTGAAACCCTCTGTGGATGGCTCAGTGTTAGATACTGATATTTTTGACTTGCACCGTGTCATTGTGTCTACCTGTGGTCGAGAACCTGTGGTCTTGTCCCAAGGGGATGGTAGCCTCCTTATTGAGGTGTCCTCCCTAGAAAAGAGCTCCTGTCTACAGTCACTGACCTCTGTATCTGGCACCAGTTTGACTTGTGCACCCCACACCACCTTTAACCAGTGTACGGGAGCCATTTACTCCCGGGAACTCCTTCGATACCCAGAGACTCAGTTGTCGGAGGAACTAAGCTCTTCGGGTGTTGTCAATGTTTACAGGGTGCAGAAGAAGATTGAGAGTGTTCTGACACCAAGTCCGACGCTTTTCCTGACATTTGACCAATTAACGTTGCCTGATTCGGTGAAACTTGCTTGGTTATCTCTTCCTGTGAAGCCCTATGTTCCAACCCCAAAGAGATGCTTTCACTGTCAGGGGTATGGGCATGTTAGCCGCTCTTGTCGCCGTATGCATGCTGGCCTTCCTGGTGTATGTTTCTTGTGGTCGCTCCTCCCATGCTGGTGACTGTCAGGCACCTACTAAATGCTGCCATTGTGGGGGTGCCCATGCTGCCTCCTCTCAGCATTGTCCTCGTTATGCTTTTGAGAAAGAGATTTTGTCTATACGTACCCATTACAAAGTTTCCTTTCCTGAGGCAAGAAGGAGAGCCCAGACTCGATAATTCCAGCCTGGAGTTTCTTGTGCCTCTGCCCTCTCCAGTGCATTGGTGCGGCGTCCTGTGTCTAGGACTCTGCCTCGATCTGTGCCATCTACTGCTCCTCTCTCCTGTGATTTGCAGACTGATTTTGCTGAGGCTTCTGTTACTTGTGAGGTGGTTGGTAACCCGCCTTCTCCAACTAATGTTTCTGCCCCCATTTTAATGACAGAGGATCGACACCCTTCCATGGTGTGGCAGACATCCATGACGATGCTTCTCCTTGTCCTGACATATCCAAAAAAAACAGCATCTCTCATACTCCTGTATTGGCTGCTACTTCCGTACCAACTGCTGCTCCTGTAATATCTGCTACTGTTGTCCACTCTTCTTTACAGTGTGCCACTACAGTTTCTAATGATTTAAGTTCTAGTGCAGAGTTGGAGGTTGCATCTATCTATCTATCTATATACCTAGGCTGCTTCCCCCAACGGAAAGGGAGGTAGCCGAGACAGGACGACACACTCCCCATTTACTCATCCATTCAAACACATTCATTCGCATCTTAGCCCCAAGGGGAGAACGGACAGATCCTCACCACACCACACCGCACAAGGGTCAACTGTGCAATGCAATCAGTGACATCCGCAGCAGGGCCCGACAGCAGAGCTGGTTTACCCCTGCCACATCATAACAGACCCATCCCCTTACCCGCACCTGACCTGACTAGCTGATCAGACCAAATGCGGGAGAATATCCCCTCAGGGCTGCATCATCACTTATTCATTCACAATTTCTCTCCATTTATTTCTGTCACGCACAGCCACTCTTCCTTGCTCAACAGACATCCCTCTCGCATCCAGTGCTCTCTTCACACTGTCCATCCATCCTATTCGTGGTCTTCCTCTCAGCCTTACACCTCTCACATCAGATCTAGTTATCTTTTTCACCAATCGCTCATTATCCATTCTCTCCATATGCCCAAACCATCGCAACACCCTCTGCTCAACTCTACCAGCCATCTCCTGAACAACTCCAGTTGTCCTTCGCACTTCATCATTTCGCACTCGATCCATACGCGTCACTCCACACATACTCCTCAGACACCTCATCTCCATTACATTCAAACTTTTCCTCTCTGCTACACCCATATTCCATGTTTCAGCCCCATATAACGCAGTCAGTACCACAACACCCTCATACAACCTTCTCTTTACATCTACTAACCTCAAACGCGTGAGGAGTGAGGAGTTTTTGGGTGACTCCCCTCCTTCTAAGGTTCAAACTTCTGCACTGCATGAGGATTCTGAGGGGGCTCTTCGCTTGACAACCCAGCCAGTGGTGGCATCTAAGTCTGTGGGTGTTCATGATTGCCCTTCCAGGATTCCAGTCTCTGCCTCTTGCTCAGGTGTGGTGAGGCCTGGGTCTTTATATACTCAAAGAGCTCACTCGCTTGCTCCCTCTGATCCGTCACCCAGTAGCCAACGTTTCGTTGTTTTGGTTTGGGGGGTTTGGTTGGCCCTGAGGTGCCAGCTGAACCCTCATGTGGGTGTGCGGATGGGGCAAGTGGGTGTTCCAAGAAGGTCGCTGTGCTTCGGGCTCATTCCGGCGATGGGCGGGACGTGTCTCGGGGTATGGGTACTTCCACCCATGGAAACTCTAAATCTTCATTGTCTTCTCGGTTGGTGAGGCAGAACTCCATGCCTAGGAAGAAGGGCTTTCACTCCCTTCCCAACGAGGTTGCTACACAGCCTTGGTGTGTCTTGGTTCATAATATTTAATACTAATCAATATGACTCAATTGGTACCAATCTGTCTTCAGTGGAAATGTAGGGGTGCCATGGCAAATTGGGAGGAATTGCAGTTATTACTCTCTGCTCTGAACCCAGTATGTGTCTGTCTTCAGGAGACGATGGTGGGGGACAGACAGTTTCCTTCTATTAGGGAGTATGAGGTCCTCCATGCATCTCCTTCTGGTGGTCACAGCGGTGCATGTGCAATTTTGTGCCGTTCTGATGTCCCCTTTATTTCTTTTGAGATTCAGTCCCCTTTTCAAGTTCTAGCAGTACAGATGCACGTTGGGAGGTGCTATACCATATGTTGTCTGTACCATCGACTTTCCGTTCCTGTTATACATGCTGATCTAGAAACCCTTATCAGCCAACTTTCACCCCCTTTCCTAGTCCATGGTGACATTAATGGCTGCCATCCTTTGTGGGGTGATTCACTTTCAAATCCCCGGGATGATCATCTTGCCTCTTTGGTTGGAGATTTAGATTTGGTTGTCCTAAATGATTGGAGGCCAACCCATTTACATGTTCAGACTGGCACATATTCTGTTATTGACCTTACCATCTCCTCCTCTGACTGTGCCCTTGATTTTTCTTGGGAGGTTCTGGATGATCTACATGGTAGTGACCGTTATCCTGTAATAGTCCAGCCTACTTGCTCTGTTCCTGCAGCCCGTCTGCCATGCTGGTGTCTGGACAGGGCTGATTGGTCTCTCTTTGAGGAACTATGTCTCTGCCAACAGGGTTACTGATTATTCAACTATCGATGATGCCGAACGTTATTTTACTAAGACCATTTTCTCAGCAGGGGTTCATTCCATCCCACGGACTTCTGGTGTTTTTTCCCGGAGACCAGTGCCATGGTGGAATGATGACTGCTCCATAGCAAAGGGAGCTTACAAAGCAGCTGCCCGTCGGTATTTTGCCAATCGTAATGTTGTTTTTCTAAAAATACAGTTTCGCAAAGCACATGCTCACTATAGATGGGTCATGAAGAATGCTCGCCATAACTCATGGAGATCATATGTCTCTACAGTTACTTCCTCAACTCCAGTGTCTATGGTGTGGAAAAAGGTGCACAAGGTTTCTAGTAGGTTCTTGCCCCCCTCCCCACCGGTGTTGCGCCTTCACGGAGAACTTGCAGTAGCCTCTGCATTTGCAAATCAGTTTTACACTGTCTCCACAAAGGATCCTTCTCAGCCATTTGCTACCTTTCTTAGGAATCAGGAGAGGCTGGGTCTTGACTTTCACTCTCATGGCGGAAAGCCATATAATTTAGATTTTAGCCTCCGTGAGCTGCATGCTGCTCTTTCAGAGTGTGGTGATACTGCTGCTGGGCCTGACGATATTCCATACGGTATGCTGCATCATCTACCAACTGATTCACTTCAGTTTCTATTGGACCTTTTTAACAGGGTTTGGAGTGAGGGCTCTATTCCGAGGAGTTGGAAGTTGGATATTGTCCTCCCCATTCCCAAGCCTGGTAAAGACCATTCCCAAGTCTCCAACTATCGCCCAGTCACTTTAACATCATGTGTGTGCAAGCTGTTCAAAAAGATGGTCAGTGTCAGGCTTATGTGGTTTCTGGAGAAGGGTTGCTTTCTCTCTACATCGCAGAGTGGTTTCCGTAAATTACAGTGCACTTCAGACAACTTTATCAGGCTCGAGGTGTTGATCTATGAAGCTTTTGCCTCCAAGCAACATCTTATGGCTGTGTTTTTTGATCTTGAGAAGGCTTATGATACTGCCTGGTGCCATGGCATCCTCCAACAACTTCATGCCTTTGGTTTATGTGGTCGCCTGCCTGTGTTCCTTGGAGACTTCTTGACTGATCGTGTATTTCGGGCCTGTGTGGGTTCTACGTTCTCTGCACCACTGTGCCAGGAGGAAGATGTCCCACAGGGGAATGTCTTAAGTGTTTCCCTGTTTGCAGTGGCCATCAATGGTATCATTGACACCGTGCCTGCTGGGGTATCCTCATCCCTTTATGTGGATGACTTAGCTATATGGTTTTCTGGCTCCCGCATGTCTGCTATTGAGTGGCATATGCAACTTGCCTTGGACAAGATTTCTGCCTGGGGCACTTCCAGGGGTTTTCAAAGACTGTGGCTATGCACTTCTGTAGGATGAGAGGGGTACACCCGGACCCTGATCTCCAGCTTTGTGGCAGGAGACTCTGTTGCGTGACAGAGACGAAATTCTTGGGCCTGATGTTTGACTGTCGTTTGACATTGGTCTCACACTTGGCAAAACTTAAAACATCATGTATGAAGGCTCTCAATCTATTGAGGGTTCTGTCCCATACCTCTTGGGGTGCTGATTAGGGATGCTCTTGCATTTGTTTCAGGTTCTTGTAACCTCTAAGCTGTCATATGGCTGTGAGGTATATCCCTCTGCCACAGAATCCAGACTAAAAACTCTAGATGCTGTCTATCATGCTGGTCTTCGCCTTGCAACTGGGGCTTTTCGGTCCTCTCCAATTCCCAGCTTGTTGGTGGAAGCTGGTGTGCCTCCCTTAGATCTACTGCGTCAGTCTGTTGCAGCACGGTGCTAGCTCTGGATTCGTCGCCTTCCAGACTCATTTGTCTGTGATTGTGTGATGAAACAGTCTTGTTTTTTGTGTTATAGTAGACATCCTCGCATGCCTCATCCATTTGGCTATAGGGTTCAGGATATTATGGAGGAGTTTGGTTTGTTGGCAGTACTTGTCAATCCTGTTCGGATCCCAAGGGTTGCGCCTTGGTTATTGCCCAAGGTAACTTTCTGCAGGCGTTTTGCAGGCTCAAAGGATATTGTCGCTCCTCAGTGTCTTTTAAGGTTATTTTTAGAATATTCTTCTAGTCATGGTGGTTCTGTGCCTGTGTACACTGATGGCTCTAAATCCGCATCAGGTGTTGGTTTTGGAGTGGTATTTCCTAATTTTAGCTGTGGAGGTAGTCTTCCTTTGGTTGCCTCAGTTTTTACTGCAGAGTTGTCAGCCATCATTTTAGTCTTGAAATTGGTGTTTGTTCACCCTGACAAATATTATACTATTTTTAGAGACTCTTAAGGGGCGCTTTTGGCCCTGGACTCTTTTAACTCTTCCCATCCCCTAGTTTTAGCTATTTTGGAGTGGCTGTTCCTCATTCGTCGTTGGGGGAAGAGAGTGGATTCTTGCTAGGTTCCCGCACATGTTGGTGTGGTGGGCAATGAGACAGCGGATGCACTGGCCAAGGCTGCAGCTACTCAACAACCCCCAACAGAATATCCGCTTCCTGCATCTGATGTAACACCTTACTTGAGGTGCCTGTGTACAAAACTATGTCTTGCACATAATCAGTGTTACAGTCACACATCACGAAGATCTTGAACCCGAAACGGTGTCTTTTGTTGGGTATATATTGTTTGAAGGAAAGTTGCCTCTCCACAACACGACACTCTCATCTATGACAAGGTCTCAGATTGGACAGAATGAGGATTGGAACTTTTCTCGCAGATGATTAATTACCATCCGTATCCTCCTCATTTGATTAGTGTTATCTACATTAGCAGGGTCCTCGGCACCAGAGAAGTGGAGGGGGATCATAATTTGTTGAAACCAGCTACAAACCATTACTTTGCCAAAGAAAGGTATGTTCAGTGATGGGTCCGTAGACCAGTATGCCGGGATTTGTTTTTTACAATACCCCCCAAAAAAACAGGCCCCAAAATAGGTACATCTCATTTGTGGTTACAACATAATCATACTGTTTGCATTGCCTGCTCTGGGTCCCTTCACCCTGGTTGGCTTGATGCTGGCTTGTGAAGGTGTTTGTCTGTTCAACAATCTGCTCCACAAACTCTGAGCTGAAAAAGGTCTGGAAAAAATCCAGCCTAGAGGAGCTTACATTAAGCGTGGGTACGGTGCAGCCAGACCACCACTCGTCTGTGAATGGGTGAATGATGGGAGTGAAGTCACTCCCATCTTCACAGACCCAGGACACTGCTCCACCTCCATTGTCACCTTCCTCATGCTGGGGAGAAGGTTGGGGAGGAGAGTAGGGTGGTGGAGGTTGGGGAGGTGGAGAGCGGCACTCTTCCCCCACTCACGCTCCTCTTCCCTCTCCCTTTTCCTTTCCCCTTCCCCTTTCCCTGCCCTTCACTTCCCTTCCCCACCACATAGGGACTGTGAATAAAAAGCACGGGAGGAAAGCAGGGACATAAAGGGGCTTTGCTGAGTGCAGGATGTGCTGGGCTCAGCGTATGAGATGCTGGGCTGTGGTTCCTCCCCATGTGGTTGCCAAGGTGCGGCTTGCCTACCCCCACCACTCTCACTCACTCACCTGCCTGCCCCCTGCACTCTTACTTTCACTACCCGGCCTGCCCACAACACTTTCACCTTCCCAAAACAATGGAACAAGGCCTGACCTTAGTTTTTGCTGTGCCACCCCTTCTGCTGCCAGCAGCAAAATCCTTGCCTTCCCCAACCACGAACGCAGACGATGACCTTCGGCTTTATCCTCTTCCTCGTCCTTGTCATCACTCAGTCCTTTGTCTTCAGGCACGAAAGAAGCTCATGCATGTGCATGGGGTGCGGGTGTTGCTTTCCCAGCCATGCGGTACCTCACACAGTTCACCTTCCTTCGGGACGGCACCTCCTCATCACTACTATTGCTGAAGTGCTCAGGCAACTCGTAGTCTTTGTCTGCCACATCGTCATCGATGGGGGAATCACTGCTACCCGTAAAGGTGTTTAATAGGTCTTGCATTCCTTTGCTGGATAGACTGCGGCATGACATGTATGTTTCAGGTCTGTGTTAGCAACAGAGTGGACGAGCGCAAGGCGACTGAGGGTCACGCTGGGTCATGGCATGTCGCCACCTGACAGTTACTAGGGGAAAGTCTGCCCCACGTGCCTACCAAGAATCAACCTTGAAATCTGAAAAATGTGGTGCTGACAGAGTTTGCAATTGCGGGGCATTTATATACGTCTCCAGGACTGGGTGTGACAAAAAGTTTGTATGTATATATATATATATATATATATATATATATATCCAGGATAGTGCGGGTTAATAGATCTTGTAGATCGTTTCAAGAGCTTTCAAATGACTCTGAAATGAATATTCTTGATTAATATACTGAGGAATTAAATCAAACTTTGAATGAAGCAGGTTTAATCTAAGACCACTGTGGGTGAGGCTAAAAAAGTGGGAGATACCATCACCGACAGTAAAGGTGTTTGTGAAGAAGAAATTGCAAACAAATTAAATTTACTGTTATTTTCTTAAAGACAGTACAATATGGTTTTTACTGCAGACTGCTGTGAGACTGTGTCATCAGACGCTTAAAATCGTGATGATAATGAGCAAATAATGTTAGATTCCATTCTCATCCTCATCATCTTGAAAAATGATGACACTTTTTCCACAGCAGTAGCAATGCATATCTCAGCACATTATAGGCTGCTAAAATGCAAGAACATTTTTTTCCATTAGTGCATTTTTCATCCCTACAGAATAGGTGGGTCAGGTCATGTAGTTTCACTGGGGCAGACTCCTTCAGACTATTTACACACTGCATGTCTGTATCACATTTGACCCAACCATAATCAGTGGGATCAACTGTCTTCGGCTTTGCTTTGTGGATAGTGCCCTAGATTATAGTCTGTAACCTGGCTTTTTGAGCATGTTGCATAAATACATTATCAGTAGGTGAGAGGGATGATGCTGGCTTGTCCACTGAGGTTGCCGTTCTAAGGTGCAGCTCATCGAGGGTATCTCATGACTTGCCTATACTACCCTTCTTATTCATCAAGAGGAGGAACTTGTAGCTGCTTCCAACCCAGCCTCCTTATTTTCACAGTGAACTTCTGTCAGTCCCATCAGAGTATACTGTTGTTTTTGGAAGATGGTATAGGCGGTTCGCTTCCGGAGTTTGAAGAGACCACTGGTTGTGTCACAGCCTGTAAGGGCATGTGCAGCTGGTAGGATTGAACACTGCTGTTTTTCAAGTGCTTCAGCAATTTAAGATACAGGTATGAATCTCTCCTGGGTAACAAAGTTTCCTAAATGCCCAGAGAGCATGTATACATCATTGGTTAGTTTTCCTCTATTTGATAGTGGAGGAAAAAAATAAAACTAATACATCCGTATCATCACTGCTGATAATGATGCGTGAAAAAGATGACATATGTAAGGCATGTAGGATCATCTTTGTGTCTGCTTCTTCATGGGTTAAGAATAGCTTATCCACATCTCTGCCTCCTTGATCAGTTACTTCTTTCACAACTTCTCCACTGTGATGACCTGCAGCAATTACATGTGTCCTTTCCTGGGTAATTATCTCTGGGGCCTTTGCCTCAATGTATTTGCTCAAGAAGTGAATGAGAGCCATTTTGTTCTCTCCTGACCTGAGAAACTGTCTGTAGATGTGAACTAGTCTATTAAATATGATCATGTGAGAGGGAACACCGTCAGTAGATAATATGTCTCCACGTCATTGACGTTCTTTGCCTTTGATACTTGAACTTATGTCAGAGCGGTCATACACTAATACACGGGTCTCAGAACTAACCCCTAGGGTACGCAATTCTCCAGCCTCAACCACTCCCCAGGACGCAAAAACAGGCCTTTTTTCTCGACTTTCTCAAAGGTTAAAAGTTTTGTTCCCGATTTATAGAGCTTGAATTTAGAGACATGGAAATGCAAACCCCACTCTCCTAGACCCAATAGTTACCGAGCTATGGCCCTTCAAAGTTGATAATAGTTACGGCCCTAGCGAGAAAGAAAATACGCTCCTCGCACGTTTTTTCTTCAGAAAAATTCTTACAAAATTCACCAAAATCATTTGTGTGTGTGTGTGTGTGTGTGTGTGTGTATAGATGTTATAAACCAATGTAATGTGCTTAGAAGAAAATATAATGGTGACAACCCCCCCAAATAATTATGATAAATAGTAAAATTTATCTTCCCCTCCTCTCCTCTCCCCATACCTCCCCTTCCCTCCCTCCCCTTCCCTTCCCTTCCCTCCCCTCCCCTCCCCTCCTCTCCTCTCCCCTCGCCTAGCCTCCCTTCCCCCCTTCTCCTCCCCCCTCCCCTCCCCACCGAGCTGTCAAATCTAGCTAGGGAAAATGGTCATGAACCCCCCCAAAAAAAAAATATGATAAATAGTAAAAATTATGCTCCCCTCCGCTCCCCTCCACATACCTCCAGTTCCCTCCCTCCCCTTCCTTTCCCTCCCCTCATCTCTCCTCCCTTTCCCTCCCCTCCCATCACCTAACCTCTCATCTCCCCTTGCCCTTCCCCCCTCCCCTCCCCTCTGAGCTGTCAAATTTAGCTAGGGAAAATAAAATTTCTTTTTCGAGTGGGTTTCGAATAAAGACAGCTAAAATAATTGTGGTGTGCATATCTGTATGCAAAGACACGAATAAATGACAGGTAATGATTCAAAGACACGCGCCATAGAGAGTAAAATATACGCAGAAAATTCGAGGCCGGGGAGGTAGGCTAAAGATACTGCATGCTAGGGGGTGGGGGTGGGGGGTGGGGGGTGGTGGTGGGAGGTGGCACGGCCAGGTGGGGGTGTATGGGGATGGGGGGATGGGAGGAGACGACCACTAGACACAAAGGAAGGGCTCCAGTGGAGTACAGGAACATGGAGGGACGGTGGGGGGAAATACCCTCCCCCTAGATGACTGGGAGGGGCATGGGGGGATCCACATGGGAGGGGAGGGATGCATAAGGGTGTGGGAGGGGTGGTGATGGTGGTAAGAACAGTGGGAGATAGGGCAGTAACAAGGTAGTGGGGTAGCTATGGCGAGAGGGAGGTGGGGGGTGCACCCCCACTGCCTGGGTACGGGCCTGGGTCCCCCCTCCGGTGTGTCCAACATTTAGTTCCGATTGGTTAGAAGCCATCTACATACCAGCCAGGATGGAGTCAGCTGCCGCCAGTTTTTGTGGATGTTGCACGATCGGCGTTGCTCATCCTTTTAAGAAATTGCGCAAAAAACTCGATCGATGAGTTTAGTACTTTAGGGGCTAAGGTCAGGATTCGTGTATAGGGTGATCAACTTCTTGACGACAACTTCTCCTAGGTCATCAAAGGTTATGAACTGTGATTCATTCCCACCTCATGCAGTCAGTGATGTATGTTGCTACAGTGTGGCACTTGAATTTCATCTCCATTTTTTGCACAACATTTTCTTCCAGCTTGCTTGCTACATGTGACTTTGTGGCTTTTCTCATGGTTTCATCAGTATGGAACAGTTCAGGTGGAACTGGGGTTAACTCAAATGACAGCACTTTCCTCATATCAGTGTCACAATGCTTTGCAACTATTAGCAAGTTCTATCATTTGTTAACCCCAGTTCCATCTGCACTGTTCCATAGCGATGGAACCATGAGAAAAGCCACAAAGTCAGATCTAGCACACAAGTTGTAGGAAAATGTTCTGCAAGAAACGAAGTTGAAATTTAAGTGCCATATTCCAGCAGCATACATCACTGACGGCATGAGCTTTATCCAAGGTGTGAATGGATCTCAGTTCAAAACCTTTGATGACCTTTGAGAAGTTGTAATCAAGAAGTTGATCACCTTATACACGAATCCTGACCTTGGTACTGATACCCTTGTATTAGTTTATGACCGCTCTGACATAAGTTCAAGTATCAAAGAAGAACGTCAACGATCTGGAGTCATATTTTCTACTGTTGGTGTTCCCTTTCATAATATGATCATAGGTAATAGACTAGTTCCCAGCTACAGACAGTTTTTCAGATCAGGACAGAACAAAATGGCTCTCATTCACCTTCTGAGCAAATACATTAAGACGAAAGACCTAGAGAGAATTACCAAAGAAAGGAAACTTGTAATTGCTGGAGGTTATCCCAGTGGATTAGTTGTGAGAGATGTAACTGATCAGGGAGGCAGAGATTTGGGTAAGCTATTCTCAACCAATGAAGAGGCAGAAACACATGTGATCCTGCATGCCACATAAATGTCACATTTTCCATGCATCATAATCAGAAGTGATGATAAGGATGTCTTAGTTCTTTTTCTGCACATCCAAAGTAAAGATACATTAAGCAGCGATGTATGCATGCACTCTGGGCGTTCAAGAAAATTTGTCACGGGGGGTGGGGGGATTCATACCTGTATCTAAAATTTAATATGAGAAGTGTGGGTGGTGAAGTGAATGAAAGGAAGGCAATGATTGATTATGTGTGTGTGGATGAAAGGATGCGATAATGTGTAATGGATGCAAGAGCTTATAGAGGTTGGGGGAGTGGACTTTCTGACCACTACTTGGTGGTGGCCAGAATCAAGATCCAATCAAGATGGAGAAATAGAAGAAGGGAAGGACTGGAAGAAGGAGTATTTGTAAGGAGAGTGGAAAGGTTACAAGAGGATGAGAAAACGGCAGATTATAAGAAAGAAGTGGAGGACTGATTGGGCAAATATGAATTGGAGCTGATGGGAGACGTGGAAGGTGTGTGCAGGATATTCACAAAAGAAATATGTGCAGCATGTGATGTGGTGTGTGGGATGAAAAGGAGACGGAGGGGTGTGTAAGAAACAGCGTGGTGGAATGAAGAGTTGAGACAGGCTGTGGCACAAAAGAAGAAAGCATACAATGAATGGTTGAGCAATAGGGGCGTGGAAGAAGTTGGGAGGCGGAAGAGAGAGTTATATGTAGAAAGAAAGAGAGAGGTGAAAAGATTAGTAGGAGAGAATAAGAAGAGAGCGGATGAGGAATTTGGAAGGAACTTGAGTGTAAAGTGGAGGGACTGTAAGAAAATGTTTTGGAAAGAGGTGAAAAGAGTAAGACACGGTGGAAGTGAAGTTGGCAGGGGAGTGAAAGATAAAAATGGTAGATTACTATGGTATATTACTAGTGGAGAAGGGAGAGAAAGTGAGCAGATGGAGAGAACACATTAAGGAATTGTTGAACATACAGGATGGAAGTAATTCGAGTATAAGTGGCTGGGGAATGGCTGGGAGAAGGAGGGAGGTGAGAAGACAGAAGAAATCAGTAGGATAGAAGTTGTGGAAGCAATGAAAAAAGTTAAATTGGGGAAAGCTCCACGAATTGATGGAGTGTGTGGTGAAATGCTGGAGCATGGGGGAGAGATAGTAGTAGAATGGATGTGGAAAATGTGCAGATTGGCCTGGGAGGAAGGTAGAGTCCCCGAGGATTGGAAGTCAGGTATAATTATTCCCTTGTACAAAGGAAAAAGGGAAAAAGAAGTGTGTGGTAATCATAGGGGCATTTGTCTTCTTAGTATAATAGGAAAAGTGTATGGTAGGATACTTATTGACAGAGTTAGAGAAAGAACAGAGGAATTACTTGGAGAAGAACAGGGAGACTTTAGGAAGGGAAGAGGTTGTGTTGATCAGATATTCATTCTTAGATCTTTAGTGGAAAAGTTTCTAGAGAAGGGAAAGAAGTTGTATGCGGCTTTCATGGATTGGTGAAAAAGATAACTAGATCTGATGTGAGAGGTGTAAGGCTGAGAGGAAGACCACGAATAGGATGGATGGACAGTGTGAAGAGAGCGCTGGATGCGAGAGGGATGTCTGTTGAGCAAGGAAGAGTGGCTGTGCGTGACAGAAATAAATGGAGAGAAATTGTGAATGAATAAGTGATGACGCAGCCCTGAGGGGATATTCTCCCGCATTTGGTCTGATCAACTAGTCAGGTCAGGTGCGGGTAAGGGGATGGGTCTGTTATGATGTGGCAGGGGTAAACCAGTTCTGCTGTCGGGCCCTGCTGCGGATGTCACTGATTGCATTGCCCAGTTGACCCTTGTGCGGTGTGGTGCGGTGAGGATCTGTCCGTTCTCCCCTTTGGGGCTAAGATGCAAATGAATGTGTTTGAATGGATGAGTAAATGGAGAGTGAGTCGTCCTGTCTCGGCTACCTCCCTTTCCTTGGGGGAAGCAGCCTAGGTATATAGATAGATAGATAGATATGACAGAGTGGATAGACAAGGATTGTGGAAAGTATTAAGAATATATGGAGTAGATGGGAAGTTGATGAATGCAGTGAAGAGTTTGTATGATGGTGCTAAGGCTGCAGTGCGTGTGTATGGTGAACTGAGTGAATTTTTCTCTTTGAAGGTTGGGTTGAAACAGGGATGTGTCATGTCTCCATGGTTGTTCAATCTGTACATGGCTGGGGTAATAAAGAGGTACAAGATAGGGTAATGATGTTGGAGTGGCCCTGGTGAGAGAGGGTAGTGTTTGGAAACTCCCTGTACTGTTGTTTGCAGATGATTCTGTGTTGTTGAGTGAAGACGAAGGAGAGCTGCAAGGCTTGGTGGATGAGTTTGGGAGAGTGTGTAAGAAACGGAATCTAAAGGTGAATGTAGGGAAGAGTAAAGTGATGGTCTTTGAGAGAGATGAAGTCAGTGAATGTACAGTTGGCTGCACTCCCGAGTTCCCTGAACTTCACCCCATAGTCAGCGATGTGGCACCACAGTATTTGTTTGGATCTTTGAACACATACCGTAGCAGTATGAAGAGCTGGGACCTCGTAATAGTGACATGGCTCTGACACTGAGTAACGGAATTTTCCTTTCAGCATCTGTGCATTATCGAACCTATGTATCAATTAAATAGCGATAAGCGTTAGGATATTCCTGGACCCTATATCGGGTGTCTAGTTTGGTGTGGAGGAAGTGTGGCTAGTGGGGGAGGAGAGGGAATGGACTGGGGAGGGTTCGGGCTCTACTGTTTCTTGCTGAGTCGTATACTGAGTCGTAAGCTGGAACCCAATACTTTACAGGAAACGAGCAAGACAACAGACATTCACATGAAAAGGGGCACACACACACACACGGCATGCTTTCACCTTCGTACAGAGAGCTAAAAAATATATGTATTACTTGGCACTGAGTACCGCTATGAACGTGACATAGTGATACGTAAAACACAGCAGACCTCAGTTTGTTAAGTGTTAGGCTTATCATGTGATGTGGCGTGTGGTTGGTGCGGGGGAGGTGGAGGCTGATTCATGAGGCCACTTGGCTTGACCCGTCACCACAATTACACTATTTTAGTCAATAACAATGAAAATAACAGTAATGAACACCAACTATTCCTGATTTTATTATATGGAATGTAGACACGTTCATAAACAAAAACTTGTGTAGCTTTTTAAGCACGTTAGTATGCCTACATCGTAGTTGCACTGTGTGCATACCTAACAGAATACCTTCATAGGTGATAGCATGGTGCCAAAATACTGCTCCCTGTTATGTCTACCAGGAATGCCATATATGTATGCCTTATGCTGTGGCAGTATATTCATCTTGGTCAGCACCTTCTGTGCACCACCTGAAATTTGTAATGAAACGGCAGGATATGTTTACGTGGTTATTCCCCATTTTTAGTTGATTCCAACAGAGTGGTGTGCGACTCTTACATCTGTGGTGGATTATTTGTTGGTTTCTTATATAATAAGATTCATATGATAGTTGCTGGTGAACCTTTTTCCCGAAACCCTTTGCCAAGCTACCCAGAGTGGGAGAGCCCCCCTCCCCCCTCCTCACCCTCCCCTCCACCTCTAGCCATACCTCCTTCTCACAAGACTAGACACCCGATACAGGGTCCAATTATATCCTAATGCTTATCGCTATTCAACTGATACACAGGTTCGACAATGCACAGATGCTGAGAGGAAAATTACGTGACTCACTGTCTGTGCCAGGTCACTACTGTATTACGAGGTCCCAGCACTTCAAACTTAGTGCTAAGGTACGAGTCCAAAGATCCCAACAAATACAGTGGTGCCATATCGCTGAAAATGGGTGAAGTTCAGGGAACGCGGGAGTGCGGCCAACTGTACAGCGAGGTTGGACGGTGAGGAATTGGAAAATGTGAGTACGTTTAAGTACTTGGGTAGTGTGATGAGCAAGGATGGAGGTTTGGAGGGTGAAGTGCTTGAAAGGGTACAGCAGGGAAGAAAGGTTGCTGGTTCCTTGAAAGCAGTAATAAGAAGCAGGGAAATGACCATGGAAGTGAAAAAGTTATTACATGACAGTACAGTGATACCAACTCTAACGTATGGAAGTGAAGCTTGGACGTTGCTGGAAGGACACAAGTCAAGAGTGAGAGCAGTGGAAATGAGTTATTCAAGAGGAGCCTGTAGAGTCACATGGAGAGACAGGCTGACAAATGAGGATATAAAGGAGCGTTGTGGTGTGGATGTGGATGTTATAGGAAACGTTAGGAGGAATACACTGAGGTGGTTTGGCCATGTGGAGAGGATGGAGGGTGAAAGACTGACGAAGTGGAGGACCGATTGGGCAAATATGAATTGCAGTGAGGTGGAGGGGGGAAGAGGGAGGGGGAGGCAGAGGATGAGATGGAGGGATGGGGTGGAGAGGTATATGAGAGAGGGGGGTGTGAGTTGGGAGCAGGGCAATGAAATGGCGGGGGACAGGGCGACGTGGAGGCGATTTGTTTGTGGCCACCCCAAACGGGATTGAGGCGTCTGACAATAGATAGATAGATAGATCTAAAATTGTTTTAGTAATTGGAAAACAGCAGTGTTCAACCCTACCAGCTGCACGTGCCATTACAGGCTGTAACACAACCAGTGGTCTCTTCAAACTCGGGAAACGTACTTCCTATACAATCCTCCAAAAACATCAAGATACTCTAATGGGGACTGACAGAAGTTCACTGTGAATATAAGGAGGCTGAGCTGGAAGCAGCAACAAGTTCCTCTTCTTGATGAATGAGAAGGATAATAAGGGCAAGTCATGTGATATCCTCGATGAGCTGCGCCTTAAAATGGCAACCTCAACGGACAACCCAATGTCATCCCTCTAACTTACTGATGATGTCTTTGTGAAACATGCTCTAAGAGCCAAGTTACGGACTATAGTCTGGAACACTATCCACACAGCAAAGCCAAAGATAAGTCATCCAATTGATTATGCTGGGATCATATGTGATAAAGACATGCAGTGGGTAAATAGTATGAAGGAGTCTGGCCCAACGGAACTACGTGACCTGACCCACCAATTCTGAAAGGATGAAAAATGCACTGATGGAAGAAAATATAGTCACATCTTAGCAGCCCATAATGTACTGAGATATGCTACTGTGATAGCTGCCTAGAAAGTGTCATTATATTTCAAGATGAGATGAGAATGGCGACTAAATTTATTTGTTAATTTTCTTTGGCATTTTAAGCGTCTGATGATACTGTTTCACAGCAGTAAGGGGTAAAAATCACAGTTAATTTAATTTGTAATTTCTCCTTCACAAACACGTTTTCTGTAGGTGGTTGTATCTCCCATTTTTTAGCCCTGGTGAGGGGGGTCACCTTCACGTGGTGGCGGGGCTTGAAGCGTGGCTGGCAGTGCCACCTACTTTGGAGGCATGCCTACCTTTGTAGGGTTCGGCATTTGTCAGTGTCGTGGACCAAGCACCCCCTAAATTGCTGGTAGAGGAGGCCTGCTGGTGATGCTAGTCCCTGCTCACTTGCCATCTAGGGCGGGACTGTTGCCTCCCCACATGTTTGCCGTGTGTGGTGTCCCATAATGCTGGGAGACGAAAGTCCTGGAGGTTGAGCGATGCTGCACGGTGCTCCCTGCAGCTAGCAATACACCTCTTTGATCCCTTATTCTGGCTAGACGGGCGGCCTGGTTGGGCCCGACCAGGTCAATCGGCTGGTCATGCATTGGCTAGGATCAAGTGGGGACTGGGGGGCCTGGTGTCTCCTATCGTCCTGGAGTCACCTTTGTCTGGGTCCCCCAGTGGTTACCTGCGTATACTCCTCTGCTACCCCTGAGGTCGTCAATGGTTCTTTTCCTGACATATGGCCTCCCCCTGTTGGGCTTCATGGTGGGTGGGGGGATGGGGGAATGAAGTTTTTTTTTAGTGGTACATGGAGCTTCATAACAACAAACCTCATATTGACGACACAGCATCTGTCCCTGGCCATTCTTCGGACTCCACCTCACATATTGCCACTCTGGAGCCTTTCCAGACCCGTGGCGATTATCCTCCTCTACCCCGGCGATCAGATGGGACTGGGAGGCGGTCACGTCAGGTTGGTGTGGCTTTGAGGCAAG
Source organism: Coenobita brevimanus (assembly GCF_032717465.1). NCBI lineage: Eukaryota > Metazoa > Arthropoda > Malacostraca > Decapoda > Coenobitidae > Coenobita > Coenobita brevimanus. The sequence continues at coordinate 36,816,481 of NC_136993.1, read as the reverse complement.
GTCTAGATGAGTCTGAGCCTGTAATATACACCAAATATCTGATAATGAAATCCTCTGAGAGGAAGTCAGTGCTGGACATTGACATTTTTGACCTGCACCGGGCCATAGTTTCTACATGTGGGAGGGAACCGAAAATATTGACACAGGGAGACGGAAGCATTCTGGTTGAGGTGTCCTCCCTAGAAGAGAGCTCCAGTCTCATGGCTCTGAGTCTGTCTCGGGTTCTGGTATTTGCTGTGTACCACATGCTTCTTTCAACAGTTGTAAGGGCATCATATTTTCTCGTGACCTACTCCGAACAGAGGGACGGTTGTTGAAGGAACAGCAGTCATCAGGTGTTGTCAAAGTTGAGCGTCTACAGAAGAAAATAGATGGTGTCCTGACCCCTACCCCGACCTTGTTCCTGACCTTTAATAGATTAACTTTGCCTGCATCGGTGAAACTTGCTTGGCTATCTCTTCCAGTGAAATCGTATGTGCCAACCCCAAAGCGTTGTTTCCACTGTCAAGGTTATGGCCATGTTAGCCACTTTTGCCGTCATGCACAGGCTGGCCTTCCTGCTATATGTGTCTCTTGTGGCAGACAAAGTCATACCAATGACTGTCCAGGCCCCCTTAAATGCTATCACTGTGGGGGTCTGCATGCTGTAAACTCTAAAAACTGCCCACGCTACTGTCTAGAAAAGGAGATTTTGTCTATTCGAACAACTGAGAGGGTTTCGTTTCCTGAAGCTAAGAAGATAGCCCAGACTCGCTTTTTCCAGCCCGGAGTTACTTATGCAGCTGTCCTTGCTGGAGTGTCTGTGCACCGCCCTGTATCTCAGAGGCAGCCTCGACGTATTCCAGTACCCACTCCTTCAACTCATGATATACAGAATGCCATCCCCATGGTTAGTATTGTTGGTGAGAATGATGCTTGCCTGACCGCTACTCCGACTGTTTCTGCCTCCACTTTGGTGGCTGACGCCTTGCACACTTCTGTGGTGGTGGCAGATGACAACATTGACCGGACTTCTTCTCCCACGGAAGCCAGTATGCCCGAGACTCCATCTGTACCTGGTAAACGTCACCGTTGTTCATCAGAGTCCTCTGAACATGAAGACCGGCCACCTAAGGTCTTTGTTATTGACCCTTCTGTTGACACCTCTCTTGTTCCCTCTGTCCAGCAGGCTGAGGGATCTAGCCAGGAGACTGCTGAAGGTGATGGTTCAGCTCTGGTCCAGTCCCCACCTGGGGATGTAGGACCGCTTGTTGGTGCTTCAGATCTGAAGCATAGGATGGCCTCCTCAAATGACTCTAGACCTGTGGACTCTACTTCCACTTCTGGGGCTTCTGGTGGGGGCACTGGCCGTCCTACACCTCCAAAGACAGCCCCCAAGCCACAGACTGGTATGCCCACTCCAAGAAGGAGTGTTGTAAAACTTACTTCCCCATCCTCACGTTTGTCTTCAGATGTTAGACAGAGGGTGCGGGTTTCTGGTGCTGGGCTGGCTCCTGTGAAGGGTCTTCATAAACATCAATCCAAACCCGCACTTAATCATCATTCCTCCATTATGGGTTCTATCATCCAGTGGAATTGATGGGGTTTAGAGCGAACTATGAGGAACTGTGTCATCTTGTTTCTAAATTTACTCCTCTGTGCATGTGCATCCAGGAGACCATGGTGTGTGATACTGTTCCTACTGGTCCTTCTGGCTACCATGTCTTTTATTCTGATCCTGTGCCAAGCCAAGGTCATCATGGAGGTGCTGTTCTCTTCCTTTGCAAGGATATTCCATACAGTGATCTGGACATCTCCACTCCCCTGCAGGCTGTCACTGTCCAGATGTTTTTACGTCGACAGTATACAATTTGCAGTCTTTATCTTCCTCCTAGTGCTACTGTGGAAAGGGCAGATCTGGAACGCCTTATTCATGATCTTCCTTCTCCCTTTCAGTTACTAGGAGATATGAATGGTCACCATCCAATATGGGGAAATAGTGAGGCCAACCCTCGGTGTGTAATGCTGGCCTCTTTAGTGGAAGATGAGGAGTTAGGCATTTTCAGTACCAATAAAATGATTTATTTCCATAGTCAGACTGGAACTTTTACTGCCATTGATTTGTCTTTATGCTCAGCTGATGCTGTTTTAGATTTTACCTGGGATGTGTTGCCAGGCCTGTATGGCAACGACCATTTTCCATTACTTTTAACTGCTACTGCTGGTGGACCTCAGCCACGTCTTCCTTGCTGGTTTCTGGATAAGGCTGACTGGCCAAGTTTCAGGGAATTAAGTTCCATTTGCCTTTCTGTCAACGAGTTTGGCTGTCTTACTGAGGCTGTCATATTTCAATACCGTGTTGCACTCAGCAGCCCTGTTATCTATTCCAAAAATGAAGGGTCAGTTTCCTAAACATCCGGTTCCTTGGCGAAACTCTGAGTGCAGTTCCTCAGTGAGAGCCAAGCGAGTTGCCTTCTCTCGACTTCGTCGTCATCATGGGGATCCTCAGTATTTGGTGGTGCACGAGCTCATATGAGGCGGGTTTTAAAGGAGGCCAGGCATTCATCCTGGAAGAGTTATGTTTCCTGCATCAATTCGATGACATCCATCACCCAGGTGTGGAACCAGGTAAGGAAAATTTCAGGAAAATTTACTGTTCTCTCCCCTCCTATTTTATCTGCAGCAGGTGGAACTGTGGCTGATCCATTTGCTGTTCCAGAGTTGCTTGCTGATCATTTTGCCAGTGTGTCAAAGAAGGATGCAGATACGCCTTCAGCTTGCCACCGTCGGCGCCTAGAGTCTCGTGGTCTCAGTTTTGCATCTTCTGGACGAGAGCCTTACAATGTTCCATTTTCAATTTCTGAACTCCATGCGGCTCTGTCGCAGTGCCATGATTCCTCTCCTGGTTATGATGATATTCCTTATGCCTTTTTATGCCACCTGTCTGATGAGTCCCTGTTGTTTTTGCTTTAACTGTTTAATAAGATCTGGTGTTCTGGGGAGTTTCCGGCTTGTTGGGGTGTTGCTGTAGTTATCCCTATCCCCAAACCAGGTAAGGACCACCTACAGGCGACGAATTATCGGCCTATTTCTTTGACATCTTGTATATGTAAAGTTTTGGAAAAGATGGTCAATGTTAGGCTTGTGTGGTTTTTAGAGAGAGGTGACTTCTTATCCCCTGCCCGGTATGGTTTTCGAAAAATGCGATCTACCTCTGATGCACTACTATCGTTAGAATCTTCTGTCACTGAGGCTTTCTCCACTAAGCAACACCAAGTCATGGTCTTCTTTGATCTGGAGAAGGCATATGACACTGCCTGGCATCATGGTATTTTACTCTCTCTTCATGAGTTTGGTCTTTGTGGACGCTTGCCTATTTTTATTCAACAGTTTTTATCTAACCAAATTTTAAGGGTGCGAGTGGGAGGAGTGCTTTCTACTGCCTGAGCACTAGAAGTTGGAGTACCACAGGGGAGTATCCTCAGTGTTACTCTGTTTGCTGTAGCCATTAACAGTGTCAGTAGTGTACTTCCTGATGGTGTACGATGATCACTATATGTCGATGACCTCTCGATTTCCTTTACCTCATCTAGAATGTCTCTGATGGAGAGGAAGTTGCAGCTGGCTTTCAATCGAATTTCTGACTGGGCGGAAACTCACGGTTTCCATTTTTCTTCAACAAAGACAGTGGCTATGCATTTTTGTCATCTTAAAGGGGTTCACCCTGACCCTGACTTGTATCTCTATGGTAGGAAAATATCTTGTGTGGGAGAGACACGGTTTCTGGGTCTTTTGTTTGATAGATGACTAACCTGGGTTCCTCATATTCGTTCTGTTAAGGTGGCTTGTCTTAAAACTTTGAGTCTTTTGAGGGTCTTAGCTTATACCTCTTGGCGTGCTGACCATCAGACCCTCCTCCTCTTGCATAGGTCTCTTATTCTTCCCAAACTTGAATATGGGTGTGAGGTGTACTCCACTGCAACAGATACACGTCTCCGGTTGTTAAATTCTGTGCATCATGCTCGTGTGCGTCTAGCAACCGGGGCATTCAGATCATCCCCGATTCCAAGCTTATTGGTGGATGCTGGTGCATTCCTGATTCCAAGCTTATTGGTAGATGCTGGTGCATCCCCGATTCCAAGCTTATTGGTGGATGCTGGTGTACTCCCCTTGGATTTGCGACACCAGTTGCTAATAATGAGGTGTTGGTATCGTCTTCACTGCATTCCAGACTCAGTTTCTTGTGCCATCGTCTCCCAGGATTCCCGATCTTCTGTTTTTGACGCCCGTCCTAATTTCCCAAAGCCATTTGGTTACAGGGTCCAGTCTGTTATGTTAGCCCTCTCTGTTCCAAGACTGACAATATGTTCTCATCAGATCCCAAGGGTGGGTTTTTGGCTGCTCCCTCGCATAACACTCTGTAGGTCCGTTGTTGAAAAAAAGGGCTCACTTCCCTCTCAGGTATCCCTCTCCCTCTTTTTAGAACATGCCTCCACTCATGAGGGTTCTGTCCCCGTCTATACTGACGGGTCTAAGACTGATACTGGAGTAGGATTTGGTGTTGTCTTCCCTTCCTTTAGTAGGGCTGGTAGCCTTCCTGGCATTACTTCAGTGTATACAGCGGAACTGACTGCAATTTTATATGCTGTTAAAATTATCTTTACTCTCCCCCAATCCGTTTTTGTGATTTTTAGTGACTCGCGTAGTGCTTTGTCTGCACTGGAGTCTTTTAATATAGCCCATCCATTGGTTTTATCAATTTTAGAGTGGCTTTTTCTTCTTGGCCGTCGTGGCCACCATGTAGACTTCTGTTGGGTACCCGCACATGTTGTTGTGGTGGGCAATGAGAGGGCAGATACTTTAGCTAAAGCTGCATCTTCTCAGCAACCCCCAACCGACTACCCACTTCCTGCTTCAGAAGTAACACCTTACTTGCGGTACGCATTCGTACGTGTTGGCAGAGACACTGGGATGGTGTTTCTCACAATAAACTAAAAGAAATCTTTCAGAGAGTGGTTGTGCCAATGGTTCTTCCCTCTGTCTTGGCGATTGGAGGTGGCTCTTGCTAGGCTTTGCATTGGGTATTCGCGGTTTACACATGGGTTCCTCATGTGTGGTGAGACTCAACCGTACTGTGATGACTGCCTTGTTCCCCTTACTGTCTGTCACTTGGTGGTCGAGTGTCCGAGTCCGGGGGACCTACGTCAAAGATTCCTCCATAGGCATAAGGGGGCAGATGGTGCCTACTGTTTGTCCTCGGTGCTTGGCGAAGCCTCTAGCGATTTTAGTGATGTTTTTAGTTTTCTTCAGCAGGCGGGCCTCCTTCCACTTTTACAAGTACTTGATATTTTATAAACTATTCTTTTATTATTTTTCAGTGTTTTGTTCTTACTACCAGATATTAACTTTAATTTGAATATGCACTTTTTATTTTGCTGCGTGTTTTACGTGTCGTCCGGCGGCATATGACGTTGGCAGTTGCGCCGCCAGATTTTAATTATTTGCAATCAATCAATCAATCAATCCCATTTTTTAGCCTCACCTGCTGCGGTCTTAGACTAAAACAGTTTCATGCAAAATTTACTTTAATTTCTCAGGAATTAATCTAGAATATTCATTTAAGGCTCATTTGAAAGCTGTTGAAATGATCTAAAAGATTTATTGAAGTAACTTTTCGATACGTTGACCGTTTCTCAAGATCGATATGAAATGATGATTACGATTTTTTTCAAAATTTTGTACAAAAAATAGTTATTATATTGTTTTAAGTGCATTCTACAATAAACTGATTGTCATATTCTGATTCATCATGTTCTGAAACATATACAACAATACATTATTTATACTTAAGAGATATGTAGGTGTGACAGTGTGTAAAAGTAAGCATTTATATGTTGTGATTAAGCAACGTTGGGTCTGGTTAGTACTTGGATGGGTGACCGCCGGGGAACACCAGATGCTGTTGGCATTCCTACGTGTCAAGTGGGGTTGGTGGAGGATTGGTGCCCCTCCCTGTAAAACAATTAACTCTGAGCCCTTGACCACCCCGTTTGGGATGCATGGCGTCTGGCAATGAATGAATGAATGAAATGATTCTGTATAGGTAAGTTTAAGAAAAAGACTAAAAAGAGGTTATGCACCGATACTGCAAAATTCAAAACTCCATTTCTGATAACAAGAAGACCCAAGCTTCAATTTGATACCACAATTAACTTGTTTTACCTCCGGTAGGGGTATCTTCATTTTGAAAGCCTCTTGTTGGAGGTCCGAAAAGGATATGGTGCATGCCAAACCTTCATGTTTTGAGATTATCCATTTGCAGCCTCCTGGGTGCCTTCAGGACAAGGAAAGTGGCGTTCTTAAACCCTAAGTTTTTTTTTTAGAATATCAATCTTTTTTTTCAAAGTTTCTCAAGGTATAGTATATTCTGGTTTCCTTTTCTGAAGACTGGCACATTGTAGCAGGGAGACCAGGTTTGGCCTTTTTAGGCCAAATTGGCCTCTTTGAAGGGCTGCTGGCCTAAAAAAAAAATACAATTTAAGGCCAAATGCTATTTGGCTTTAAATTTCGCCTTTTTCAACCAATTAAAGCCCACAGTCCCGATTTGGAGACTTTGTTTTTCTGCTTATATTTTTTTTCTTAACACTAAATAAATTAGTCATATAAAACTGCAACGATAATGGTAAAACATGAATGCTTAGTAATGTGACACAGAATGTTTTAGGTTTGTAGCCTTGGCCCCTGATGTCAGTCGTGTACTCGTTTCACTGTTTACAAAGACCTTCTTAGGTGTTAGTTGGGATTTTGGCTTTGCTCTTGTTTGTACTAGTTTTATCATTGGAAACAATTTATAATCCAACTTCAGGTTTATAGTGCATGTGCCTTAGTGTGCCTAGTCATAAGAAAAACAGGTATAAATATGATGTGTACCATTATAACTGAATTATAGACATTAGAACATTCGTCCACATCTCGGTACCATGGGCACAGCTGGAGGCTGGAGCAATATTTTTACCCATTCTGTGAAGAGGACAAGACAGAGAATAGCATTTATAAGTGTACATTATTTTATATCGTGTGGGGATGTACGTGACTACGTGTGGGTCATAGTGAAAGCCTAAAGTATCCTTATTAGATCTTTACTGAGGTTGTTTTCCTTACGCTTTCAGGTTACACGACTTGGTAATCCTTTACAATGGGAAAATGGAAGACTTCATATGAAGAGGGTAGGAAGTACAATACAGAATGGGAACGAGAATTCAAATGGCTGACAGAGAGGTGATTCATGCTATTGTAAAGTGTGCAGTACCTGTATAAAGACAACAAAAAAATGCAATCTCTTGTTGCATGAAAAAAGCACGAAATACATGAAAAACTTGAATTCAGTGCCTAAACATCAGATCACAATCTATTTAGGTAAATTTAATGACAATTCATCATTAAAAGAATTTGAAATGAAGTATAGTGTATCTGTGGCATGTCATTGTAGTGTACGTTCAGTTGACCACCAATCTGATATAATTAAAGAGTATTGCAAGAAAAGCTCAACTGAAAATCTGAAGTTGCATCATACAAAATATATAGCAATTGTAAAGAATGTTGTTGCCAAGGCACTGTTTGAGGATTTGATAAAGGAGCTTAGAGAAGTTAAATTTGCACTCTTGGTAGACGAAACGGTCAGTTTTTACAGGTTGCCCTCATCCGATTTTTTCATCCAACCTGAGTGTTTCCTGTTGTTTTTGGTGTGATTCGATCGATATGGACCTTCGTTTCTATCGCAAGTCGCTTTTTTGTTGAACGCCACTAGCGACTTACGGTGGAAAGGACCGGTCAAAATCAACAAAAATCACACCAAAAACAACAGAAAACACTCAGGTTGGATGCCTGTTATCACGTGAAACGTATTTTTTTGCGGTTCTTCCCCCTCCCTCCAAGAATACTGGGGGACCTGTGGGAAACCGGGGTTTTGGGTGGGGGCAAAACGCAAAAGCGAGTGATTTCCTACTGGAACTGTTATCAAAATCAAACGAAAAACACTAAAATCCTTCGGAAGAAAATAATTTTAAGCTTCTTAGGGAGTTCGTGTTTCCTAACTGAGGGGCTTCGCCCCCCAAACTCCCCAACCCTGGCCGTGCTTCCTAACTGGGGGACTCTGCCCCCAAACCCCCATGACATTAACCCTTTAACCGCGGGCATTGTTTTGGCCTGACTGTCCTCTCCCGCGGGGGTTTCAGCCAAATGTAAACAAACCTTTAAACCTTAATAACTCTGCACAGAATAAAGCTAGAGAAAAAAAATAAGGTACCATTAGAAAGTACTAACCTTCAGCTTTCCATTGATGTAGGTTTCATGACTTTGTTGACTTTCACAGGACAGGCAGAGCCGTTAGAAGTGAGGGGTGTAAAATCACTATTTTACGCCCCACACACCAGTACCAAATGCCAACCACTCTCTGATAATAGTAATATAAACATATATGAACACTGCACATACGATAAACACCCACTCTGTGTTCACTGAGGTAGATAAAAGGCACTTCACTGCGGCTGCGCCCGCACTTCACTGCGGCTGCGCCCGCACTTCACTGCGGCTGCGCCCCACTTCACTGCGGCTTCACCCGCTCACTGACGTTTGGGGCGATCTTTTCATTATTTCTAACTTCTAATATTATTTTACATATAATCTGGGCAATATACATTATATTTACACTGCACTTATTACTATATTGCGTCACTGTCGCATCACAGAATTACACAAGTGCCACACAATTACACAAGTGCTGCAGATTCTCTTATTACATTATCACTTATTATACTGGCCAATATTTACATTTTTTTCTAGGCAAAATATCCCTTATTACTACATTATCCATTATACAATTATTGGTAAAGCACATCACTGTCGCATCACTGTATATCACTGTCACTTTCAGTATTTACTCAGAGAGTGGTACTTGGCAAAGCACGGAGTCACACAGAGAGCGACTTGGCATTCCTGGCACTGGTGTGTGCTCATTTTTCTCATCCGAGGCCTCCGTGTGGTGTTATGACATACTCTGCAGCGGCCCTGTGACAACCTGCCGCCTGCTGTAAGAGGCAATTTCACAAGCTGGTGCCGGCTCATGTAATTGCGGCACTCAAGACGGTCAGGTTGTGTGTCAGAGTGTCGCCTCGGGATCAATGCCGTCACCTGACCAAATCGTGCAAGCAGCTGCTGCACGACAGTCTGGGAGAACTGTCTCAGGGATGGTTGCCTTATGCCTCCGACTTGTGTCTTGTAGAGGATGAAGGCGTTGAGCATGCACATATCGAGCATGTGCAGGCAAGCCTTCCTGTACCATCGGGTGTTTCTCCTGAGACAGTCTATTTCGCCAATCATCATATCAGACTTATCAACAAGTCTCATGTTCACATTGTAATCAATGACGGCATCAGGCTTCATGATTGGCTCTCCCATCCTGTAGCTGACCTTCCCAGTTCTCTGCAATTCCCCCTTGTGGATGGTGCTGATCATATTCACGACCTTCTTGTCATGCCACCTGATCGCCAGAAGCTTGTCTGACTTCTTCAGGTGCACATCTCCCTTGGATGAGGATGATGCTTCTGGGAAACTTGGCCACTCTTTCTTATAGCTCCGTACAGTGCCCACAGTGCCAATGCCGTGTTCAGCCAGGTATTTGGAGAGTTTCGGTGCTGTGTAATAATTGTCTGTGTACAGCACATGATTCCCACCAAAATACCCCTCCATCAGCACTTTTACAACGGAGCCAGAGAAGCCAAGGGGGTCTTTCCTGTTCACGTCCATTGTGCTTGCAGAGTAGATGACGAAATCAAGGATATACCCCGTCTCACAATCACACAGCACAAAGAACTTTATCCCAAAGCGGTGGCATTTGCTGGGGATGTACTGCATGAATTTGAGACGTCCTCTGAACAATACCAGGGATTCGTCTATGACGACTTTCTGCATAGGACGGAAAAATCGCATAAATCGATCCCTAATCCTGTTGAGAAAATCCCTCACTTTCCATGAAGGGTCAGTTTGGGACGGGTTTCCATTGTCAGCAAAGTGCAGGTATCCTAGCAGCTGTCGGAACCGATCCCGTGACATATACTTCCCGAATGTTGGGATAGAAGTAATGTCATCCACGAGCCAGTACTCCTCCACCTCATGTCTCTTTATATGGGACATCAAGAACATCAGTGCAAAGAACACATACAGCTCTCTGATCCCGACAGGCAACCACGACACTTGCTTTGGTGAGCCAATAGGTCCCAGCCCTTCTGCTGCACACTGAGCTGCATACCTATTGGTCTCATCGCTGACATGCTGCACAATTTCGTCATCCATGAAGGCCAGGAAGTAGTCAACAAAATCATCTCCTGCGTTGCATGGAAAGGCAGGCTGTATTCCAGCATTTGTCATATCAAACGGCAGATTGTGTGGCTGAAAATATGCACCGTCAGACCAAACAAATGCATCAACTTTCCCTGTGCGTGGTTCAGTGGAAGTGGCAGGTCGCATTGCACTCGTTTCCCCGTGAGAAGGAGCTGAGGTGGAGGCAATGGGTGAGGCAATGGGTGAGGCAGGAGGTGAGGCAGGAGGCGAGCGGGAGGGGGGTGAGGCAGGAGGCGAGCGGGAGGGGGGTGAGTGCGGGGGCAGTGAGTGGGGGGGTGGCGAGGGTGAGGGAGCTGAGCGGGAGGCAGGCGGGGGGGTTACTGACCTGGTCGTGGTGAAACTTGACCCTTTCTTCCCCGCTTATCACCTCGCTTATCGCCCAGCTTTGCCCTCCAACTGCCACGCATCCCCTTTGTTCTAGGCCGGCCTGCCCTGCTTACCCTGCCTGCACGGCCTGCCTTCCCTCGCTGTGCAGGCTCTGGGAATTCATATTCCTCAGATGATGTAGACTGAGGAGAGGGCACGGTAGAAGATGAAGATGATGTGAGGGCAATAGGGCTAGGGGAATGGGAAAGTGGTGGGAAATGCTTACTAGGGCCTGTTGTAGGAGACGTAAGTCTGCGCTTCACTCCCTTCCCACGTGCAATACCAGTTTTCCCCATAGGCGCCTTCCCTTTCCCAGAGTAAGTTGGGGGTGGTGGTGGGGCAACTACATGCTCACTTTCATCACTGTCACTGTCAATGGTAAAGGGTTCACCACCAATCACTGCAAAATCGTCACTACTTGCTGTAAGTGTATCACTCTCACTGCCACAATCCAGAGTAATACTTACAGTTTTGTCCAGCTCTGTTCTAATTTCTGGAGTGCTCAACCCCTTCTGCCTCACCGTCGGCAGTTCCTTCACCGGTGTAGAGGTCGAAGGCACACTAGCACTGATCACTTGCGAGGAGGAAGCGAGCGACGATGAGTCGGGACGGAGCGCCATTATCACGCACAGAGCTGGACAGATACTGACTGATGCGGGTCAGGGCAGGGGTGGGGGGGAAGGTGTGGGATGGCTGGCGTGAAAGAACTCGACAGCTACTCTTGCGTGAGACAATTTGCACACAGGAAAAACGCGCGGTGTTCAAAATATTCACGAACATTCCAGAATGACACCCGCGGTTTGGTCCAGTTTTGTCAATGTCATTCTGGAATGACACCCGCGGTTAAAGGGTTAACCAAACCTCATCTAACCTAACCTAACCGGGTGTAAATAAGAAATAATGCATTTACCTAGCAGTTTACAGTTCCTCGTCTGCATCTGAAGAGTCGTCTGTAGCTGTAACGGCAACTGGTGACGGGCGACAGTGCAACACTGTCTGATCCTCACGTAAAATGAGACTTTTGCCTTGATTTAGGTACTTTGTTTCTGTTGAAGGTAAAACACCATGCAATCGCACAAAGGCTACAGTTTTATCTTCTTGCTGGTAGAACTGTGAAATAGTAGTGAAGTAATAAATTTTGCAGGCTTCCCAGTCCATGGTTGGAGACGAACTGAGTTTCAAATCTTGCGGGCCCTAGCATGGGGCATATGAAATCCTACTTTGTGATTGGCTGATTCATGTGCCACGCATGCGCTTTATCCACCCACACACATAACATGCACCAACGAACACACACAACTGTCCGACCACGGCAGGGAAAATTTCTCTCCCATAGAAAATAATAAGTAATAAATTCCACAACTCATCAACGGTTGATTTAAGACAGAAGTGTCATAGAAGAAAAAATGCTTAGAATTACGTAAAGTATAAGGTGAGTTAGCCACTTTTATTGTCAGTGAGTTGGGTGTAAGTACGAAAAAATACCACCCGTCATTGTGATTGGCGGAAGTAAATCGCGTTTAACTCGTTTATTATCAATTTGCGAGAGAAATGTCATAGAAGAAAAGATTCTTAGAATGACCAATTCTACTAGAAAATGTTAACGAAAAGTAAAAAATCGGATGAGGGCAACGTGTAAAATTTGACCGATGAAACAACTGATGTATTTATTAGCAAATTTTTGTGTCTCTGTGTCAACTTTTTTTCCTTGAAAGACAGTGCAATGAAAACTGAGTTTCTAGCATTATTGGAATGTACATCAGCAACTGGTGAATACTTATTTCAGCTTATATCAGATTTTATGAAAAGTATCGATGTTGATCTATCAAACTGCATAGGCTTTTCATCTGATGGAGCAAACAATGTCTTTGGCACCCATAATTCTGTGTTGTCACGTTTGAGGCAGGTATTTCCCAATGTTATTTTTGTAAAGTGTACATGTCACAGCTTAGCACTGTTTGCTGGACATGCATGCAAAAAGCTACCTGCTAATCTGGACTATTTACTAGCTGATATAGCAAGATGGTTTAAGTGTAGTACTCTTCGACAAACTGAGTTTCATCATATTTTCAAGGTTATGAACAGTGAATACATTGAACCATGCAGGTTTATTTCTCTTAATACCACAAGGTGGTTGGTGAAGGGAAAATGCATCTATTCTATACTTACTCAGTGGCATGAATTTAAGGCCTATTTTTCTGTCATAAATGACAAGGACAGAAACTACGATGCAAGGCTTATCTATGAAATGCTGTCTGCCCAAAATAATTTTCTGTACCTAACTTTGGTCTTGCCTATTATTCGGGATTTTGACAAAGTAAATGCAGCCTTTCAAGCTTCAAATCCCAACCCTGTCAAAGTCTTTGATGTTCTGCAACAACCGCACTACTCACTTATGAGTAGAATCCATGAACAAAAGTCTTCAGAGTCAAGCTATTTGCCTTAGGACAAGGTTGACTTTGGAGCAAAATTTGAAAGAGAAGTTAATAACTCTCCCACTTTAAAAGATGAAGATGTGCAATTAATAAGACTGAAGTGCAGAGATTTCTTCATTGAAGCCATTGCACAGGTCGAGAAAAGGCTCAGTGAAAATATGGACACCATTTTAAATATAAACTGTTTTCACCCTAGAAATTGCTTTAGTCAGATTAGAAAACAGTTCAGTGATATCCCATCACAGTTCTATGAGATTCACAATTTTGACAGTCAAGTGGGGTTGGTGGAGGATTAGTGCCCCTCCCCGTAAAACAATTAACTCTAAGCCATTGGCCACCCCGTCTGGGATACATGGCGTCTGGCAATGAATGAATGAAAATGATAAAGTAGAATCACTGTACAGAAAGCTGTTGATGGTCAATTGGAAGGAGAATTTTGATAACAAGGACATTCCTGAAGATCCGATAGCCTTTTGGTGTGGTGTTAGAAATTACAAAAATGATCTAGATGAAAACTGCCTTCATGAACTAGCTGTATCTGCATTGAATACCTACTGTCTGCCATTAAGCAGTGCTGTAGTTCAAAGGGTCTTTTCACATGTAACAAACACAAAATCTAAGATTCGCAATATGTTGTCAGTCAGTTTATTTTCTGCTATCATAAGAATTAAAACTAGATTGTATTTCCGTGGCAACTGCTGTAAAGATTTTTCTGCTACCCAGGAGATGCTAAGGTTGGTTAATGACAGCCAGTATGGAGCAGCGAGAAACTACAGCAGTACATCAGGGGGTTCTGATGAGGTTACCAGACCTTCAGCCTCAGGGATAATCATGATCATGACAAAGCATTGATGGTGATTTGGATGAGATAAGTGAAATTCCCTTTTAAGTTGACAAATGCTACATGATTGTAACACTATCTGAGTGCCTCACAAATATTTAGGTATTTTGTAACAAGATGGCAATTTTGCTTGTTTGGCATTAAGCAGATCTGTATTTTTTTTTTTTTTTTTTTTTTAGTGCAAATGCTCATTATGCAAATATCGTTGATGAACACTAATGTATTTTCCTTTATCTGATGGAATTTATGAGCTGTCACACCAACAAGCTAAAATTACCTTTTTCAGTAAATGAAACTTGTACAGATATTCAAGGTAGGGGAACGGATGATTTTTTTCATTTGCTGAAATTGGAATTCCTTTAAAAGTTGACCAACTGAAAAAATATTTAGTTATTTCTGTAGCAAGATGGCCGGTCTGTAAGTCTGGCAATAAGTAGATCTGTATCTTTATTCTTTTTAGCGCAAATGATCATTGTCCAAATATCTTTGACTAGCACTATCATAGTTTTCTTTTTTCTTAATGAATTAATGTATTGTCACATCAAAAAGCAGGAATTAATTTCTTATGTAAATGAAACTCGAACAAATATTCAAGATGACAGCAGTGTTGATACTTTCATTTGATGAAATTTATTTTTTAAAAGTAGATCAGCAGCACAAATTCTGATTAATAATGATGCAGTTTACTCTATCTAAATGTGTATTTTGTGCTTTAATTGTTCTATGAAGTTACATTGATTTGTTTAAAAATAAGCATTATTACGGAAATATAAAATTGAAATCGTTTGGCCTTTTTTGGCTTATTTCTCAGACGAGTTTGGCATTTTATCATGAAGTCAACCTGGGAACCCTGCAGTGCAGTATAAAATGCATAGCATTTGGAAGCCTCCCAGAGCCACGAGGTGCTGACAACAAACAGCACTGTTGCTTAATTGTTACGTTTCTGGTACTCCACACAAATGAAAAGGACGATATCACTGTGTTATGAGGTAGTCTGGGACGAACTCAGAGACCTGTGTTTTTATACTGTAATTATGTGGAGTTTTTGCTCACCAACTCTCGCTTCATCATACTAACTGCCTTGGATGATGGCAACTACATTTCGCAGAGGAGCAGTGAATTAGCAACAGTGAGAATGTCATTATGGATTGCATGTTTGCTGATCCTGTTTTGTGGAAAATTTAAAATTATGGTTTATTGTTTGGTTCGTATTGATAAGAGTAATGAAAACAATACACACTATACTCAACCAATTTCTTCAGTTAATACACCGGGAATCCAAACCTAAGATATCATAATTACCAGCTCAGTACATTTTGTTTTTTCTCCATAAAATCCCATTTATCTTGGCTATTTACTGTTGTAAGAATCAAGAATCGAATGTGTATTCAACCCGTAAAAAATGCTGGTATATACCTCTCGCTATATTAGAAATCACACTGCGCTGAAATTTGTAGTACAATTGATTTTCATGTGGGTAATAGAACATTGTGGCCACACTGTACAACAGCCAGACTCACTGCCTGAGTTTATTTGGCCATTTTATCAAAACTAAGTGCACGAGGAGGTGCAAGAGGATGATGATGAGGAGGAGAAGGAGAAACAGAATTTGTAGTGGTAGTAGTAGTAGTAGCAATTGACTGTCATTATAATACCACTAAGGACAGAAAATGTTTAGACTCCCTCCAACTGCACATGACACAATTAAAAAGTAAAGGGGTCATGTTCCTTGCATCTTCCATCATATGCTTTCAGTTTCATTAGAAACTCAGAGCTAGCCTTCCGTTTCTCAATTTAATTTTTGATAATTCGGAATACTGTCTCGGCTGTGACCTGTTTACCTCAAGAATTATGCAGGTGACTTACCATCCTCGTTTGCATGACCACCGACTTGAGATTTGCCTGTGTCACGTTAGAGGGATCCATAGTCGTCGCCACCTTGAACACACCAACACCCCAAGCAGCACGTAACTCGCTTACATCAAGAGGCTGAGAGAGAAATTGTTACATAACACACAAAGCTTATGATCTTTTCAAGGTGTTCCTCTATTAACCCATCATGTCCGGCAGATATTTCTGCCACCCCTTCTCCCACCTGGGTATTTCTGATTTTTTTCTTAACCTTCAAATCTCACCTAATACTTCACCAAAAATTTAAAAAACTGTCATAATACTCATCAATCCTTCGACTTCAAGATGATTGCCCCCAGATTGTCCATGAAGTGCTTGTAATCAGAGAAAGTGAGTGGGAAAAATGGGGCTTTTTTTTTCTTTTTTTTTTTCGTTTTTTTGGCCATGTCTATGCGTGGCAGAGGTGCGGTGAAACAATTAAGGCTTAGACTAGCACATCACAATAATAACACTTTCAGAATACCACAGTCCACCACAAACACCATTTCCGTGTAGGTTTTTCAAAAGTGTGGTGTGATTCCTGCTGTGAGTCCGGTAACCATAGCAATGACCTTGAGGCAGGCTGCCTCAGGTCCAGACCTGTGTGTCGGCTTGCCCTAACACCTCACCACCATTTCACCACCACCACCTCACACACACACACACACACACACACACACACACACACACACGGAGATGTATGTTTGGCTTGCATTGCTGCTTGATTCTAGCACCTCTGTGCCACGAGAAGTCTAGGTATTTCAACAACTACTACAGATAATTCTACTATTATTACGACTACTACAACTAACACTACTACAACCACTGCAACTACTACAACTACCATTACTACAACTAGTACTACTACCACTACTACAATTAGTTCTACTACCACTAGTACAACTACTACTACTACTACTACTGTCACTAATGTTTCTACAACTACTAGTACTACTATGTAAAACGTAAAAAAAATATAGTGAAGAAAAGAGTTTTTCATGAACTGTCCATAACCAAAAATATTTATACTATAACAATTTTTTCCTGTGATTTGTACTTTCAATAAACATTAAGGCAATTATTTCATCATGAAAAAACTTTCTGTTTCCATTATTCACATAAAGAGACAAGCGCTGGGAGTCTTGCCTCCCCGCGCTTCCTCCTTCCCTCCTCCATATCCTCCCTTTCTCCACTACATATACTGTATATATATATATATATATATAACTGAACAGAGGAAGGAAAAACAAATGAATACAAAAATAATCCATACACCAGACTATAATATATATATATATATATATATATATATATATATATATATATATATATATATATATAAAACTGAACAGAGGAAGGAAAAACAAATGAATACAAAAATAATCCATACACCAGACTATAATATATATATATATATATATATATATATATATATATATATATATATATATATATATATATATATATATATATATATAACTGAACAGAGGAAGGAAAAACAAATGAATACAAAAATAATCCATACACCAGACTACTGGCATCCTCCATTCATACGCTACCTGTAACAATTGGACTTGTACAGCTGTAGGTTGAAGTTTGGAGGAAGAATAATTATGGGGAAGCGAGTTCCAGAGAGATGTAGTTTGTGGAATAAAAGAATTCTGATAGGCAGAACTTCTGCAATATGGTTATATGACATTCCAGTCATGAACGCTACCAGATTCCCGTGTAACACGAGGGAAGGTATGGAGAGGTGGTACAATAACAGAATTTTTTTTTTCCTGTGATTTGTGCTTTTTCATCTTCACAAACATTCACATATGAAAACTTTCATCATGAACCAAACTTTCTGCTTCTGTTATTCATGTTAATAGACACAGCCCTCTAGTGAGGCTTGCTGCACCACACTTCCTCCTCCCTCTCTTCTCCATCTCCTCCCTTTCTTCACTCCCCACCTCCTCTTCCACCTCCTCATCCGTGCCAATAACCCCTTCACCAGGATCATTGATACCCTCTGAACCATTCCCATCATGGGAAAGGGCAGATGAACATAATGGAGGAAGTGATGGGAACACAGTAGAGGACTCACGTGATCCACCCTCCTCATGCAACGTGTAAAAATTGACACATCATGGCTGTCGCACTATTCAGAGGGAGAGTCATTACCTCCACTCACAATTTGTGATAATGTCACCTCAAGTTCTCTACCGCAGTATCACTAAAGCCTTTTCTCTTCTGGCTTCTGGACTTCATTGATGTTGAAGTCGGCGGCTGCTGACGTTCAGCTGAGGATTCAGACAAGGACAAAATTTTTTTCACAGGTGCATCCATTCTGGAGGTATGCAGGCAACTAGAGTGTGACTCGGATGTGTGCAGAAGGGTTGCCAGTGGTTGCATGAGGTGAAAATACCCTACTGAATATTCAAACAATCCCATGAAACACTAAATTAGGTGTAAGTGGCCCCTGGACGTCCCCAGGTCGTCAAGTATACATGCAATGAGTTAAGTATACCAGAAACACATTATTTACAGTATATTAAGGACAAAAAGTTTTAGAACAATTAAAATAAGCTAAATTTGTGACAAAACTTTAGTAGTATTTAAGGAAAGGCATATTGCTTCATTAGTTTGTACCCCGCTGCAGGGGGTCACCTTGACGTGGTAGCGAGGCTTGAAGCATGGTTGGCTGTGCCACCTACTTTGGAGGCATGCCTATCTTTGTAGGGTTCGGCATTTGTCGGCCTTGTGGACCAAGCACCCCCTACATCACTGGTGGAGGAGGTCTGCTGGTGATGTTAGTCCCTGCCCATTTGCCACCTAGGGCAGGACTGTTACCTCCCCACGTGTTTGCGGTGCGTGGCGTCCCTTAATGCTGGGGGACGGGAGTCCTGGAGGTTTAGCGATGCTGCACGATGCGGCCTGCCGCTAGCAATACACCTCTTTGATCCCTTATTCTGGCTAGATGGGCGGCCTGGAGGGGCCCGACCAGGTCAATCGGCTGGTCATGTGTTGGCTAGGGTCAATTGGGCACTGGGGGGCCTGGTGGCTCCTATTGTCCTGGAGTCACCCTTGCCTAGGTCCCCCGGTCGTTACCCGCGTATACTTTCCGGCTACCTCTGGAGTTACCAGTGGTTTTATCCCTGGCACATGACTTCCCCTTGTTGGGCTCCATGGTGGGTGGAGGGGTGGGGGAATGAAGCTTTTTTTGAAGCACATTGCCACTGAAAACAAAAATTTTGTTGACGACTCTGGCTCTGTCCCTGGCGACTCCCTTATTGCCACCTTGGAGCCTTACCAGGCCCCTGGTGAATTTCCTCCTTTGCCTCAGCATTCGACTGGGACTGGGAGGCGATCATGTCGGGTAGGTACGGCCTTGGGGTTGAGCACAGAAGAGCTCGTGCCGGCTTCATACACAGAGTATCTGATGCTGAAATCGTCCGTAGGAGGGTCAGTCCTAGATGTTGACATTTTTGAGCTGCACCGTGCCATAGTGTCAGCTTGTGGAAGAAAGCCCAAGATGTCTTCCCAGGGGGATGGAAGTATCCTCATTGAGGTGTCCTCCCCAGAGGAGAGCTCCCAGCTAATGAAATTGACCTCTGTTGCTGGTTCTGCTGTTACCTGTGTTCCTCATGGAACGTTCAACCAATGTAGGGGAGTCATTTTCTCTCGTGACATCCTCAGATACTCAGAGGAACGATTGTTGGAAGAGCTGTGGTCGTTTGGTGTGGTGAAGGTTGAGCGCTTTCAAAAATACATAGATGGGATCTTGACCCCGACTCCAACATTGTTCTTGACATTTGATAAATTGACATTGCCTAGGTCCATGAACCTGGCATGGCTATTGCTTCCTGTGAAGCCATATGTGCCAACCCCAAAGCGCTGTTTTCACTGCCAGGGGTATGGACATGTTAGCCGATTTTGCCGTCGCTCACAGGCTGGCCTTCCTGGTGTCTGTACCTCCTGTGGCAGACCAAGTCATGCCAATGACTGTCCAGGACCCCTTAAATGCTATCACTGTGGGGGCCCTCATGCGGTATCTTCCAAAAACTGTCCTCGCTACTGCCTGGAAAAGGAGATTTTATCGATTCGAACACTTGAGAAAGTTTCATTCCCTGAGGCTAAGAAGATAGCCCAGACTCACTTTTTTCAGCCTGGTGTGACTTATGCTTCTGTCCTTTCTGGAATACCAGTACACCGCCCTATGTCTCAGAGACAGCCTCGACCCAATCCAGTGCCCACTGCATCATCAAGTGCTTTGGGGGATGCTGTCCCTATCGTTCATACTGTTTGTGAAAATGAACCTCACGCACCCCCTACTGTGACTGTTTCTGCCCCCACTTCGGTGGCTGATGACTTGCACACTTCTGTGGTGATGACTGATGTCCACGTTGACCAGACTCCTTCTCCTGTCCTACCCAGTCTGCCCAAGGCTCTACCTGTACCTGGCAAACGTCACCGTTGTTCGTCAGAGTCCTATGAACATGAAGACCGGCCACCTAAGGTCTCTGTTGTCGACCCTTCTGTCGACACCTCTCCTCTTCCCTCTGCTCAGCAGGCTGAGGGACCTATCCAGGCGACATCCGAAACAGCAGGTTCACCTCTGGTCCCATCCCCACCTGGGGATGTTGTTGGACAGTTCGTTGGTGCTTCAGATCTGCAGGATAGGATGGCCTCCTCAAATGATTCGAGACCTGTGGACTCTACTTCCACTTCTGGGGCTTCTGGTAAGAGCACTGGCCGTCCTACACCTTCAAAAACAGCCTCCAAGCCACCTTCCAAACAAACTGGTATGCCCACTCAAAGAAGGAGTGTTGTAAAACTTACTTCCTCAGCCTCTCGTTTACCCACGGATGTTCGACAGAGGGTGCGGGTTTCTGGTGCTGGGCAGGCCCCTGCGAAGGGCCTTCATAAGCATCAGTCCAAACCCTCTCACTTGTCAGGTGTACAGTCTTGCACTTAGTTATCCATCCTCCATTGGGGTTCTATCATCCAGTGGAACTGTCAGGGTTTACGCACTAACTATGAGGAACTTTGTCATCTTGTTTCTCAATTTACTCCACTGTGCATGTGCATCCAGGAGACCATGGTAGGTGATGCTATTCCTTCTGGTCCTTCTGGCTACCATGCCTTTTATTCAGATCCTGTACCGGGTCAAGGTCGTCATGGAGGTGCTGCTATCTTCCTTCGCCAGGATATTCAGTACAGTCTCATGGACATCTCTACTCCCCTGCAGGCTGTCGCTGTATGGATGTTTTTACATCAGCAGTATACAGTTTGCAGTCTTTATCTACCTCCCAGTGCTGTTGTTGAAAGGGCGAATCTGGAACGCCTTATTCGTGGCCTTCCTGCTCCCTTTTTGTTACTGGGAGATATGAATGGACATCATCCACTATGGGGAAACAGTGAGGCCAACCCTCGGGGTGTCATGCTGGCCTCTTTAGTGGAAGATGAGGGGTTGGGCATTTTCAATGCTGATAAAATGACTTATTTTCATAGCCAGACTGGAACTTTTACTGCCATTGATTAGTCTTTATGCTCAGCTGATGCAGTTTTAGATTTTACCTGGGATGTGTTGCCAGACCTTTATGGCAGTGACCATTTTCCCTTACTTTTAACTGCTAGTGCAGGTGGACCACAGCCACATCTTCCTCGCTGGCTTCTGGATGAGGCTGACTGGCCACGTTTCAGGGAATTAAGTTCCACTTCCCTTTCTGTCAAAGAGTTTGGTTGTCTTACTGAGGCAGTGTCATATTTCACTGACTTGTTGCACTCAGCAGCCCTTTTAACTATTCCAAGAACGAAGGGTCAGTTTCCTAAACGTCCGGTTCCTTAGTGGAACTCTGACTGCAGTTACGCAGTGAAAGCCAAACAAGTCGCCTTCTCTCGACTTCGTCGTCACCGGGGGGATCCTCAGTATTTGGTGGCATATCAGAGGGCACGAGCTCATATGAGGCGGGTTTTAAAGGAGTCCAGGCATTCATCCTGGAAGGGTTATGTTTCCTCCATCAATTTGAGGGCTTCCATCACCCAGGTGTGGAATCGGGTAAGAAAAATTTCAGGGAAATTTACTGCCCCCTCGCCTCCCGTTTTATCTGCAGCAGGTGGAACTGTGGCTGATCCTTTTGCTGTTGCAGAGTTGCTTGCTGATCATTTTGCCAGTGTGTCACAGAAGGATGTGGATACGCCTTCAGCTTGCCACTGTCGGCGCCTAGAGTCTCGTGATCTCAGTTTTACCTCTGCTGGGGGAGAGCCTTACAATGTTCCATTTTTAATTTCTGAACTCCAGGCAGCTCTGTCGCAGTGCCATGACTCTTCTCCTGGTTATGATAATATTCCTTATGCCTTTTTAAGTCACCTGTCTGATGAGTCCCTTTTGTTTTTGCTTTCTCTGTTTAATAAGATCTGGTGGTCCAGGGAGTTTCCATCTAGTTGGGGTGTTCTGTGGTTATCCCCATCCCCAAACCAGACAAGGACCACCTACAGGCAACGAACTATCGGCCTATTTCTCTAACGTCATGTATATGTAAAGTTCTGGAAAAGATGGTCAATGTTAGGCTTGTTTGGTTTTTGGAGAACGGAGACTTCTTATCCCCTGCCCAGTTTGGTTTTCGAACAATGCGATCTACCTCTGATGCACTGCTGTCCTTGGAATCTTCTGTCTGTGAGGCTTTCTCCACTAACGAACACCAAGTCACGGTCTTTTTTGACCTGGAGAATGCATATGACACTGCCTGGCATCATAGTATTTTACTCTCTCTTCATGAGTTTGGTCTTCGTGGACGCTTGCCTATTTTTATTCAACAATTTTTATCTAACCGAATTTTAAGGGTGCGAGTGGGAGGAGTGCTTTCTAATACATGACCACTAGAAGATGGAGTACCACAGGGGAGTATCCTTAGTGTTACTCTGTTTGCTGTAGCCATTAACAGCGTCATCAGTGTTCTTCCTGATGGTGTACGAGGATCACTATATGTCGATGACCTCTCGATTTCCTTCACCGCGTCTAGAATGTCTCTGATAGAGTGGAAGTTGCAACTGGCTCTCAATAGAATTTCTGACTGGGCAGAAACACGCGGTTTTCATTTTTCTCCAGCAAAGATAGTGGCTATACATTTTTGTCGTCTTCGAGGGTTTCACCCAGACCCTGACTTGTATCTCTATGGTAGGAGAATATCCTGTGTGGAAGAGATGCGGTTTCTGGGTCTTCTGTTTGATAGAAGATTAACCTGGGTTCCTCATATTCGTTCTGTTAAGGTGGCTTGTCTTAAAGCTTCGAGTCTTTTGAGGGTTTTAGCTTATATGTCTTGGGGTGCTGACCGTCAGACCCTCCTCCTCTTGCATAGGTCTCTTATTCTTCTTAAACTTGAATATGGGTGTGAGGTCTACTCCTCTACAACAGATGCCTGCCTCCGGTTGTTAAATTGTGTGCATCATGCTGGTGTACGTCTGGCAACTGGGGCATTCAGATCATCCCCAATTCCAAGTTTGTTGGTAGATGCTGGTGTCCCCTGGGACTTGCGACACCAATTGCTAATGATGAGGTGTTGGTATCATCTTCACCGCATTCCAGACTCAATTTCTTATGCCATTGTCTCCCAGGATTCCCGATCTTCTGTTTTTGAGACCTGTCCTAATTTCCCAAAGCCATATGGTTACAGGTTCCGGTGTGTTATGCTAGCCCTCTCTGTCCCGAGACTGGGAATTTGTTCACATCGGATCCCAAGGGTGGGTTCTTGGCTACTCCCTCGCGTGACATTCTGTAAGTCCGCTGTTGAAAAAAAGGACCCACTTCCCTCTCAGGTGTCCCTCTCTCTCTTTTTAGAACATGCCTCCATTCATGAGGGTTCTGTCCCCGTCTACACTGACGGGTCTAAGACTGACACTGGAGTAGGATTTGATGTTGTCTTCCCTTCCTTTAGTAGGGGCGGTAGCCTTCCTGGCATTACTTCAGTGTATACAGCGGAACTGACTGCAATTTTATATGCTCTTAAAATCATTTTTACTCTGCCCCAATCCGTTTTTGTGATTTTTGGTGACTTGCATAGTGCTTTGTCTGCACTGGAGTCTTTTAATGCATCCCATCCATTGGTTTTATCAATTTTAGAATGGCTTTTTCTTCTTGGCCATCGTGGCCACCGTGTAGACTTCTGTTGGGTTCCTGCACATATTGGTGTGGTGGGCAATGAGAGGGCAGATACTTTAGCTAAAGCTGTGTCTTCTCAACAGCCCCTAACCGACTCCCCACTTCCTGTTTCTGATGTAACACCTTATCTGCGGTACGCAATTCGTACGTGTTGGCAGAGAAACTGGGATGGTGTTTCTCACAATAAACTAAAAGAAATCTTTCAGAGAGTGGTTGTGGCAAGGGTTCTTCCCTCTATGTCTCGGCGACTGGAGGTGGCTCTTGCTAGGCTTCGCATTGGGCATTCTCGGCTTAAACATGGGTTCCTCATGTGTGGTGAGACTCAGCCGTATTGTGATGACTGCCTTATTCCCCTTGCTGTCCGTCACTTGCTGGTCGAGTGTCCGAGTCTGGTGGACCTGCGTCAGAGGTTCCTTCATAGGCATGGCAGGGCAGATGGTGCCTACCGTTTGTCCTCGATGCTTGGTGAGGCCTCTAATGATTTTACTGATGTTTTTAGTTTTCTTCAGGAGGCGGGCCTTCTTCCACTTTTGTAAGTAATTGTTATTTTATAAACTATTCTTTTATTATTTTTAGTGTTTTATTCCTACTAACAGATATTAACTTTATTTTGAATAGGCACATTTTATTTTGCTGCGTGTTTTACTTTGTCGTCCGACGGCATATGACCCTGGCAGTTGCGCCGCCAGATTTTAATTATTTTCAATCAATCAATCAATCATTAGTTTGTAACTCCAGACCTTCCAATGTCGCAAAACCAATTCATCACCTAATGAGATCTTACTCATCTGATCACTGAATCTCAGCCGTGATTGAAATGTTGTAATTTTACATCATTGGTTTGGAGACCTAGGTTTAAAAAGAAATTCTTCATCACCCATATACTTATGAGTCATAGTTTTTACTCCCACTCTACTTCTAAATTGGCCTGGAAGAATTGAAGCAAGAGTGTCATTTAGTGTATGACTTGGCTACGATCCTTTTAGTCCTGATTCCTGGGTAGGACCATAGCACCTTCAGTCTTTGATCTGCGTTATGTTCAGGCATCTCAAAACGAATGATGTTAACTTTGACTTTTTTTTTCTTTCTTGGAGGGAACAATCTTAAGAGATGCTAGCTTCTGATTCCTTTCTTCTTGCATAAAAAAAGGAACAGAAATAAAGCAGAAACTAATGCTCACTAGGGTATCCGAAACTAATGATTCAAAGGCCACTGAATCTCCACTCACCACTGATGCCTGCTGAGTGACGAGGATAATGGTGGACTGGTCTTTGGAAGCCACTCTTAGTACGGCATTCAAGGTTTTTTGATACCCATCAGCCTCAGTGTCGTTATCTGAGGGAATAATCTGTTAGCATTGTTGTATATTTTTTAACATCGTATCCAGGCTGTTACAAGAAAAATTGACAATATTCGTTTATCGGAAGGGAAAACAATACACTTTACAGATTCTTAGGTTATTTATAGTCTGTTTCAATTAGCTCGAGACATATTTCGAGCAAGATGGGTTAGATGTACCCTTCATTTTCTAATCCTCATTAAATAACAAATTCTGGTACTAGCAATAATTATGTATATTGGACATCCTTTGGCTTAAGCAAAACGAAAAGACTTCATGTTGCTGAACAGATAAATACTGTACATATATTAGAGACGCCTTAGTGTGGTGGGACTAATGTAACTAAGCTTCTCTGCTGCCCAATTATACAAACGTCCCTCATCGAACATCCTTTGTCCTAATAGGAGAATGATGAAGTGCAGGTGGGTGCTGCCTCAGCTAGCAATCAACTGGATTCACGTTCAGTTAAGCCTGGGGTTGGAACTACCTGTTACAAATCAAAATTACACTTGCAAAACAAGAACTTTATCAAAGGATGTTTTTAACAGGACCTGACCTCAAGAAAGGTCTCTGCTAAGCTAAATATAATCATGTTGAAAGAACATAGATGCGTTATTATACTGAAGAGACAGATGAGGAATTTGTGTAGCCTTTGGCATTCTCTCTGAAAGTTAACAGTGTAAGTATACAATGCAAGCCAAAACTGTTGTCGTCCGAAAAATGGAGGGCGAACATTTATGTGTCTGCTTCGTTGTGTCATTTACACACTTGCTCCAGATGGTTAGAAGGTGAATGCAAGTACAGTATATTAATATGTCTGTTTGATATCTGACGGAAATGCACTAATGGATTTTGTATTTTAGATTGCAGTATGGATTTGAAGTGCATGATATGTTTTTCATATTCCTGATGGTGAGTATGTGAATATGAGTTGTTTTTATCTGTGTATTTGATAGCTAGCAGAAATACAGTGATGGATTATCTTTTCCAGAGTACAGTTTAGATTTAAAATACATAAAATGTTTTTACATCTCCTCTTGTTAACACATTCGAAAACTTGCAGGTCAGTGAAACCGTGAGCAACTTCTGAATTCATCGATTGGCTATGTTCACTGTAACCATTTTCTTTGTCATCCTTCGGCAAAACAATAATTATGAAGTATGTTGGAGCTTCATGCTCTGTGTCAATGTTAATGAAGGAGATATTCAAACTGTAAACATAATTAGGATAATATTTGTTCATTCGCGAGATTATGGGTATAAAAGAAGGGCGCATTATTACATCTTATATTTGTTATGCTGGAAATAAGGGTTGAGTTACATCTTGCCTATATCAGTACCTGTTGCATTATTATAGTACTGTTACATCCCCGTCCCACACTGCCACAGGTTCCAACAGCAGTAGTACAGTGTGGGAAGAACGTTGCCTAGTGAGTTGTTCTTCCTATGCTCAGTCTTTTGGCGTACAGCACACAAGATCAGAACAGGAGTGGAAAATAATCAGTGGCTTCCCATGTTCGCGGCATTTATTCACCAAATAATTACACTTAATGCTTGCCAACTACACTTCACTGTTTTCACAATTTCCAGAGCTAAACAACATTCACTAAACAGCACTGACACTGACCTGCACTGTTAGTAAAACTGAAATGACACTGACTAAACTCAAACTGAACTGAAAACTGACAGATATAGCTCTAGTCCCGTCCCCATCCTTATGTGAAGACTTGAGTCTTTGGGTGTACTCTAGGTATCACAGTTGCCAAATCAGAGACATCCAAAATATGCCAGAGTTCTCTTACATTACATAACACTCTAAATGCTTTAGCATACAGAGTGAAATAAAATTACATAATTCAACAGTCACATAGATAAAAACATTATAGAGAAAAAGAGCACAAAATTAATGTAAAACGTACACAATAACTCCACTCACAAATAGCAGGCTAACTGGCAACTTTGACACATAATGGTAAAAATACGAGAAACCCAGAGAAACTTTCAGTAAATCCTGTTTCTCAACAGTACTAATAATTATACCACAGCTGTTACTTAGTTATATGTTACTTGCTGTCTCAGTTACATTACCAGCCACATTATCTTAGATGTTCTCTTTATCTCTGTCTCTAGTAATTATATCTTAGCTTTCACTTTCATTTATGTCTTGCCTTTTACTTTGACCTATATTACCTACAACTATATTTCAGCAGTTACTTTGCATTTGTAAGCTGTATTATGAATGTATCTGAATAATTACCTTGAGTTTTATCTTAACAGTTACCTGACATGATAGACGTTGCAGTCAGTGCTGGTGAGACTGCAACAACACAGACAGACAGGCACAGTGTGAAGACAGCTCCTATTTTCTTCATTATCAGGTTTCCTGAAGAAAAGTTATTTAATGGATGATATTTAAACTGTTCTTTGTAGCAAATATTACTTCAAATACTTACACTACTACTACTACTACTACTACTACTACATAGATATATGTACGTATATATGTAAATACAAATTGTGCAAATAGTTGCAGTTATTGGCATCAGTACTTACTTTTCGGTCTCAGTAATCCTAATCATACAGTATTGTAATATCGTACGTGCACTTCCCTTCTCGTATTAGTTGACCTATATGGGGATGGTAAATGTGTATGCCATGTTTATGACAAGCTTTAGTTTTCAATAGTGTTGGTACATTGCAAAACATATGATGTATACTGTATCGTATGCATTGCGAAATGAAGTGCATTTACTGATTGATTGTCTTATTATTATTATTATTATTTTCTTATTTATTATTATTACCTCCATATAGTTTATCCAGCATAGATGTGCATTGGTGTGGATTATACCAGCCTCAGTACGGGATATCTTGCCGAAATTAAACATAATCATGTGAAGATAAAATGAAAAATAAACCATTTCTAAAGTCACCATCGAAATGAAGCAGCCAATCTCTTCAATACCATGTATTACTGGAGAAAAGGCCCGGCAAAGGTAATGTAGAATAAATCCTGGATCTCAATTGACTTTTTACCTCTAAGCTGTTAAAGTCCACGCTTTTTGTTCTTTGACTGTAGAGTGTATATAGTTTACTCTTGTTGTCTGGTGCTGGAGAAGGATGCCTTGTCGCGGTGGCACCAGTGAAACAGGTCGGCATCAGTGCCTGGTTAATCAGACCTCCCGCACCTCCCTTTCTTTTCCTCAAAATAAGGATAGTTGACTGCAGGAGGAGGACAGCTTCAGCCTACAGTCCACCGGGTTCACGTTCATATGAGGCTGGATTTGCAACAACTTTTTTTTTTCTATGCGGAGAAGAAGGAACCTAAGGCCACGAGCCCACAATTGTTGTTCCTTCCAAGAGAAAAAACAAATACAAGAGAGAGCCAAATTCAAGATCCGATCATTTCGAGATGCCTGGACACACTGCGTTTGAAAGACTGGAGATCATAGGAAGCAGGAAATACAGACAGAGGGAGACAGTTCCAGAGTTGACCTGTTGCATAAATGAAGGGCCGAGAGTAACGGTTCACTTTTGCATTAGAGAGTTGGACAGAAAAGGGATGAGAGTTTGCTGCTAGACGGGTGCTACGCGCCCGTCGTAGAGGTGGAGAAATGCTTACAGACAGTTCAGAGGAGCAGTGACCATTGAAGTAGTGATAGAAAAGAGATAAAGATGCAACAGTGCGGCGAAGAGACAGAGGTTGAAGGGAGTCAATATGAGGAGGAGAGTTAATGAGACGAAAAGCCTTTGACTTCACTCTGTTGAGAAGAGCTGTATGTGGGGAGCCTCCCCACACATGAGAGTTGTACTCCACACAGGGGCAGATAAAATCACTGTATAGAGTCAACAATTGTGCAGGGGTAAACAAGGAATGGAGTCGGATTAGCACACCTAATCTCTTGGAAGCAGATTTTACAAGAGATGTAATATGATCTTTCCAAGATAAGTCCTGAGTAAATGAAACCCCAAGCATGTTCAAGGATGATGCAGGATTAAGCTGAATATTATTAAACTTTAGTGGGTATACCTGTGGAAGATTTTGTCGGTTTGATAGGTGTAAAAACTGAGTCTTTGATGCATTAAAAACAACCAGATTATTTTACCCCAGTCAGAAATACGAGCCAAGTCAGACATTAGGTGTGCCATAGCCTCAACCCTTGTTTGTTGAAGTAACTACTGAGATGGACATTGTGGGAACTGAATGGAAAGGTGAAGAGTGGAGTCATCAGCATAAGAGTGGATAGGGTTAGATGTACAGCTTAGAAGGTCATTGATGAATAAAAGGAAGAGAGTTGGTGATAGGACAGAGCCCTGAGGAACACCCCTGTTGATAGATCTAGGAGAAGAACGATCGCCGTCTACAACAGAGGCTATAGAACGATCAGAAAGGAAGCTAGAGATGAAGGAACAGATAGAAGGATAGAAGCCGTAAGAGGGCAGTTTGGAAATTAAAGATATATGCCAGAATCGATCGAAAGCTTTAGAGATGTCAAGTGCAATGGCAAAGCTTTCGCCAAAGTCCCGAAAGGAGGATGACCAGGAGTCTGAAAGGTAAGTGAGAAGATCGCCAGTGGAGCGTCCGTGACGGAACCCATACTGACGATCAGAAAGAAGGTTGTGAGAGGAAAGATGCTTTAAAATTTTCCTATTAAGAATTGACTCGAAAACTTTTGAGATACAGGATGTTAAAGCAATTGGACGATAGTTAGAGGGTTGGGACCACTACTACTACTACTACTACTAGTTCTACTACCTCCACCACCACTATACTACTACCACTACCACCACCACCACCACTACCACAACTGCTGCTGCTATTCCTACAACAACTACTACTGCTACTATAACCACTGCTACTATTGCAACTATTACTACTACTACTGTAACCAGTACTGCTTTCACCAGCATCGGCTTGGTTACATATTGTACACTGGTGAGAGATGCGAATGTTCAGGTTGTGCTGCATTCTACTCTGGTAACAAAGTTATTTTTTATCTTGTAGTGGCAGATGTGTCGGAGGCCTTGTTTGTTTATGGAAGAAAGACCTTAAAAAGTTATTATTTTATCTTAATACAGCATTATTGTTTTAAAGCTGTCAATTCGTGATATTAGTATTCTTCATGTTAATGTCTGTATTAAAAGTGGCATATGGAAGAAGACAACATTACAGGTTTACTTAGAAAATCTTAGCAGACTTGAGTACAGCGTATTGTAACCAATTTTGGATTTGACAGTATTTACTTTTTAGGTGATTTTAATGCAGACCCCTCCAGTGGTTCGGCATGGAGAAACCTTAACAATTTTATGGTGGAAAACCAATTTAACTTACTTTGATGTTAATACAGTATGATGAACAATAATACTTTCAATTTTATTGCATATAATGGTGTTTATATTCATTGCTACTAATAATAACTCCTCTAAAATAGCAAATATTAAAGTACTGTACAACATGATTGGTTCAGATTATTTACCTGTTGTAGTACAAATTGCAATAAAGATTTGTAATTATTCCACACATTTTACCACAGAGCACAAAGAGCAGAGCTTTCAGTAATGAGTGACAATCCGAAGATTGATGAGACAAAATCAATAATGGCTGAAACAGACAGAGCTGTTGGAAACATAATGCGGATGCATTTAAATGTATTATACTTGACTGCAATAACAGAAACAACCCAATGATATAGATCTGGCTTATAAAATGAATGCTGTTGTCTTCACTTTGATTTGGCAAACAAGTAAAGAGAAACATGCATAAATTTATTCATGAATGGGATCATTATGTTAAAAATTTCTGTAGTTCTTACAGAAAGAATTATATTTTTTAGCCAGAATGTGATAAACAGAGAAATGAAGACTTTAAAAAAATGCAAGAGAGTAGAAAAGTTTTTAAATGTGAATTGTCTACTAGCTAGAGAAAAGATATTAATGAAAGGTCTAGATCAGTTCAAGGAAAATTTTGTAATGATGATGTGAATAGTTTCTGGAAGGAGGTAATTAAGCAATGCAATGAAATTAAATCATCCAGAGATGTTGATGGGAAATAAGAGAAAAAGAAGTAATTGACATCTTTAGTAGGTAATATTTCGGCACTGATGCTTTGGTAACAGATGAGGAAAACAGAGCTGATTGGTAGACTTAAAGTTGTACGGCCAGTGCAAAGGAAGAGTCACAGAGTACTATCGTTGATTAGATTTAAAAATTAATAAAAATGCTAAATAATGCTGTGGGACCTGAGGGTCTTCATTCACTTCTCTTACAACATTGCACATATTATTGTTTTAGAGAAAACTGTAGATTTTTTAAAATTGTTGTTTTAATCACTGTTAAATTCCAATACAATCATCAAAAACTAACATTTTAAAAAAGATAATAAATGCTGTGCAACAGACACTTCTGATTATAGCTTGTTATGGTTTCTTCATGTGTTTTAAAGATTTTAGAGTTGCAAATTATAGATATTTTAGAGAAAAATGCTAATTTTAATTGCGGTAAGTTTGGTTTTAGCACAGGGATGTGTGTGTGTGTGTGTGTGTGTGTGTGTGTGTTCTTACCTAATTGTTCTTACCTAATTGTATCTTTACAGGAATGAGTCAAGCTCGTACTGTCCCGTGTCTTAAACCATATTTATCGTACATATCCTTAAATTTGTGAATTGTTTTGGCTCACACTATTTCATTCGGTAGTGCATTCCATTGATCAATTGCTCTGTTTGGGAAACTGAATTTCCTTACGTCTTTATCACCTCTCCTTATGCAGTTTTTGCAGTGTCCTCTTGCTGATGCTTCTCCATATGTTAAGTAATCATTTATGTCTATTTTCTCCTTCCCTGATATGCACTTATATAGCATTATCATGTCACCTCTTTTCTGTCTCTCCTGTAGTGTTGGTAGATTCAGTTTATTTAGTCTTTCTTTGTAGCTTAGGTCCCTTAACCCTTTAACCGCGGGTGTCATTCCAGAATGACATTGCAAAAACTGGACCAAACCGCGGGTGTTATTCTCGAATGTTTGTGAATATTTTGAATACCCCGCGTTTTTTCTGTGCGCCAATTGTTTCAAGGGAGAGTAGCTATTAAGTTCTTTCACTCCAGCTGACCCCCACCTCCCTCCTCCACCCCCTGGGGCCCCACCTCCCACCCCCTGGGCCCCCCACCCCACCCCGGACCAAACACGCATCAGTATCTGTCCAGCTGTGTGAGTGACAACACTGCTGATGTGGAAGTGAAGTGCAGGCAATTACAGTGCCTTTTACCTGCTTCAATGAACACAGAGTGGGTGTTTATCGTATGTGCAGTGTTCATATATGTTTATAGTATTATTATCAGAATGAGGTTGGCATTTGGTAATGGTGTGTGAGCGAAAAATAGTGATTACAACACCGCTGATATGGCAGTGAAGTGCGGGCAATTGCAGTGCCTTTTACCTGCCTCAGTGAACACAGAGTGGGTGTTTATCGTATGTGCAGTGTTCATATATGTTTATAGTATTATTATCAGAATGAGGTTGGCATTTGGTAATGGTGTGTGAGCGAAAAATAGTGATTACAACACCGCTGATGTGGCAGTGAAGTGCGGGGTAATTACAGTGCCTTTTACCTGCCTCAGTGAACACAGAGTGGGTGTTTATCATATGTGCAGTGTTCATATATGTTTATAGTATTATTATCAGAATGAGGTTGGCATTTGGTAATGGTGTATGAGCGAAGGTAATGGTGTGTGAGCGAAAAATAGTGATTTTAGATCGCTCACTTCTAATGGTACTGCCCATCCAGTGATAGTCAACGAAATCATGAAACCTACATCATTGCAAAGCCGAAGGTTAGTACTTTCTAATGGTACCTTATTTTTCGCTCTAGATTTATTCTGTGCAGAGTTATAAAGGTTTAAAGTTTGTTTACATTTTGGTCGAAACCCCCACGGGAGAGGACAGTCGGGGCAAAACAATGCCCGCGGTTAAAGGGTTAAGCTTGGTATCCATCTTGTAGTGGCCCTTTGAACTTTTTCAATCTTGTCTATGTGCTTTTTGAGATGAGGACTCTAGACTACTGATGCATATTCCAGGGTTGGTCTAATGAATGATGTTATTATCCTTCTTAGCATGTCTTCATTTATGTATGTGAATGCTATTCTCATATTTGCAAGCAGTGTATACATGTTCCGTACCTTCTCGCTGATGTGGTCAGCCGGAGATAGTCTGTTATTGATAATCACACCTAGGTCTTTCTCTCTTTCTGATGTGTATAGGGTTTTATTTCCTAACTTATAATCCCAATCAGGTCTTTTTCCACTTTTACCAAACTTGATTACATGACACTTGTCCACATTGAATTCCATTTGCCATGTACTACTCCATTCATGAAGTTTATTTAATTCTTCTTGTAGCTCTTTAAAAGAGTCTGTGTTAGTAATTCTCCTTTGTATTCTTGCATCATCTACAAACATATTCAGATAGCTCTCATTTCCAGTGTTGTTACTGTTTATATCATTTATATACACTAAAAACATGATTGGTGCCAGCACTGAACCCAGTGGTACTCCACTAGTCACTTCTTTCCATGATGAGTAGTTTCCTCTTAGTACTGTTCTCATTTCTCTTTTTATGAGAAAGTCTTGCATCCAACAAAACAGTTTGCCTCGAATTCCTCCTTGATGGTACAGTTTCCATAAAAGTCTTTGGTGTGGTACTGTGTCAAAAGCTTTCTTGAAATCTAAATAGATACTGTCCACCCATCCTTCCCTTTCCTATATTGTGTTTGTTACTCTGTCATAGTAGCTCAACAGATTAGTAACACATGATTTTCCTTTTCTGAAACCAAACTGTCTTTCTGTTATTATACTGTGTTCTTCTAGATGATTTACCCAAGCTTTTCTTTTAAGCTTTTCTAATACCTTGCTTACAACACTGGTCAGTGATACTGGTCGGTAGTTGAGTGAATTTTGTCTATTTCCTTTCTTGACTAAGGGGACAATATTTGCTTTTTTCCAAATATCAGGTAGTTTACCTTGACTCAAGGATTTCTTGAAAATTAAAAATAATGGTTTACTTAACTCCTTTGCACATTCTCGTAGTACCCAACATGAAATTTCATCAGGACCTCTTGCTTTTCCTCTGTCTAATCTACTTAACTCCTCCTATATTACTTTTTCTGCTATTTGTATATCTGGTAGTATGTGTGGACATGCATGTTCCACATAGTCCCTCTCAAAATTTTTTTCTTCTGTAAAAACTAATTGGAAATTCTTATTTAGTGCTTCACAAATATCTTTCTCTTGTGTATAAGTGATTCCCTCATCCGTAATTGATTGTGTTATATCTTTTACTTTGGTTTTGCTTCTAATATAGCCGTAAAACGATAGCTGTAAAACGATAGCTGTGAAACAGCTTTGGTTGATCACTACTTTTATTATATTCTCCTCAAACAGTTTTTGGGCTCCTCTCCTTATTCTTGTATTATCGTTTCTTGCCTGTTTGTAATTATTATACGCCCTTTCACTATTGTGTCTTCTGTATCTATTCCACAACAAATCTCTTCTTTCTTTTGATTTTTTACATTCTGTATTGAACCATTTCTGTATTTTCTTATCTGCTTCTTTTTGCTGTGGGATGTACTTCTGGACTCCTATTTCATAAAATTCACAGAATTTTTTATATACAGCATTTAAATCTTGTCCTCTAAGCTCATTTTGCCAATCAACTTCTAAGAAATACGTCTTTAGGGCTTGATAATTTCCCTTTTTATAGTTTAGGCTCTTTTTGTAACTGTCATTGTTGTTTACTATGTCATATGCTATCCTGAAGTTATAATTTAGTACTGCATGATCGCTTTTGCTGAGTGGAGGGTGCTATATTAAACTGTCAATATCATTTTCTTGCCTAGTAAATATTAGATCTAGCACTGAAGGTACATCAAGTCCTCTTTTTCTGGTAGTTTCCCTCACATGTTGTGTTAGGAAAAACTCTTGTACGAGATCCAGGAGCTTTTGGTCCCAACAGCTTTCTTGGCTAATTATATCTAGAGTATTCCAATTTATATTTGTATTAAAATCCCCAGTTAATATAATTCTTTCCTATTTCTCTTCCATTTTATGTAGTAATGATCTTCAACTCTGAATTGTACTCTCTGCCACGTCCTCATATTCGTCTCTTTCCCATGTGTTTGATCTGGATGGCATGTACAAATTGGCTACAATTACTTTACCTTCAGATGTGTTGATCTCTACTGCAATCAGTTCTACTTGTGATGGTATATCTAGTTTTATTTCATTGACTTTTAGATTTTTTCTTAGTTAATATTATAATTCCTCCTCCTTTTTTTAAATTTCTGTCTCTTCTCCATATATTGTATTCCTTTAAGTTTAGTATGTCATTGGATATCCTTGGTGTTAATTTTGTTTCAGTTAGGTATATTATTTGTGGTTCATTTTCTCTGACATAATCATTCATCTCTAGTAATTTAGATACCATTCCATCCACATTTGAGTACATCAACTTTATCATCTTATTTATATACTTGTCATGGCATGGTTCTACTACCTTCCTCCTTTTTATTCCATCCTATTTCTGTACCACTTTCGTACCTGCAATCCTGTTACTTTGTAAAAAAATTTCTTCTTCTTCTCTTCTGATCTTCCCTCATTTTTTGTTTTTGCTTCCTCCCTTTTCTCTTTCAGTAGTTCCAATTCCTCTTGTGTTAGGCATTTTTTATCCATACACTTTTGAACTCCTATTTTTCCATAAGATTCTTTGCATTTTTTAGTATCTCTTCCACAGTGTTTACACTCTGGAAAGTCACCTTTAGAGGTCTTGTCTTGCTTTTCTCATATTTCCCTAACGTTTTGTGTTCCTCTGTGTCTTTACTACAGATTCCCTCTGATACTTCTTTCAGTAAGCTCATTACATTTGCCATCTCCTTTTTGTCTCTTGTGATCTTGTTTTTTACTTCTTCCTCTTCTATACCAGTGATTACTATAGATTTGTTTATATCTACTGAATTTCTGACTAACTTTGGATTGTTTTGGATTATTTTTTTCACTTCCTGTTTAATGCGTTTTTCCTCTACCCTTGTTTCTAAGTCTTTCTTTACTTTCACCATTTCAGCATACGAGGTTTCCACATCATTTTTGTAGCTTTGCATAGCTTCATTCACCTGTGTTATCTTCTCCTCAGTATCACTGCTCTGGTCTATAAGACTGCTTACTTGCCTAGTTGTCTCTGTGTCATTTTTTAACTCTTCTATAACACTCTCATGATTGACTACTGTACTTGCCATTTCACTCATTTTCTTCCTAAGTGTAATCAGTTCCACTGTTAGTTCACTGATGGTTGTGTCTTTCTTGTTGGCCTCCCTTCGCAGTTTTTCTATTTCTTCCTTTTGCAAGTGCATCTGCTGCTTTATTTCATCAATTTCATTTTTGAAAGCCATTTCTAGTTTGTGTACACGTTCAACCAGTCTATTGTGAGTCTCCACTTCAACCAGTTCTTGGTAGAAATCATCAGTTTGCTTTTTACCTTTATCCTTTTTCTTTTCCAAATTTGCTTTACTAAAGTATGTATCCATTTTGCAATTCTAAAAGTACAGAGTATGTACTTACAATCCCCGTGTTGCTGTAGTCTAAACAAAGCTCAGCTGATTCAGCGCATTTTTTCGTCTTGGTTCTCTTTCCTGTTTGAACAAGTCTTGTTTAAATTTATTTATTTTTTCCTTTTAATAATGAAAAATCATTTAGTCTAACCTGGTACAGAGCTTGACTCATACTAAGATACTAATTTAGGTAATGCCACTGGCCGTGTTGGTTCGGTACGGAGCGCCGATGTCGCAAGTCTGCCTCGATTGACTCCCTCTGTGCGTGTGTGTGTGTGTGTGTTTCTTTGTAACTCATATTTCATTCATTATAAAAAAAATCCTCATTTTCTGAAGGAATGGACAAAATGCATAAATAACCCTTCCATTTTCAGATATCCCTAGAATTCTGAATACAAGGCACCTGGGAACTGTTACATGTCTTTGAGGACCACACTTAAATAACATCAGACGGTACCGGTACATTTGTTTGAGACCTTATTATAATTTCACCATTCTCTAATGAAAAAACCAGTTTTAAGTGAAACTCAGTATTTATTTTCTTCGATTCATTGCTATTTATCAGGAGTTTCGGCAGGTTTTGAAAGCGGTTTTGTGTTTTAAGCAAAATTGACGGTTGTGTTCCAACTTAGCAAATTTTCGGTGCAATTTATGCTATGGGATGGCTGCAGTCTCCATAATACATATATATATATATATATATATATATATATATATATATAGCTTCGGTGGTACAGTGGTAGAGTGTGCATTTTCATACACTAAAGAACGAGGGTTTGCGCCCTGCCAGGGTAATAAAATTTGGGAGCGTTCTTCGGTCTACATACTACTTTGGCGGACATAAGGGGTGCTGTGGTTGAACCAGTGTCTCATACTATAAAGAATGCTTGCACCCAATCGGCTTGCGTGGGCCGATTACACTTGGTTCACAGACTACACACACATCCAAAGCCACTACAATACTACAGTCACACTTACATGCACTTTTCACCCAACATACAATCTCTACCAGACAGCCTAAGCCACTTGGTAGAGATACATAGGCTGTATCATCCTCACTTCGGTCAGGGTTGGCCAGTTCGAGTGGACACTGACACCAGTCAGTTCACTCCTTATCCCTCAGAAGGATCATGGTGGACTGCAGAAGGGAAACTTCACCAAGCAGTCTTGGGGTTGCAAATACTACTGCCACTGCTTACAGGAAATGTCATGATTTTTTGATGAAACCGTTTACAACAAAATTAATCTGGAAATATTATGACAACCTGTACTACAGTTATCTTCAAACACCAAATCTGAGTGGGAGTGGGTGAGAATGATAAGGCAAAAGAAGGAGTGTGTATTATTGTGTGCAAGAGATGGAAGAATATAAGTGAGTATGGATCAGTTGGCTCAAGGATTCCGTGGGTCAGATTAAACACTGGACAACAAATATAGGCGGTTTTGTGTGTGTGTGTGTGTGTGTGTGTGTGTGTGTGTGTGTGTGTGTGTGTGTGTGTGCCAGTGCAAGATCGTGCAAGTAGAGTGAAAGAAGAGTTCAGGACAAATGTGGAAGCGTGCATGACAGTGTTTTTTTTTTTTTTTTTTTGAGATATGATTGGAAAAGTAGGGAATGAGAAGGTGGATGGAGTAGTTGGTGACAGGGGTGTGCCCGCAGAAGTGGATGAGAATTGCAGCACTGTATTGGACATTTATACAGGGAGGGAGGTGGTAATAGTCAATACCCTCTTCAGACAGAAAATGATCCACAGGTATACGTGGCGAACGGTGAAAGGGTGGGTGGTGAACTGAATGAACGGAAGGCAATGTTTGATTGTGTGCTTGGATGAGAGAATGAGAAGCTGCATAATGCATGCAAGAGAATATAGAGGTTGGAGAAGTGGACTTTCTGACCACCAGTTGGTGATGTTGAAAGTCAAGGTTAAAATGAAATGGAGGAATACAGTAGAAGAACAGAAGGACAGGAGAAAGTACTTCATGCAAGGAGGATAGATAGGTTACAAGAGGATGGAATAAAGGCAGAATATAAGAGAGAAGTGAAGGAGCGATTGGGTAAATATAACTTGGAGCAGATGAGGGATGTGGAAGATGCGTGGAAGATATTCACTGAAGAAATTTGTGCAGGATGGGAGTTGGTGCGTGGGGTGAAGAGAAGACAGTAGAGGGTGAAAGGAACAGCATGGTGGAATGAAGAGGTGAGACAGGCTGTGGTGCAAAAAAAGAAGGCATATAGTGAGTGGATGAGAAACAAGGGTGTGGAGGAAGGTAAGAGATAGAAGAGAGAGTCATATGTAAAAAGGAAGAGAAAAGTGAACAGATTAGTATGAGAGAGTAAGAGAGTGGGTGAGGAATTTGGAAGGAATTTAAGTGTAAAGTAGACGATATGTAAGAAAATGTTCTGGAAAGAGGTAAAGTGAGTTAGAAAGGGTGTTAAAGAAGTTAGTCGGGGAGTGAAAGATAAAAATGGTAGATTACTAGAGGAGAAGGGAGAAAAAGTGAGCAGATGGACAGAACACATTAAGGAATTGTTGAACGTAGGGATTGAAAATAATACAGGTATAAGTGACTGGGGAATGGCTGTGAGAAGGAGAGATGTGAGAAAAGAGAAAGGAATCAGTACGCTGGGAGTTGTAGAAGCAATGAGGAAAGTCAAAATGGGGAACGCCCTAGGAATTGATGAAGTGTGTGGTGAAATGCTGAAGCATGGGGGAGAGATAGTAGCAGAATGGATGTGGCAGATGTGCAGATTGGCCTGAGAGGAAGGAAAAGTCTCGAAGGTTTGGAAGTCAGGCATAATTATTCCCCTGTACAAAGGAGAGGATGGAGGGTGAAAGACTGACGAAGAGAGTGTACGTGAGTGAGGTGGAGGGGGGAAGAGGGAGGGGGAGGCCGAGGATGAGATGGAGGGATGGGGTGGAGAGGTATATGAGAGAGGGGGGGGTGAGTTGGGAGCAGGGCAGTGAAATGGCGGGGGACAGGGCGACTTGGAGGCGATTTGTTTGTGGCCACCCCAAACGGGATTGAGGCTTCTGGCAATAGATAGACAAAGGAAAATGGGAAAAAGAATTGTGTGTTACTTATAATGGCATTTGTCTTCTTAGTGTAACAGGAAAAGTATATGGTAGGATAGTTAATGACAGAATTTGGGAAATAACAGAGTAATTAGTTGAAGAAGAACAGGGGGGTTTTAGGATGGGAATAGGTTGTGAAGATCACTTATTCGTTCCTATGTCTTTAGTGAAGATTTTCTAGAGATGGGAAAAAAGTTGTATGCGGCCTTCATGGATTTGGAGAAAGCATATGATGGAGTATATAGACAAGGATTGTGGAAAGTATTAAGAACATAATCATGGAATAAATGGGAAGTTGTTGATTGCCGTAAAGAGTATGTATGAGGGTACTAAGGCTGCATTGCATGTGGATAGTGAACCAAGTGAATTTTCTATTTGAATATTGGATTGAAAATGGTATGTGTCATTTCTCCATGATTTTTCAATCTGTATTTGGATGGGGTTATAAATGAGATACAAGACAGGACAGTAGATGTTGGAGGGGCTTTAATGAGAGATTGCAGTGTCTGGAAAGTCAATGTGCTGTTGTTTGCAGATGACACTGTGTTGATAAGTGAAAACGATGGGGAGCTGCAAGGCTTGGTGAATGAGTTTGGGAGAGTGTGTAAGAAACGGAATCTAAAGGTGAATGGAGGGAAAAGGAAAGTTATGGTCTTTGAGAGAAATGAAGTTTATGAATGTACAGTGAGTTTGGATTAGGAGGAAATGGAAAATTCAAGTGCTTTTAAGTACTTGGGTACTGTGATTAGTAAGGATGGAAGTTTAGAGGGTGAAGTGCTTGAATGGGTACAACAAGGAAGAAAGGTTGCTTTTTTCTTTTTTTTTTTCTTTTTCTTTTTTTAAGCAGTAATAAGAAACAGGGAAGTGAACATGGAAGAAAAAAAGTTGCTACATGACAGTATTGTGGTACCAACTTTGACGTATGGAAGGGACGCTTGGACCTTGTTGGAGGGACACAAGTCAAGAGTGAGAGCAGTGGAAATGAGTTATTTGACAGGAGCATGTGGAGTCACATGGAGAGACAGACTGACAAATGAGGAAGTGAAGCAGCATTTTGGTTTGGATGTGGGTGTGATTGGAAGCATTAGGAAATACTCACTGACGTGGTTTGGCCACGTGGAGAGCAAGGGAAGCAATAGACTGATGATGAGAGTGGATATTGAGTGACGTAGAAAGGGGGAGAGGGAGGGGGAGGGTAAGGATGAGACGAAGAGATAGAATGGGGAGGTACGAGTATATGTGAGAGGAGGGTGCGAGCTAGGAGCAGAGCAGTGAAATGGCGGGGGACAGGGCGACATGGAGGCGATTTGTGTGTGGCCACCCTTTACGTGATTAAGGCGTCTGGCAATAGATAGATAAGTAGACCAAATCTGACAAATTTCTACATTATCATACGTAAACCAACAGGCTTATGAAAATATAACTATGCTATTTCTACCTTAACCTGACCCAGATTTTCGTCTTATGTCTATGTATAATAAGAAGCTCAGTGTTTTTTGTTTGTTTTTTATTGATTCCCTTCTTGCTAATGTGGCCATATGATCGTGGTGTTGCAGCGCCTAAGTATATATTTTAAATCATTCAAACTCGTCCATTTGAAGTAATGTCCTTTATTTTATTAATACTATCGTCATTTAATGTGTATGTTTAATATTGGAGTTAAAACCTATGACATCTAAAAGCGTTTTAAACAAATATGAGGCCAAGAAAATTATAATGAGAAAATTTATAACGTCTTAAACTATGCATTTGTTTGTTTGTTTGTTTTTGCAACCATCACCACACGAAATAAAAGCATATTTGCGTCTCACGAAGTTTCTACAGGATGCCTGGTGCAGTGATTGTTATTGTGGTTACATTAGACGAGGGGAAGTAAGCTGAAAACAGTCTTCTGATGAAGGGAGGAGGCGGTGGTCTAATCGGTAGAGAGATGCTCTCTCCCAACGAATGTGGGTTCTAATCCCGGCTGGGGCAGGGAACAGTCTAAGGATTTGAATTTCGTTAAAGAACTTAATAAGACCCGACGACATGTAAAAACATCCCCGCTAATACCAATACACCAGCCCTGAATAAAACAGCTCTAATATGTATTAAAAAAGGACAGTGAATTATGTAAGTCCCAAAGTGGTGATATTTGGTGGTGTATTATATGTAGGAATGCTGAGACTGAAGGAAAGGTCTCTTACACCTATACCGAGTCGTACACACACAAGAAAAAAAAATGTCGGTGATTATCTGATTGTACAGTAGTGCTGTTGACGTTCCATATTTATCTTACTAACGCCATTTCATGATACTGGTGATGAGGGAATTAAATGGTACCTTTACTGGGCTTGTTAACCTGGAATCCAATCAATGTGCCCATTTGAAAACGCCACTCAATCGTACTCGTAGAGAAGGATTTATACACTGTGAAATCTCTAAGAGGTATCTTTCTCCCTCCATCTGTAATCATCTGATGATGGTACCACGGAGCTGTTGGACTTGAAAAGATAAGTCCTTGAATGCCTTGTGCTGGAGGTATTGTTCACAGGTCTGCCATCGTCTCACCCACCGCCTCACTGTGGTTGCGCTGGTGCCCGTGAGATCTGCTACGGCCCTGTATGACAGACCATTGCACCACAGTTGTACGAACCTCACTCGCTCAGACAGCTTGGTTTTCCTATATGACTGCATTGAATCCATACCAGTTACCTGTTTAGAAGTACAATTGTGTCAGTTAAAGGTTGAGGGTGGCAAACAAATATAGAAACGTAGGTTTCAGGAACAATATAGTTAAGTAAAGTTTCGGTCAATAATACATTTAGGATCCGAACTAACGAAAAATCGTAGGCAGCTTCAAGAATGAAGTTGTTAAAATTAAACACAAT
This sequence comes from Coenobita brevimanus, assembly GCF_032717465.1. Classification (NCBI taxonomy): domain Eukaryota; kingdom Metazoa; phylum Arthropoda; class Malacostraca; order Decapoda; family Coenobitidae; genus Coenobita; species Coenobita brevimanus. Next base: position 36,773,560 of record NC_136993.1, on the reverse strand, counting down.
TCTATTAGCTAAATGTTTGGCGTCGGAAGCCATGAAAAATTGTATTGAGGAACACTACACTTATATTTGAATATTCTTTCAGTAGAACATTCACAGTCCCAGACTAAAGAGTAATAGTGGCCATCAGGAAAAATACAGAAATTAAAATCAGGTAAAGTTTGGTCAGGAAAACTTTAAGGATATATACAAACTAATGAAGAATTGTAGGCAGCATCAAGAATTCAATAGTGAAAGTTAACCCGCCACGTGCCAGTGCCGTTTTAAAATGGTCTGACATAATGCCGCAGCCAGTGCCAGTGCCGTTTTAAAACGGTCTGACATAATGCCGCGGCCAGTGCCAGTGCCGTTTTAAAACGGTCTAAAATAAAAAACTTCACTGTGACTGCATTTTTCAAGATTCGTGGGTAAAAATTGGCAGGCATGTAAGGTAACTGTTCCTCTACCATCCCCCAGGCTGTCAAGGCCATACACGCACTCGCTCCCCCCCTCACGCTCGCTCTGCCTCACTCTGCCTGTGTGCCTCACCCAGTGCTGTACATAGTGAAGGCATATTGTAAATATTTTCATGTAAGTTGTAAATATTTTCTTGTTAGTGTAAGGAGTATATAGTGAAGTCAAGTTGTAAATACCTTCTTGGAAGTGCCAGGACTGTATGTAATGAAGTCAGGTTGTACCTATCTTCAAGTAAGTATAAGATAAATGCATTCACAGTGAGAAAGACACACAAATTGTGATAGATGCTGAAGTAATGAGTGATCAGAAAAGTGTACTGAACATTGCTATACCTTGCCAGCATAAATACCTGAGTATACCTTACAGAGAAAACGGCTTTCTCTCACGTAAGTGGTGAGCGTGAGAGAGCAGCTATACCTGTACACAAGTATGCAGGACTCAATAAAACTCATTTTTGAGCCTCAGGGAGCATTTTATTGGCGAAATTCGTTGTTTCCACATCAAAATCTATCATTTTAGCCAAAAAAAAGTCAAAAAATGGCCGGCACTGGGGTGACCCAGAGGGCTAAAAATAGCCGGCACGCGGTGAGTTAAATACTTTCAGTCACTTATACATTTAGGTGGTGGCTGAATCGGTAGAGAGGTGGCCTGTAGTCCTAATGGGCCCAGGATCGAATGCCGGCTGGGGCAGGGAACAATTTAGGGATTTGAATTTCGCAGAAGCAAACTTTACTTATCTACCAGAAAACCCATCGACATGTAAAAATACCCCCACTTACATAAGAACAGCAGTCCTGTATAAGACATCTCTAGCATATATTTAGTATGGACGACGAGTCTTAGCGCCGAAGTGGTGACATCTGGGGATGTGTAGGAGGACTACAGGGACTTGGGGTAGGCCCTGAAGCCCTTGCCCATAGTCGGACACATATTTAAAAAAAAAAATCGTGAGGGCAACAGTTAGAATACAATAGTTAACATTAAGTACAGTTCTGGTCTGTAAAACGTTTAGGGTCCGAATGGAAGAGTCGTAGGCAGTAGCAAAACTACAATAGTTTCAGTTTAGGACAGCTTCAGTCAGTCAATGTTTAGGGTCCAGATCAATGAAGACAGCAATAAGAATTCAACTATTAAGATTAAGTACATATTTGATCCATAAAAAGTTTGGGGTTTCGTTTAGGGTTTCAAACTAATAATGAATAGTAGGTAGCATAAAAAAAATCCCGTAGTTTAAATCAAATACATATCGGTCACTGAAATATTTACGGTCTAAACTAAAAGAATCTTTGGCAGCATAAAAAATACAAAAGTTGAAATTAAGTACATTTTTGGTCTGTAAAACGTTTAGGGTCTGAACTAAACCAAAAACACATTAGTTAAAATTCAGTACAGCTTCTGTCTTTAACCCCTAATACGCGGACAACGGACAGCCGACCCCCCCCCTCCCGGGTGGTGGGGTTCGATTGCGGTCTGAGTACCTGTAGGAAAATATTAGCCAAAAATCAGAGATTAACCCTAGAACATTATACTTGGTATGGCAGATAGTATTTACATTCAGCTTTCTCCAGAGACAGGTGCTGAGCCTTCGTGGACTACCCAAGGACTTGTGGAGACTTGCAAAGTTGGATAACCAAATCTTCACTTTCACACCTCCAGCAACCCGGTTTCCCCTCTACCACAGCCTCATTCTGTCACAGTAAACTTTATACTACAACGTACAGGTAGTTTGGAATCCGTATTTGTACAACAAGCACTGAAAATAAGGCTAAAATCAACGAAGCGTACGGCCGACATGCGGTGCGGCAGCGGTCTTCCCGTCACTCAACAAACATTTCCATTTTCACAGCTAAAAACACGTTTACTACATTATTTTCAATCATATTACTTCCCAAAAGATCACCACAGTGTGCTTTTTATTCTGCCTTACGCCCGTCACTTTATTCTCATTCCTGTTGGCCGCTCGCACTTACTCGGAAGAGCTAGAATGCGCCATAATGTCACTTTGAAAGCCTGCGGTAAACTGACGCTAAACAGGGGCAAAGCGTGTGAAAAAAGCTAGTGTTACAACTGGGGAAACAAGCGTTTCCTATTAGCATAAACTGTTTGTGAGAGGACAGCCCAGATTTACAGTTCTGAGCAGTCAGAGCGCTGCCATGTATCACAGCCAGGCTGGCCGGGCCATGGTGGGGAGGGGAGGGGGAAAAAACGCGATACTTGGCAACAACTGAGGTCAGTAGTACAAAGGTAAAGTATGCTAATTGTAGCTAAAGGGTGGTGGTACTGATAGACAATACCAGCTGGAACATCCTTGCCCGCATTTATTCAAAATTAACTCGAATTGCAAACGTGACGATCCGCCGTTATGTCCTTGGCGAGCGTCGCAAATGCGATGCCCCGCATTTTAGGGGTTAAAAAGTTCAGGGTTCAGAGCTAAAGAAGAATCGTGCGCATCAACAAGAATATAGGTGCAGTTCTGGCCAGGTTTTCCTTCCCACCCTGGTATCTCTAACCTGTAACTAAGGCACCGTCACACACAATATCGCAACGTAATGCCGACATAATACGACTACACAGCATCTGCTAGCAGCCAGTATTGCATACATTTATGGTATGTGTACGACAATGTCATACCTACTGGCTTCATATAGCAGGGTGGGAAGGAATACCTGGACGAAACTGTGCAATAGATAAAAATAAGTATAGTATCTATAAGTATCACGTTTACTCTTTTGGGATTGCGAAATAACGAATGGATGTTGCCTCTCCATTCCATTATTTCTCCTAATTAGTCCACCAATGTCTTGAGTGTTGACTAAAAAGACATTTTCTGTTCTCACGATCGCCACAAATGTTGTTATCAGGGAGAGAGACACGGTGTTATTATGACCAAGAAGAGACATTTATTATTCTTATTCTTATTCTTACTATTATTATTATTATTATTATTATTATTAATTGCTACTAGTACTACCACCACCACCACTACTACTACTACTAGTACTACTACTACCACTACCATTACTACTACTACTTTTTTTTTTTTAATCACCTCCATCCATTGCGGAATTATATTGTGAAGATCAAAACCAACCTTCCTAATACAATTCACCATTTGGAGTTGTAATGTGTAGGTTAACACTAACCCTCATATTACAATCCGTTGGCCCCAAGCACGCCAACGGCTGTGGTTACCAACCATCTGCTATTATTATTATTAATTTTATTTTATATTTATTGATATTACAGTGTAAATAAAGACATTAAACTATTGGAGTCGCTGGTCTATGCGACTCTCGACCACTGTAGCTTCGTAATCCATACCCGCCAGGGAGACAGGCCTGAGGCTGATGATCTTGTGCCCCTGAGACAGAGCAGAGCAGACCTCACGAGGGAGAATGAGAGTCGACATCTCATCCAGGCCATAACAGAACTCTGCGGTTGACGTTTCTTCTCAGAAAGAACCTCTGCCGGTCTAGAGTAAGATTTCCTCCCCTCTAAACCCATCCCACCTGATGCTGTGAAGACAAGGGAAGTGGATCGACTATGATTCACATGTTGGATCCTTTCTTGATAGTTTCTATTTTTTTTCTTGTTCATTACTCTTGTGTGCAGCCTTAGACACAGTTCACGGAGACATGCTGCCATAGGATCAAATATCCTAATGTCGAAGCAAGCCATCTGCCCACGTGTCCAGAAACCTCGAGCACATACATCCACTTTTGCATCATTTGATGTATTTGCTGATGTGTGGACGAAGTGCTCATCGTTTTGAGGTACGGTAAAAGAGATGGCCCTATGGTGACATCATGACATATTTCGTGTAACATTTTCGCAGTGAGGTTGTGGACTTCATCATGTCGAATGTGGAAAAAGCCTCCTTTCTTGCAAACTGTTGCAGAGTTTATATTAAAGGCACTGCAGCAGGCACAGTGTTGAGATTGGTTCCCCATTGGTCACTACTGCTACTGTTACTACTACTACTACTATTATATTTTATCATTATCATTATTATTATTATTATTATTATTATTATTATCTTCGCTAATGAGGTTATTTTTTCACTCCTCTCCGTTCGTTTCTTTGTTGATTGGTTTGTGAGCAAGATTACACAAAAACTACGGGACGGATTTCCACGATACTTGGTAGAAGAATGGGCCTTGACCCAGAATAGACTCCAGTAAACTCTGGTGTGGATCCGTATAAAGGTGCGGATCCAGGATTTTTTTTTCACTTTCTTTAACATTACGAGATAGGGCGTTTTTCGACATTTTAGTAAATTTTTCAACGACTATTGCATGGATCTTGATGAAAAAAAAATATATAAGCCTATTTAGATGTTGGTATCTACGAATGTGTACAGTTTGGCTCGGATCCATATAAATTTCCAAATCTAGCGGATTTAAATATGCTTTTATAAGGGGGTAGTCTTTTTCCATATTGGATTAGATATGATTGAAGTTAAAGGAACTGCATGCTCGGCCTTGGCGGAGGTATGGGCTCTACTGAGTGCCATTCTATTTATATTATTATTATTATTATATGTGTGTGTGCCCCGACAGAGGATTGAGTGGCAAGAGTGAAAGATGTGTTTTGGGCGAGAGTAGAAGCGTATATGGACAAGTTTGAGAGGAGCGAGAGAGTGATGTTGATTGGAGACATGAATGGCAAAGTTGGGAATGTACGAGTGGATGGAGTGGTTGGTCAGTGGGGTGTGCCAGCTGAAGTAGATGGGAATGGAAGTGCTTTGGTGGTTATCTGTGCTTGTAAGGGGTTGGCAATAGCCAACACCTACTTTTGTCATAAGATGATCCACCGGTATACATGGAGAGTAATGAGGAGGATGGATGGTGAACTTGTTGAACGAAAGGCAATGATAGACTACGTGTGTGTGGATGAGTGAATGAGAAGACAAGTGTTGGATGCAAGAGTGTGGAGAGGGTGGGGGAATGGAGTCTCGGACCATGACTTAGTGATGGCCAAGGTAGAGCTGCAAAGAAAGTGGTTGAGGTGACGAAGGGGAAGACAGGAGGAAGCAGCTCCTGTGAGAAGAGTAGAGAAATTGCAAGATAGTGAGAAAATGACAGAGTATAAGAGCATAGTGGAAGAAAGCTTGGGAAGGTATGAGCTAGAGCAGATGGAAGGGGTGGAAGACGTATGTAAGATATTCACGGAAGAGATAGGCGCAGCATGTGAGGCGGTTTGTGGAGTGAGGAGGAGACGCAAGGGTGTGCGAGGGACAGCATGGTGGATTGATGAGGTGAAACGAGCTATGGAACAAAAGAATAAGGCATATAGTGAATGGTTAGTGAGCAGAGGTAGGGGAGAAGATGAGAGAGAGAAGAGAGAGGTATATGTGAGCAGGAGAGGGGAGGTTAAGAGACTGGTGAAGGAGAAAAAGAAGAAAGTGGATGAGGAGTTTGGGAGAAATCTGAGTGTGATATGGAGGGAGAGTAAGAAATTGTTTTGGAAGGAGGTAAAGAAAGTAAGGCAGTGTGAAAGGGGAAATAGTAGGGGAGTGAAAGATAGAAATAATAGATTGTTGGTGGAGAAGAGAGAGAAATTGAGGAGATGGAAGGAGCACTTTGAGGATTTGTTGAATGTAGAGGGTGAGAGCAGTGAGAGTATAAGTGGTTGGGGAATGGCTGGGAGAAGAAGAGATGAGAGGAGGGAGGAAGAGATCAGTAGGACGGAAGTAGTGGAAGTGATGAAGAAGATTAAGTTGGGAAAGGCCCCAGGATTTGATGGAGTGTGTGGTGAAATGCTTAGGTATGAGGGTGAAATTGTTGTGGAGTGGATATGGAAGTTGTGTAGATTGGCTTGGGAAGAGGGAAGGGTTCCAGAGGACTGGAAATCAGATATAACTGTTCCTTTATACAAAGGAAAAGGAGAGAGAGAAGTATGTGGTAACCATCGGGGTATTTGCCTTCATAGTGTGACTGGTAAAATATATGGTAGAATACTCATTGATAGGGTTAGGCATATGACAGATGAGCTAGCTGGAGAAGAACAAGGGGGATTTAGGAAGGGAAAAGGGTGTGTAGATCAGATATTTGTTCTAAGATGTTTAGTTGAGAAGTATCTAGAGAAGGGAAGGAAAGTGTATGCTGCCTTCTTGGACTTGGAGAAAGCTTATGACAGAATAGAAGGCAAGGTATGTGGAAGGTATCAAGAATATATGGAGTGGAGGGGAAATTGTTGAGTGCTGTGAAGAGTATGTACGAGGGAGCTAGGGCTTCGGTGCGAGTGGATGGTAAGCTGAGTGAGTTCTTTGATCTCAGTGTGGGACTGAAACAGGGTTGTGTTATGTCTCCATGGCTGTTTAATATATACATGGATGGGGTTGTAAAGGAGGTGCAGGGTAGGGCAGTGAATGTTTGGGTGGCTCTAATGAATGAGGGTGAGATTTGGAAGCTTCCAGTGTTGCTGTTTGCTGATGATACAGTATTGTTGAGTGAAGATGAATGGGAGTTGCAAGGTTTGGTGAATGAATTTGGGACAGTGTGTGGGAGGAGGAATCTGAAAGTTAATGTAAACAAGAGTAAAGTTATGGTGTTTGAAAGGAATGAAGTAACAGAGTGTGCAGTGAGGTTGGATGGTGAGGATATGGAGAATGTAAGTGCATTCAAGTACTTGGGTAGTGTGATGAGTAAGGATGGAACTTTGGGGGATGAAGTGCGTGAAAGGGTACAGCAGGGAAGGAAGGTTGTTGGTACACTGAAAGCAGTGATGAGAAATAGGGAGGTGAGTATGGAAGTTAAGAAGTCACTGCATGATAGTATTGTGATCCCTACCCTGGCATATGGAAGCGAGGCGTGGACCTTGCAAGAGGGGAACAAGTCAAGAGTGAGAGCAGTGGAAATGAGTTACCTGAGAGAAGCATGTGGAGTGACGTGGAGGGACAGGTTGACGAATGAAAAAGTGAAGGAACTCTGTGGGGTGGATGTGGATGTGGTTGAGAAGATTAGGAGAAATACACTGAGGTGGTTTGGACATGAGAAGAGAATGGAGAATGAAAGACTGACTAAGAGGGTGTAGGTAGGTGAGGTGGAGGGATGGAGAGGGAGAGGTAGACCGAGGATGAGGTGGAGGGATGGAGTTGAGTGGTATATGAGGGAGGGGGGGGTGAGTTGGGGGGAGGGTAGTCAAATGGTGGGTGACAGCGACTTGGAAGCGTTTTGTCTGCGGCCACCCTTTGCGGGATTAGGGCGTCGGGCTATAGATAGATAGATAGATTATTATTTTTATTATATTATTATTATTATTTTTATTATTATTATTATTATTATTATTATTATTATTGAGTAGTAGAGATTTAAACCTTTTCTTTGACAGAGTTTCTTGAAATTTTATCAGGCCGTTCGTTCGCTGGCCAAAGAATTAAATGACAACATTTTAGTGAAGGAGTTTACACGTTTGAGGCTCTGAAAACCTCAAGGGAAATTCTGACTCTTCATTCTAATTGTATATTACTGGTTAGTTAGCAAAATCTCCCTAAGTTATGACACAATTTTCAAACAGCGTAGTAGTAGTAGTAGTAGTAGTTGTTGTTTTTGTAGTAGCAGTAGTAGTACTAGTAATAGTAGTAGTAGGTGTAGTAGCAGTAGTTGTAGTAGTAGCAGTTCTAGTAGTAGCAGTGGTAGTGAAAGATTAGTGTATTATAGTAGTATAATACTAGTAATATTAGTTGAAGTATATGTACCATTGTATAGGAATATAGTAATAGTAGTAGTAGTAGTACAGTAGTAGAACAGTGTACTAATAGTAGTTATATAAGCTTTACGTCCAGGTTGACATGAGTGAAATCGACCGACAACAGCAGAAAAAAAAGAAGATAAGTAAAGAGCAAGAACCAAGACAAAATGACCAGCTGCAGCACATAACCGAACATCTTTTACCAAAACTAGTGCAGAAGAGTTGAAATGGTTCAGGAGGTTGCGGTATCGAATTCGCTGACAAACCTGCCTTCAGGGCAAAAGGCTTTATTTCAACAAACGAGCGTTAATTCACGCCATAGCCCAGAGATATGGGTGACCAATAGAAAACCTACCTCGACACTGTGCCTGTGGCATTGTGTTTGATGCAAACCATGTAATGGTTTACAGGAGGGCAGGATTTGTTTGCATTCGACCTGATGGACTACGGGACGTCACTGCCAAAAGTGCTACATGTAATATGCTATGATGTCACCACAGAACCAGCTCTGTTACCTCAAATCGGTGAGCACGTCATCTACAGATCAGCAAACACACCAAATGATACAAGAGTGGATGTCAGCGCTCGAGTTTTCTGGACACAAGAACAGAGGGCTTTCTTTGACATTAGAATATTTGATTCTATTGCAGCATGTCATCGTGAACTGTTTCTGAAGACTGCACACAAAATAATGAACAAGAAAAAGACAGAACTATCAAGCAACGATCCAACATGTGGATCGGGTTCGATTCACCCCCTTTGTGTTCGCAACATCAGGTGGAATAGGTCCAAAGGCGGGGAGATTCATTTCGACTTGGAGAGGTTCTTTCTGAGAAGGCCAATCTCACAGGTCTCTTATTGCCTGGATGAGATGTCGACTATCATTCTCCCTCGTGAGGTCTGCATTCCTATGTCTCAGGGGCACATAATCATCAGCCCTCAGGCCAGTCTCACTGGCCTGTATGGATTACGAAGCTCCTGTGGTCGAGAGTAGCATAGACCTGCGACTCAACTAGATTAATGTCATTTTTAACGTTGTACTGTTAATGAATACACGTAAAGTAATAAAAGTAGTACTAGATGACCACACCCGTTGGCGTGGTTGGGGCAACGGATTGTAAATGAGGGTTAGTGTTAACCTTAACATTACAACTCCAAATGGTGAACTGTATTATGAAGGCTGGTTTTAATCTTCACGATATAATTCCTAAATGGGTGGAGGTGATTGAAAAAAATGGTAAGAGTAATAGTAGTAGTAGTAGTAGTAAGGGTAATTTTAACATAATATCAATATAATAGGGCTAAGGTAAACTCCATAAAATTAAAGACTAGAACTACTTACTCAACCCTTTCAAAATTCTCTGTCACAATCTTGTAATCAAAACAAATACTAAACAAACCTTGTTAATGCCAATGTGCCTGAGTAAACCAAGGTGCCTCTATCTTACCCCACAACACACCACAACCACACATCACACATCACCTGTCACAACACCAACACACAGACACTCACACTGTCCTAACACCACACCACTCTCACCCCTATACCATAACGTCTGAAGATCCAGCATCACGAAACAACACACACACACATCTGGTAGACGGGAGTTCGCGCCTCACTCAGGTTGCGAAAAGTTTCACTGACGAAGTGGGTGGTTACTGTCCCCCTTGAGCAAGGGGACGGGTGTGTGGATGTGTGAAGGTCACAGCCTTGCCCTTAGATCGGACTATGTGAGCTCTCAGCTCCCTTCCGGGAGGGTAAAATGCTGACGATCACGACCATCAAGTGATCCTGACCGACCCGGTGAATTACACACACACACACACACAATACCGCTACAACACACACCACCCTCATCCCTACACCGTATCGCCTGAAGACCCATTACCAATAAACAAGGCTCCACAGTATTGCACCACACCCATTGGCCACCTATTTAACTCTTAAACAAAGAAGCGTTGTTTTACTTCATATCTAACTTTAAAAATATAACAGTATCAATTCAGTCGATTATTAGTATAAGACATACCAATTAGATATTAACTGATATGCAAAACTAGAGAAAAACAAGCAAACTGCGCCATAACTTCATCATATTATATGCAAAAATATAAGCAAAACAAGTACATTTTTCATTTATATCAAATCTTAATTTAAGAATCGTATAGTAAAACAGTAGTTCTAGTAACATTATAATTAATTTTTATTGAAAAATACTGCAAAAAGTAGCCATAATTATTAGTATCAATACTATACAACAGTATAAAAACTTTATTAACACCATGGCCATGCCACAGTATTGTTGTCAGTGCTCCAGTAGGCAGCATAAATGTATCAGGTGCTCATGTGCAACAAATAGGTCGCCATGTACATACTGTAGGCTGGGACCTTTCTGTATGAATGTGTTTGGGAATCGCAGTCCACCAGAAGCTGCACTTGACCGCTTCCAACATGGCAGGCGAATGATTGGTGACATGGAAATTGATGGGGCTGTCACTGACAAGATGCACGATCACACCGACATGCTTGGTGGTGAAAGACCCCGTGGTGAAGCGAAGGATAGGAATGGACGCTAAGATTTTTTTTTTTTTTTTTTTAATGCGAGGAAGAAGGAACCAAAGGCCATGAGCCCGCAGTAACAGTTCCCTCCAAGAGAAAAACAAAATACAATAGAGAGCCAAATTCAAGATCCGATCATTTTGAGTTGCCTGGACACACTGCGTTTGAAAGACTGGAGATCATAGGCAGCAGGAAATACAGATAGAGGGAGACAGTTCCAGAGCTGACCTGTTCCATAAATGAAAGACTGGGAGTAACGGTTAACTCTTGCATTAGAGAGTTGGACAGAAAAGGGAAAAGAGTTTGCTGCCAGACGGGTGCTACGCGCCCGTCGTAGAGGTGGAGGAATGCAAGCAGACAGTTCAGAGGAGCAGTGACCATTAAAGTAACGATGGAAAAGAGATAAAGATGCAACAGTGCGGCGAAGAGACAGAGGTTGAAGGGAGTCAGTAATAAGAGGAGAGTTAATGAGACGAAAAGCCTTTGACTCCATCCTATTGAGAAGAGCTTATGTGGGGAGCCTCCCCACACATGAGAGTTGTACTCCACACAGGGGCGGATAAAACCCCTGTATAGAGTCAACAATTGTGCAGGGGTAAAGAAAGAGCGGAGTCGGCTTAGCACACTCAATCTCTTGGAAGCAGATTTTACAAGAGATGTAATATGATCTTTCCAAGATAAGTCCCGAGTAAATGAAACCCCAAGCATGTTCAAGGATGATGCAGGATTAAGCTGAATATTATTAAACATTAATGGGTATACCTGTGGAAGATTTTGTTGGGTTGATAGGTGTAAGAACTGAGTCTTAGATGCATTAAAGACAACCATATTATTTTTACCCCAGTCAGAGATACGAGCCAAGTCAGACATTAGGTGTGCCATAGCCTCATCCCTTGTTTGTTGAAGTAACTGTTGAGATGGGCGTTGCGGGAACCGAATGGAAAGGTGAAGGGTGGGGTCATCAGCGTATGAGTGGATAGGGTTAGATGTACAGCTTAGAAGATCATTGATGAATAAAAGGAAGAGAGTTGGTGATAGGACAGAGCCCTGAGGAACACCCCTGTTGATAGATCTAGGAGAAGAACGATGGCCGTCTACAACAGCGGCTATAGAACGACCAGAAAGGAAGCTAGCGATGAAGGCACAGATAGAAGGATAGAAATCGTAGGAGGGCAGTTTGGAAATTAAAGATTTATGCCAGACTCGATCGAAAGCCTTTGAGATGTCAAGTGCAATGGCAAAGCTTTCGCCAAAGTCCCGAAAGGAAGATGACCAGGAGTCTGAAAGGTAGGTGAGAAGATCGCCAGTGGAGCGTCCCTGACGGAACCCATACTGACGATCGGAAAGAAGGTTGTGATAGGAAAGATGCCTTAAAATTTTTCTGTTAAGAATTGACTCGAAAACTTTTGAAATACAGGACATTAAAGCAATTGGACGATAGTTGGAGGGTTGGGAGTGGTCCCCCTTCTTTGGGACTGGCTGAATGAGAGCAAACTTCCAGCAAGAAGGAAAGGTACAAGTTGACAGACAAAGGCGAAAGAGTTTGCCTAGGCAGGGAGTAAGCACAGAAGCACAGTTCTTGAGAACAACAGGAGGGACCCCATCAGGCCCATATGCCTTGTTAGTACTGAAGCCAGTGATGGCAGAAAATACATCAACTGAAGAAATTTTAATGTCAGCCATGAGGAAGTCAGAGGGGAGAAGTGATGGAGGAACAGCACCGTAATCGTCTAAGGTGGAATTGGAGGAGAAAGTCTGTGCGAAGAGATCTGCTTTATCAGTAGAAGAAATAGCTACAGAACCATCAGAGTAGAAAAGAGGAGGGAAGGATGATGAGGTAAAGTTGTTAGAAAGATTTTTGGCAAGGTGCCAGAAGGAGCGGGAAGAATTCGAGTTGGAGAGTTCAGAGCATTTAGTATGGATGAAATTATTTTTAGTAGAGCGAAGAACAGACTTAGCACGATTCCGGGCAGAAACGTAAAGATGATGTGATTCAGGGGTGGGTTGGCTCCGGTACCTTTTGTAGGCCTTCTCCTTGTTGCGGACAGCATTAGAACAAGTGTGATTAAACCAAGGCTTTCTTGCGTTAGTCAAAGGATATGAGAAAGGAATGTATGCTTCCATGCCCGAGAGAATAACCTCCGTAATGTGCAAGGCACACTCAGATGGCTCACGGCCATGGAAACAATAATCATTCCAGGGAAAATCAAAGAAGTACTGCCTGAGGGCCTCCCAGTCCGCGGCTCCAAAATGCCACAGACGACGTTTCCCTGGAGGGTCCACAGGCCATACCGGAGTGATAGGACAGGTTAAGGTAATAAGGTTGTGATCAGAGGAGCCCAACGGAGAGAAAAGATTAACAGAGTAAGCAGAAGGATTAGTTGTAAGGAAGAGGTCAAGTATGTTGGAGCTCTCTCCAAGGCGGTCAGGGATACGGGTAGGGTGCTGTACAAGCTGCTCTAGGTCATTAAGGATAGAAAAGATGTAGGCTTGTTCACCAGGTGGATCCGTGAAAGGAGAGGAGAGCCAAAGGTGGTGGTGAACATTGAAATCTCCAAGAATGGAGATTTCAGAGAAAGGAGAAAATGACAGAATGTGTTCCATCGTAGAAGTAAGATAGTCGAAGAATTTTTGATAGTCAGTAGAATTAGGGGATAAGTAAACAGCACAGATATATTTAGTCAGAGAATGACAGGAAAGCCGAAGCCAGAGTGTGGAGAATTCAGAAGAATCAAGTTCAGGAACACGAGAGCAAGATAAGTCGTTGCGTATGTATACACAACAGCTACCTTTGGCTTTGAAATGAGTATAGAGAAAGTAGGAGGATACAGAAAAGGGTTTGCTGTCGGTTGCCTCAGACAGCTGAGTCTCCGTCAGAAAAAGAAGGTTAGGTTTAGAGGAAGAGAGGTGGTGCTCAACAGAGCGAAATATAGATGAAAGGCCGCGAATGTTGCAGAAATGAAGAAGAAGAGAGTCAGACAGTGGTTCCAGGCACCTCGAGTCATCACCGGGAGAGGGGCAGATGGCGGGGGCATTTATGGTCCCCCCCCCCTGGGGACTCCGAGGCTTGATTAATCGACGCCATTTTTGGTGAATTTTGAATAGGAAGTGTAGTGTGTACTGTGCATGTAGTTTGGTGAAGATAGTTAGAGAAATTTGTACTGGAGAGCATGCTGGCCTACTCTGCGTGTAACTGAGACACTGAAAAAGTTCAGCAAAGGGGGATGGTCAGGAATTAGTCCTGAGGGCTGATGAAACGGGAGCTCCAGCACTCCCTGTCATCAGCTTTCCATCCACCTTGGGAGTACTGCCCTGCTCGACTGGTGCTACAGTCTACTCCATAAATAGAGATATGGAAGATATGGAAGTCCTGGGTGGGTTAAATCACCATGGGAAGTGAATAGTAGTGAAGCTAGGGATGAGGAGCATCAGGAAGTTTATGACCGAAATGAAACTCAGAATGAAGACCACCATAGAGGAGTGCATGAAAGAGGAAATCATCCAGGTATTATAAGTCCCCAGAATGGAAGTGATACAAACAATGAGGAAGCAGAACAGCCTCACAGTCTATGCGAGAAGGTCATTCCATATACTGGATGGGCAAATCCAGAGAGAATGCAGTAACCTGGGTGAACACCACGTATAATGAAACAGTTGGATGGTCGTCAAGTAACCTTTTTGAACCTCCTAAATGCAATGCTATGACTGACATGATCAAGGAAATCACTCACCTGATTGCCAATTACAACAATAACTCACCCATTGCCTCATTCTCTCTTTAGGTCCTTGCACTGATACCACATATCTTACTCAACAAGACCCGCCCAAGAGCTAGCATTGCAGAAAATATTAAGACCATCCAAAGTTGAAACATGGAAAAGAGGTGAAACCGACAACCTACCTGAGGAAGCAAGAGCCTTGCAGATGAGAATAAACAACCGAGGCAGAAGAAATCACAAGACCAGTGATGTGGCAAGGACTATTGGCAGCAAGATGAGACAGGGGAAGGTCTCGATAGTGACAAGATCCCGGTCAGCTGAATCACCAAACGAAGTATTTGACCTGACAGATGAAACAATGCAACAACTAAAAGAAAAACACCTGACTGTACGACAAGCAAGTGCCCAGTCAAAGCTTAACAGCAACTACACTCCTCCCAATGCCATTATATATGATAGGATAACTGGAGACATGATGTGGCAGAAGGCAAAGCACACACAGGGAGAGACAGAGCCGTCAGGCCTGGATGCAGAATCTTGGCGAGTAATCCTCAGTAACATCAAGTTTGGGGAGGCAGCAACAGACCTATGTAACACCATTGCCTCACAGGTGAGGAAGCTGGTTTCAAGTCAGTGCAATAACATCGAAGCAATGGCGGCTTGCAGACTAATCCACCTTGATAAGAATCCAGGATGCAGGCCCAATTGGGTGGGCAAAGTCTTTAGATGGATTACAGGAAAATGCATCATGGAGGTGGTAAAAGATGATGTGAAGCAGGCAGTTGGCAACCTCCAAGTGTATGCAGGCCAACAGGCATGAGGTGAGGCAGCAGTTCACTCCATGAGGAAAATATATGAGGAAGAGGACTGTCAGGCAGTATTATTAGTTGATGCCTCAAATGCATTTAATTGCATCAACCGGGAGGCAATGCTGCACAACATCAAGGTTAAATGCCCAGTATTTGCCCAGTATGTGGAAAAAACCTGCAAAGAACCAGCAGACCTCTACATTGTGAGTAAGACAGCTGCTCACGATGTGGGTGTAATCCAATCCACGGAAGGAACTACCCAGGGGGACCCCGTTGCCATGGCTATGTACGCCCTGGCGATGACAGTTCTGCAACAACAGATCAAAAATGAGGCCAACAATGTATAACAGGTAGCCTATGCAGATGATCTCACGGGTGCAGGCAAGTTGGAGGATGTGAAGAAATGGTGCAAGTAAGTCCATCTTGATCGTGAAAACAGCTTACTATCAAGATGCACAGGAAGTCTTTAGAGGCACAAACGTGATAGTGACCAAGGAAGGTCAGAGGCATCTAGGTGCTGTGATTGGAACTAAGGAATTCAAAGACAAAATTGTGAGTGATAAGGTAAAGACATGGGTAGAGGAAATTCCTGTATTATTCAGCTACGCAAAAACAGAACCCTGTGCAGCATACAGCGCATTTACCTATGGTGTAAAGCACAAGTAGACCTTCGTGATGAGGACCATACTAGACATCGAGTTCCTGCTACAACCAATGGAGGATGTTATCAGGGACTCATTCCTCCCATCTCTAACCAATGGACACATTCACACATCAGAAGAGAGAGACCTTCTAGCATTACCACCCAGGATGGGGGGCCTTGGCATTATAAATCCATCAGTCGTGTCAAGCTACGAACACAGAAATTCACTCAGGTTGACCGAATCCTTGTCACAGAAGATCTATGCCCAGGTTGAGATGAGTGAAGTCGATGACCAAAGGCAGAAAGACATAAAGACCCAGATAAGCAAGGAGTGAGAAGCAAGACAAAAGGATCAGCTGCAACACATAATCGAACATCTAACACCAGACCAGTGCAGAAGAGTTGAAGTTGCACAGGAGGTTGGGGCATCGAACTGGCTGACAACTGTGCTTCTCAAGGCAAAAGGCTTCCACTTTAACAAACAAGAAATTATTGATGCCATAGCTTTGAGATATGGGTGGCCATTAGAGAGCCTACCTCAACACTGTGCCTGTGGCACTGCCTCTGATGCAAACATGCAATGGTTTGCAAGAAGGGAGGCTTTGTTTGCATCTGACACGATGAAGTACGCAACCTCACTGCCAAAATGCTGCAGGAAATATGCCATGATGTCATGACTGAGCCAGCTCTGCTACCCCTGGATGGCGAGCACTTCAACAGAACAGCAAACACATCAAATGATGCAAGAGTGGATGTTAGTGCTCAAGGTTTCTAGACACGTGGGCAGAGGGTGTTCTTCGACATCAGGATATTCAATCCCATGGCAGAATATCATTGTGAACTGTCTCTCGAAGCTGCACACAAAAGGAATGAACAAGAAAAAAATTGAAACTATCAAGAAAGGATCCAACATGTGGACCATGGTCAATTCACTCCCCTTATGTTCACAACATCAGGTGGGATGGATCCAGAGGCAGTGAGATTCTAATCGACTCTGGCAGAGGTTCTTTCTGAGAAGAAAAGTCAATCGCAGAGTTCTGTTATGGCCTGGATGAGATGTCAACTGTCATTCTCCATCGTCAGGTCTGCACTCCTATGTCTCAGGGGCACAAGATCATCAGCCCTCAGGCCTGTCTCTCTGGCGGGTATGGATTACGAAGCTACAGTGGTCGAGAGTCGCATAGACCAGCGACTCCAATAGTTTAATGTCCTTATTTACACTGTAATATCAATAAATATAAATTAAAATAATAATAGTAATAGTATATGATTGGTAACCACAGCCGTTGGCATGCTTGGGGTCAACGGATTGTATATGAAAGTTAGTGTTAACCTTCACATTACAACACCAAGTGGTGAACTGTATTAGGAAGGTTGGTTTTGATCTTCACAATATAATTCCCCAATGGATGGAGGTGATTAAAAAAAAAAAGTAATAGTAGTCTACCACTAGTAGTAGTGGTAGTAGTACTTCACTGGTATAATAGTAGTAGTAGTAGTAGTGGCAGCAGTAATAGAAGTAGTATTAATCGTAGTAGTAGTAGTATAGGAGTTAAGTGGTAGTAGTAGTAGTAGCAGTACAGGAGTATAATAGCAATAGTGGTGGTACAGAGTATATTAGTAGTATAGGGGTATAGTAGTAGTAGTAGTACTAGCAGTACTAGTAGATGCCGCTGTTTTTATACCAGGTTTATTTGGATGTGATCCCAGTGGACTGCTGGCTGAGGTTGCCCCTCTTGTGGTGCTCACTTTTTCACCTTTCGGGGGAGAGGGAGGGAGTTGTGGGACATTTGTATATCCAGACAGCTGTCGTACCTGGTTACATCGGTGTCACCATGTGAAGTATACCTCTCCAGCGCAATATAAATGATTTATTCCCCAGAACTCCACATGACAAGTCACCAATATAATTAAAATACATTAAAATAATAAAATGTAAGATGTTTAATTTTGGGATACAACATTTCAGCCAGATCTCTGCAGTTTTAACCCGTCACGTCCCGAGCTATTTCACACCTCCGACACCCCCCAATCCCGAGGTATTTTCGATTTTTTTTTTTTTTTTTTTTGGCTAAAACCTCCGCTTTTGGTGAGAAACATCGAAATTTCATAGAGAAATCGCTCACCTGAGATTTAAAATACTCGATCCAGTTAGCAGTACCTCCTTACCTGACTGAGTTTTCTAACAGACTGGCACCAAAGAAAACGAGTTCTATGGGAGGGTAACTATTTCACACCACTCATAAACGGTATTTATTTATTTACTTGGTACGAATTTATATGTAGTACGAGAGTATATTAGTTTTTAAACAATAATATAGGCATTATAAGCATTGTTTCACTCACTAACTCATCACAATACCTGACCTTTTGCCATGTTACCTGATCATCATTTCTGACTGTTTCTTCCTTTAATGCTATGTAAACTTTGTCCTCCACATTGTCATCGATTGGGGAATCATTCTGGCCCTGAATGTCTTTACTGGCCAGGTCACTGGTAACAGGTGAATTGCTGAGACAATGGTGTGCAGGGGGGGGGAGGTTATGTGGTGTAAGGCATTGTCCCTGCTTGGCATCTTGTAGAGGAATAGAGGAAGGTGTCCCGTGTATACGTACGAAAAATCATGAGCGAAAATTAAAAATTGTGCAAATTATGAACCTTGCAATTGCGCGACGTACCAGTACGTCGTCGGGACTGGCAAATGCAAAATGTTGCAACGTACCCATATGTCGACGGGACGCCTCGGGTTAAGAATGTTGATGATGTAAGTGGTTTTGAAGCAGGTGGATCTTCATAACAGCAAGTTTTTAATACTGAATTATAAATTTTTCATTTGACACATTCAGAGCACTGAAACTGACACATTTCGGCGAGATTCTGTGGAGAGGGAAGGGATGGGGGAGGGTTAGGTACAGAATTTATTAACTCTTAGTACTTGGGTTAGCTCATATATGACCATTCGCATGGAGTAAGAACAATGGTAGACTATCATCGTCAGCAAGAACACTATAAACCAGTAATGTGGGGACAAGATCTGCGTGGTTTCTCTAGGTCTCCGTCTGATATCCCGCTAAGACCATCCTCATTAGCCTCTATTAATCTTTTGTCCGTATCCACATCAACTGCATGCTGGGGTGAGAAGGTATGGGTAGGAATCTGGCATCAATGTAACCCATATTACTAACCTCACTGGACGAAGATATGTGTGAATGAACATCCAGCGGGTTACTATGACCCAAAACTCCCTCCTGCATCCATCCTCGTCAGCAAGGATTCGGTGTGGTAGTTGCCCTAGAGCAGTGGTTCTCAACTCGTTTCAGGCCACGGAGCACCAGCCCAATTAAGATAAATATTGTGGACCTTTTCATTTTTGAGTAATGATAAATAATGCATAAACAACAAACATTTTGGTTTGAAATATATTTTCTTAACCCGCCCCATCCTGACCACTTTTCCACCACTGACTCCCCCCAATCCCGACCATTTTAGGAAAAATTTTTCTTGGCTCAAACCTTCGCTTTTTGTGAGAAACATTGAAAATTCATAGAGAAATCGCTCACCTGAGGTTTAAAATACTCATTACAAGTAGGAGTACCTCCTTACCTTACTGGGTTTTCTATCAGGCTGGCACCAAAGAAAACGAGTTTTATGGGAGGATAACCATTTCACACCACTCATAAACGGTATTTATTTATTTACTTCGTACGAATTTATATGTAGTACAAGAGTGTATTGGTTTTCAAGCAGTAACATAGGCATTATAAGCATTGTTTCACTCACTAATACCTGACCTTTTTTTGCCACATTACCTGATCATCATTTCTAACTGTTTCTTCCTCTAATGCTATGTAAAGTTTGTCCTCCATATTGTCATTGATCGGGGAATCACTCTGGCCCTGAATTTCGTACCGTGGCATGACATGGCTATACTGGCCAGGTCACTGATAACAGGTGAATTGCTGAGACAATGGCATGCAGGGGGGGGGAGGAGGTCATGCTGGGTAAGGCACTGTCCCTGCCTGGCATCTTGTTGAGGAAGGTGTCATGTGTATACGTGCCAAAAATGACTCGCGAAAATTGAAAATTGTGCAAATTAGGGACCTTGCAATTTTTTCACGTTTATGTACGTCGACGAGATTGGCAGTGACAAAACGTGTGGGAACGTCGACGGGACGCCGCAGGTTAAATAGGAGTAATACAGTAAAATGAATGGACAATTATTTGTTTTGAAAATTTTTTTCGTACTGCATTTTCATTAAAAAAAACTACCCCCCTGGGGATAGGGAGGTTTATCAAGAATACTTCCCCAGTATCTCTGCTTGTCGTAAAAGGTGACTAAAAGGGTTGGCGGAGGGTTAGTGCCCCTCCCTGGAAAACAACTAACTAAAAAGACAAACAAGAAGCCTCAGACAAGGACTGACCAAACGATGACGACCCAGGACCTGACAAAGGACTTGGTAATGGCAACATGGAATGTAAGAGGAGTGAATGATGAGGTGAAAGAGAGAGAGATTGTCCAGGTGCTTGAGGGTGCGAAAGTGGATGTATGTGAAATAACTGAAACAAAATGGAGGGGGGAAAAAGTGTGAGAGAATGGGAGTATGGATGGGGTATATGTGCAGGAGTAGGTGAGAATGAGAGGGCAAAGGAAGGAGTATGTATAGTTGTGAGTAAAAGATGGAAGATGAGAATAAGACAGTATGGATCACTTGGGTCAAGGATTGTGTGGGTAAGGTTGAAAGTTAGAATACAAATGTGGGAGATTGTGTGTGTGTATGCGCCAACGCAAGATCATGCTAGCAGAGTGAGAGAAGAGTTCTGGACAAATGTGCAAGTGTGCAGGGAAAAGTTTGGAAGGAATGAGGGAGTGTTTTTGATCGGTGATATGAATGGTAAAGTAGGGAATGTGAAGGTGGATGGAATAGTTGGTGAGTGGGGTGTGCCTGCTGAGATAGATTAGAATGGCAGTGCATTAATGGACATTTGTGCTGGGAGGGGGTTGGTGATAGCCAATTAATGGACATTTGTGCTGGGAGGGGGTTGGTGATACCCTCTTTAGGCATAAAATGATCCACAGGTATACATGGCGAGTGATGAGAAGGGTGGGTGGTGAACTGAATGAAAGGAAGGCAATGATTGATTATGTGTGTGTGGATGAAAGAATACGAAGATGTGTAATGGATGCAAGAGCTTATAGAGGCTGGGGGAGTGGACTTTCTGACCACTACTTGGTGGTGGCCAGAATTAGGATCCAAGTAAGATGGAGAAATAGAAGAAGGGAAAGGCGAGAGGAAGGAGTAGTTGTAAGGAAAGTGGAAAGGTTACACGAGGATGAGAAAAAGGCAGAGTATAAGAGAGAAGTGGAGGAACAATTGGGCAAATATGAATTGGAGTAGATGGGGGACGTGGAAGGTGTGTGTAGGATATTTACAGAAGAAATACGTGCAGCATGTGATGTGGTGTGTGGGAGGAAGAGAAGACGGAGGGGGGTGCAAAAGAACAGCGTGGTGGACTGAAGGGGTGAGACAGGCTGTGGCACAAAAGAAGAAAGCATACAATGAATGGATGAGCAATAGGGACGTGGAAGAAGTTGAGAGGTTGAAGAGAGAGTTATATGTAGAAAGAAAGAGAGAGGTGAAAAGGTTAGTAAGAGAGAGTAAGAAGAGAATGGATGAGGAATTTGGAAAGAATTTGAGTGTAAAGTGGAGGGACTGTAAGAAAATGTTTTGGAAGGAGGTGAAGAGAGTAAGACAGGGTGGAAGTGAAGTTAGCAGGGGAGTGAAAGATAAAAATGGTAGATTACTAGTGGAGAAGGGAGAAAAAGTGAGCAGATGGAGAGAACACTTTAAGGAATTGTTGAACATATAGGATGGATGAAATGCGAGTATAAGTGGCTGGGGAATGGCTGGGAGAAGGAGGGAGATGAGAAGACAGGAAGAAATCAATAGGATAGAAGTTGTGGAAGCAATGAAGAAAGTTAAATTGGGGAAAGCCCCAGGTATTGATGGAGTGTGTGGTGAAATGCTGAAGCATGGAGGAGAGAGTGTAGTAGAATGGATGTGGAAGATGTGAAGATTGGCCTGGGAGGAAGGTAGAGTCCCGGAGGATTGGAAGTCAGGTATAATTATTCCCTTGTACAAAGGGAAAGGGGAAAAAGAAGTGTGTGGTAATCATAGGGGCATTTGTCTTCTTAGTATAGTAGGAGAAGTGTATGGTAGGATACTTATTGACAGAGTTAGAGAAAGAACAGAGGAATTAGTTGGAGAGGCTTTAGGAAGGGAGGAGATTGTGTGGATCAGATATTCATTCTTAGATCTTTAGTGGAAAAGTTTCTAGAGAAGGGAAAGAAGTTGTATGTGGCTTTCATGGATTTGGAGAAAGCATATGACAGGGTGGATAGAGAAGGATTGTGGAAAGTATTAAGAATTATGGAGTAGATGGGAAGTTGTTGAATGCTGTGAAGAGTAGGTATGATGGTGCTAAGGCTGCAGTGCATGTGGATGGTGAACTAAGTGAATTTTTCTCTTTCAAGGTTGGGTTGAAACAGGGATGTGTCATGTCTCCATGGTTGTTCAATCTGTACATGGATGGGGTAATAAAAGAAGTACAAGGTAGGGTAGTGGATGTTGGAGTGGCCCTGGTGAGAGAGGATAGTGTTTGGAAACTGCCTGTACTGTTGTTTGCAGATGATACTGTGTTGTTGAGTGAAGACGAAGGGGAGCTGCAAGGCTTAGTGGATGAGTTTGGGAGAGTGTGTAAGAAACGGAATCTAAAGGTGAATGTAGGGAAGATTAAAGTGATGGTCTTTGAGACAGGTTAAGTCAGTGAATGTACAGCGAGGTTGGATGGTGAGGAATTGGAAAATGTGAGTACGTTTAAGTACTTGGGTAGTGTGATGAGTAAGGATGGAGGTTTGGAAGGTGAAGTGCTTGAAAGGGTACAGCAGGGAAGAAAGGTTGCTGGTTCTTTGAAAGCTGAAAGCAGTGATAAGAAACAGGGAAGTGAGCATGGAAGTGAAAAAGTTACTACATGACAGTATTGTGATACCAACTCTAACGTATGGAAATTAAGCTTAGACGTTGCTGGAAAGACACAAGTCAAGAGTGAGAGCAGTGGAAATGAGTTATTTAAGAGGAGCCTGTGGAGTCACATGGAGAGACAGGCTGACAAATGAGGATATAAAGGAGCGTTGTGGTGTGGATGTGGATGTGATAGGAAGTGTTATGAAACACACTGAGGTGGTTTGGCCATGTGGAGAGGATGGAGGATGAAAGACTAACGAAGAGCGTGTATGTGAGTGAGGTGGAGGGGGGAAGAGGGAGGGGGAGGCCGAGGATGAGATGGAGGAATGGGGTGGAGAGGTATATGAGAGAGGGGGGTGTGAGTTGGGAGCAGAGCAGTGAAATGGCGGGGGACAGGGCGACGTGGAGGCGTTTTGTTTGTGGCCACCACAAACGGGATTGAGGCGTCTGGCAATAGATAGATGGAGATATGCACCAATCTCCGGTTTAATACCAAATATAGCGAACGTCCTGTGGACCACCCAAAAAGTCACCATGGCCCACCAGTTGAGAAACACTGCCCTAGAGGCTGAAACGCCGCTCCTAGGCTAAGTAAAATTGTTTGGCGGTACTGAGGATGGAATAGTCGAAAATGTTGTCCTCGGGGGCAAATACAATTACAGTTCAATCGTTCCTCACAGCAATTGCCATAATGCATTTAGTTTGATCCCAGACACAAAAAATTCTGGATTTCGTCCCTAAACCAGTTTCTTCCTTAATGTGCACTTGTAGTTCGTAATAATTCTTCACATTATCAGTCAAGCAGTTATGATTTTGTTTTATTTTAGCTAATAATATCTGTGATGAGAAAATCGTAATTCAGAGTTTCTAAACGCACAGTTTACGGTTTGACATCTATTGTTCAGCTTAACCAGTACTTATCAACGCAGCTGTACATGTTTTTCTCATGGAATAACTTACATGAATGTTATCATAAATTAATAGTCCATGCAATATTTATTCTATAAAAGACGTACTCTACAGTGCATTTGACGAACAGTGTTTATAGACTTTGATGATTAGGTTATCTAGTTCTGTCAGTTCACTTATCTATTTACCTCTTCTTACACCCAAATGTGATATCTAACAAAGTCCTTTCCATTTTTTGTCGACCATGCCTTTACATGTTTACGGTCAATGGCTTATTGGTGGGATCCAAGCAAAGGATCCATAATTTAGACGACTGACAAGGTAATATATTTTTTCTGTTAAGTAAATCTGAACCATGTTTATATCTTTTATGATGTTTCTCTATTTACCAAACACACACTGTCCCATCCTTTGAATTCTTTGTCATGAAATCAGACTAACATGCTACAGTTTCTGATTTTAAGGAAAGGCTAGAACCTATCATAATATACACAAATTTGATTTTCCTATAAGTTATGCTTCATACACTGGATTATTCTTGTCTTCACGTTAAACTTTGAACTACCGTAACTTTCTTCTTGTCGATACTTCAATTGATTTCTTCACTTATGTATTCACTGTTTAACCTAACAGCCGCATATCTCGTGTTGTTTTCATTGCTCCTTCGAACACCTGGAATTTCATTATTATTATTAGTGAGTTTCCTGATTTGTATTTCCCATTTTGCCTGTTTATTGTTCTCTTCATGTTTCTGTTAGTGCTGTCTCATG
Organism: Coenobita brevimanus; assembly: GCF_032717465.1. Lineage (NCBI taxonomy): Eukaryota > Metazoa > Arthropoda > Malacostraca > Decapoda > Coenobitidae > Coenobita > Coenobita brevimanus. Next base: position 36,748,982 of record NC_136993.1, on the reverse strand, counting down.
TTTCATACATTTGTTGAAACTACATTTTGAAGGACTAAATTATTTTTAATGTCTCTTATCTCACTACCAGATATTGTAGTTTCGGTGTTGCTTTGGAATAACATCTCTGTGTCTGTTCTATGAGAGGAACAGTCTGCCTCTAAAGTCCTGTCGCCTGTCCTGCATTTTTCAACAAGAACTTTATAAACAGGTCTTGTGAGTCCACAGCAAATGACAATGATGACAACGATCTATAAAAAAAAAAAAAAAAAGGTTACCAATATCGCCTTCTCATTACCATAATTGTTTTCCATACAGGCAAATGCTGGAGATGACGACGGTACTTTAGATGCCGATTATACATTTACCAGACATTACACCATTCCTTCATGACGAACACCCCTACCAAAAACTACCCAAACCCTGAGGCGCGATGGATATGAAAGTCGGCAGAAAATAGTTTGTCACCGTGGAGTGCTTGGTATGCCTGAATGGTAAACGACACACTTTGAAGCCATTACACTGGTGTGTCTGATCAGTGTACATGAGATATACATTTTTCACTCTTTGTTTCTGCTGTTAATTTGTTTCTACATTTGTTAATTGCAAAACCCATCTCCTAGTACTTTTTATCGACTGAAGCATTCAGTCAGTGTATTTAGGTATCATGATTTTTTTTAAATTTACTCCGAGTTCTGTTTTCATAGTACCAGTTTGCAGTCTTGTGTTTTTATCGCCTAATTTTTCAATGACGTCTACCAACCTTATCAGTAATGACCAGTATTTGTATACTTATTTGTTTCCTATTCGTGTTTCTTAAATTTCACTACTTGTTAGAACTCTTTTATCTTAGAAGGATGCAAAAACCTATATTAATTCGATTATCACCTCATTTCCAATATTCATTTACAGAGGAACATGTACTCTTGTTTTTAATTGCAAAAAAGTTCAAATCCCCAATTAAGTATTTCGCCAAAACTTTCCATAACGCAACACTTATACCATAAATGAAAGACAGTCGAGCCATTCATCACTCAAATGTTGGCTTGTCATCCCACCAGGGTAGACCTTGGAAAATAATGCATTACCTATCTCTAAGGTGAAAAAAAAAAAAAACGAGTTTAGATGTGCTGGGTCATTCGTAACATAATTCAGTTTTCCTTTGTGTTTGACATTAAACAAGGACATTAGATCACATGCTTCGTGTAATGCATCTCATACGAATATTCTAAACGCCATGGAGATAAAGGAATTTCGTTCATCATATCCCTTCCTCTAACACCCTCTCCATTGCTGCAGTATTGCATTACCACGCTTACTGTAGGCATTCACTTATACTTGCTGACGCACCCGTAAGTCCGAACACATACACACACACACACACACACACACACACACACACACACACACACACACACACACATACACACACGCACTCACGCACGCACGCACTCACGCACGCACGCACGCGCACATACACACACACACACACACACACACACACACACACAGATTTAATATTAAAATTAACAGGTATCGTCAATTCCACCTAAAAAAGGCAGTTCATCTTTAGTCTGTGTCAGTCTAATGGTTAACACTTTCAGCAGCCACGAACTGAATAGATGATGATAATGATTATCTTGTCGTTTACTCTTCAGCCTAAGAGGTTTTGAAAACTGAGCCTGCAATAACAAGAAGCCGCATATACCCGTACATATTTGAAGTCGGCGTGTCTGCACTACTGATATATATGTGATAAAGTTTTCTCAATTTCTTGCGTTACTTCAAACATCATGACATAACCAAACAGTACCATATCGACGTTGTTATTTAAGCAAACTGTGCAATAAAACACGGCCACACCAGCACCACACTAACACCGTCAGCCACACCAGCACCACACTAACACCGTCAGCCACACCAGCACCACACTAACACCGTCAGCCACACCAGCACCACACTAACACCGTAAGCCACACCAGCACCACACTAACACCGTAAGCCACACCAGCACCACACTAACACCGTAAGCCACACCAGCACCACACTAACACCGTAAGCCACACCAGCACCACACTAACACCGTAAGCCACACCAGCACCACACTAACACCGTAAGCCACACCAGCACCACACTAACACCGTAAGCCACACCAGCACCACACTAACACCATCAGCCACACCAGCACCACACTAACACCGTCAGCCACACCAGCACCACACTAACACCGTAAGCCACACCAGCACCACACTAACACCGTCAGCCACACAAGCATTACACTAACACCGTCAGCCACACCAGCACCACACTAACACCGTCAGCCACTCTGGCACGGCGCGGCGCCACACTCTCAAGACTTACCAGCGGAGAGGCGATGGTCAGGCAGCGGCGGGTGAGGCAGTCGGCCGCGCAAGGTCAGGAGGCCAATGACGTGGACAGGCAGGGACGTCCGTATTTATGTTTTTTCTACACCAATGATGCGCGTGTATCCCTCCGACGACTCAGTTTATTGTTGTACTGAGTTGTTTAGTTATTCTGGTAACATATGCAGGTGTAGGGCAGGGCAACAGATCTGACATTAGTGCAGACATCTCCATTACAGACGTAGGTCCAAGCTCTGTCAGTCACTCAAGCCATATCACACTTTAGAAAACAATCTTTTATCTTTTTAAAACTATTTCTTACCTTACCCTAAGATTCCAAGTGTCGGGCAAGTAAATGAGGCAGCCGTACTTAGTGGAAGTTGATAAACGCTTGTCAAACTATTTTTCCCATAAACGTCTTTTGTTGAGTCGGAAAAATATGTTTATATGAAAAATGATGACTCCAACACGTCTTGCCGAGACTCAATGGAAAATTGTTGATAGATCTGGGAGGGGGCTGTATATGTATGCAACAGGTGAACTCTTGGAACAGTCTGCATCAGTCTATATTTCCCTCTCATTCCAGTCTTTTAAACGCAATGTGTGCAAGCATTTCGAAACGAACGGATCTTGACTCTGGTTCTGTTTTGTCCTGCTTTTTCTTGGAGGGAACAACTTATTGCACATTTCTAGCCTTTGGTTCCTTCTTCTCTGCAGACAGATATGTATTGAGAGATAGACAGGCATGTTGATAGATACTGTATCTGGTATTATTTTATGTAATCAGTACCTTCACAGCTAATACATATCAACATTATTAATCATTTATAGTATTACACACGTACTTACATAATTATTTCCACACAAATATCAAGTAGTCTTCTCTTGAAGAGAAATGTGATGGTTTTTATCTCAGACTTAATGTAATTTTGTATTAACGCGATTAAAAGAAAAAAAAAAAAGAATACTTCTTAGCTTACTGAGCATTGATAATCGTGGTTTCAGATCTGAATCAGGCAAATTTCAGTAATATGGCAAAGGTATTGTTAACATTTTAAGTATTCCATTATTGTTTACAGATGAACGTAAGGAACCAAAAGAAAGGATACAGATGACACAACGTTTTGAGAATGTAATTGGATGAATAAAATATTTCATCAACATATTTAAATAATATCATTCACTATGAATCGATGTTTTATCTGTTAATTTTTATAAATTTCCACATGAAGATAATTAATTTCACTTGAAAACATCTGTTCCCAGACAGCGTCGTAATTTGATGTGAACTGACACTACCCTCCTGGGACAGCAAAAATTATTCTCTCGGGTGGGATTCCCAAACGTATTTGCAATTGATTCCATGTCGAAACACATATCTTTGTACAGAAAGAACTAGATAAGGGAGTATTTTATACTCCTTTATAAACGTGTGGCGGGAGGGACAATCTGGCCGCACTATGGGGTGGTACTGTCACTCAGCAACCAGGCTGTGTCAGGAAGATTTCTGCCACCGTATTCCCTCCGTGTCGTAAAAGGCGACTAAAAGGGGCTGCGTGAGGGGACTAGGGACCCCATCCTCTGTTTTTTTTACACTGTACAATGAGACAGGGAATAGCAAGGGATGGGGATTTGAGTTATCCCCGTATACTGAAGATTGGGTCTATCAATGTGCGTGGATGTAGTACGATTCAGACTAAAAAGGAGGAGATCGGGAGAATGTTTGTGAGAAGAAAGTTGGATGTGTAAGCTTTGTGTGAAACAAAGATGAAAGGGAAATGTGAGTCTATGTTTGGAAGTGGGAATGGAAGGATGTCAGGTGTTGGAGGAAGAGCGAGAGAAGGTGTGGCCTGGTTAGTGAGCCCGGAGGTGCAGCAGTGTGTGACTGAATGGAAGGAGGTGTGATCGGGACTGATGTGGGTGAAAGTGAATATTGAACGTGAGTTGTGGGTATTTGTGAATGCATATGGGCCTGGTAGCGAAAGGGATGCAGGAGAGAGGGAGTCTTTCTCGAATGGTGTTGATGAGTGTCTGCAGAGTTTTGCAGCAAATGTAAATGTGGTAATGATGGGAAATATGAATGCTAGAGTGGGAAATTTAGCATTTGAAAGTGCAGTTGGAATGCATGATGTGCCTGGAAGAATGGAAATTGGGGAACAAATGATAGGGATGTGTGCTGAGCGAGAGATGGTGATTGGAAATACCTTATTTGAGAAAAAAGATATTAATCAATATACATGGGTGAAACAGGAGGGTGGAAGGTTTGTTGATAGAGCATTAATAGACTATATGGTTGTGTCCAGGAATGTAAGAGGAAGATTGCTGGATATGAGAATTTTGAGAGGGGAGGGTGGAGGTATGTCTGACCACTACCTGGTGCAGGGAAATTTGAGAGTAGGTAAGAGATGGGTGAGAGCTAGGAGAGTTAGGTGTGGCAGGGAGACTTTAAAAGTGAGTTGGATAAGAGAGATAAAATGACAGAGTATCAGTAGAGATGGAAAGATGAGTGGAATGGAGTGAAAGATAAGGAAAATGGCAGTGTGGAGGAGGAATGGCAGTTGTTCAAAAGAGCTGTGGTGGGGCATGCAGAAGAGGTGTGTGATGTGAGACGAGTGGTTGGTGGTGTAAGACAGAGAAGTGAATGGTTGTGCAAGGAAGTAAGTATGGCTATGGCTAAGAAGAGACATGCATATGAAGTGAGCCTGCAGAGGAAGGATGAGGTGTCATATGAGAGGTAAAAAGAAAAGACGAATAGGGCGTGATGGACTGTGTGTGATGCTAAAGTGGCAACAGATGAGAGATGGGGAAGGCATTTGACTGAGAATTTTCAACTGAATAAGAAAATGTTTTGGAAGGAGGTGAAAAGGGTGCGAAAGGGAAAGTCTGAGAAGGAAGGTCGAGTAAAAGCAGAGCATGGAAGGATGTTCATTGTGATGGATGCAGTTAGGAAGAGATGGGCTAAGTATTTTGAAAGATTGTTAAATGTAGAGGGGGGAAAGGGAAGCCAAGATTGTGGCAGATGAAAGGGTGCTAGGAATAAATGTCTTGGTAGAGTTGAACGATTCTTTAATCACGAAGGAGGAAGTGCAGGAGGCAGAAAAGGAGAGGAAAACAGGAAAAGCTGTAGGTTTGGGTGGGTGTGCTCTGAAATGCCTGAAAAGTGGTGGAGCGACTATTGGTGAGCAGTTAGTAAGATTGTTGAATGTGTGTTTTGTGGCAGGAATGGTGCCAATTGACTGGGCAAGTGCTTGTGTGGTTTCTGTGTATAGAGGTAAGGGTGATGAGTAAGAATGCACTAGCTTTACGGGTATCAGTCTGTTGAGTGTTGTAAGTAAGGTGTATGGTTGAATGTAAATTAAGAGAGTTAGGGAGAGTACAAAGAGAATGATTGGTGTTGAGCAGTGTGGCTTTAGGAAAGGGAGGGGATGCGTGGATCAGGTGTTTGCTGTGAGACGGATGTGTGAAAAGTATTTAGTGAAAGGTAAGGATGTGTTTTGGGCATGGATGGATTTAGAGAATGCATTTGATAGAACTGATAGGGAGGCTTTGTGGACTGTTTTAAGATTGTATGGCCTTGATGGTAGGTTGTAAACAGGAGGGAAAAGTTTTAATGTTAATGGTAGACTGTTTAAGTGTGGGAAATACCGTGAGTGATTGGTTTCTCATGAGACTGGGGCTGCAGCAGGGATGTGTGATGTCACCTTGGTTGTTTAATATTTATATGGACGGTGTTGTAAGGGAGATGAATGCTACAGTGTTAGGTGGAGGTTTGAGTCTGGTGAATGCTGATGGCAGAGAGTGGAATCTGAATCAGCTGCTGTTTGTGGATGATATTGCACTGGTGGCTGATTCAGAGGAGAGATTGAGACAGGTGGTGGAGTGTGGAAGGGTGTATGAAAGCAGTAAATTGAGAGTAAATGAGAATAAGAGTAACGTAATGAAACGTATGAAGTTGGCACATGGTAGGAGGATGAATATAGTTTTGAGTGGTGAGTTGCTTGAGGAGGTAAACTGTTTATATATATATATATATATATATATATATATATATATATATGGAGCCTCTGTGGTACAGTGGTAAAGTGTGCGTTTTCGTACACCGAAGAATGGTGGTTCGAGCCCCGCCAGAGTAATAATCTTTGGGAGCATTCTTCTGATCACGTACTGCTTCGCGAACATAAGGGGTGCTGTGGTTGAACCAGTGTCGCATACTATAAAGTATGCTTGCACTCGGTCGGCTTGCACGGGCTGATTACACTTGAGACTACACACACATCCAAAGCCACTCCAACACTAGAGTTACACTTACAAGCACTTCTCACCCTACATACAATCTCTATTAGACAGCCTAAGCCACATGGTAGAGATACATTCTCTGTATCGTCCCCGCTTCGGTCGGGATAGGCCAGTCCTGCAGTGGACACTCATACGGCTGATGATGATATATATATATATATATATATATATATATATCATCCGAACCTCCTTTCCCACGCAAGGGCAGGGTGAGGACTAGAGATGTCCAGACAGCCTAAATTTGCCCAAACCAATGGGCCAAACTTCCATTCACTCATCATTCTGGCTCTATCAGATACGCCAAAAACGTTCACCGCATTTTGTAGCTTCACGGAAACGTATCCGATTCAGTCAGTCTCGATGCTGCCACGTTAAAAAGGGGTGCCAAAATCCCTCATCATGCACTTCTGACAACATTCACCCAGCCAGCTCGATCTCTTGTCAATTCCCTAGCCTCACCGACTTCCAAACCTCTCTTCCTCACACGCTCATCCACCATATCTCTCCACCTTCCTTGCCCTACCTCGCCTCCTGCCTCCTTCAAATTCGCTCAGTTATACCTTTTTCACAACCCAATTTTTATCCATTATCTCCACATGACCATACCATCTCAGTACACTCTCTTCGATTCTGGTGTCCACCGATTTCCTCACTCCACATCTTTCGCGAATCACATTATTTCGTATCCTATCCACCCTCTGTACTCAACATACATTCCTCAGCAGTCCCATCTCCACTGCTTTTACTTTTGAGTTTTCATTTTCATGCCACACCATAGTCTCACATCCATATGTTAAAGTTGGCACTAACACTCCCTCATGTAAGCCTCGTGCAGCTGCAGCACTCAAGCCTCTGTTTCTTATCAAGGCCTTCATTGCACCAGCTGGATTTCTTCCTTGTGTCACTCTACTTTCAACTTCTTTTGCACATTTTCCTCTCTTTTCTCTCACTGTACCCATGTATTTGAACACTCGTCAGTTCCAGTCTCTCTCCATTCACTATAACATCACACTGGGAGTCACCTTCTCTTTCAATAATCATTACTTTTTCTACATTTACTCTCAAGGCACGACGGTCACAGACATCAGCAAAATTCTGCAATAGCCTACCAAGTTCTAGTTCGGTACTTGCAAGCAGTACTGCATCATCGGCATACAACAAACTTCAGATATTCCATCCATCACCATTCATTACCAACGCAATCCCCTTCTCCATTACTCGTGATTTTACTTTTCTCATCACTCCATCCATATATATATTGACATGGATAACATGAACACTGGATTGGACACTTCCCAGCGGCGGGAGCCCCAGAACAGTATAGCATTGTCTTCCCCCATCCCTACGTGATCTGAGGATGACTCATCCATTATGGTTGAAAATCCCACTGAGCGCAGCTCTCTTCTCATTAGTACGTTCTCTCACTGGCTGCCTCTGACATCCTCCATTCCTCCCCCACTGAGTGAGCAGCTCTCAATCCGGGAGCCAATCACCGCGCATTTCTGATCAGCAAACCAATCAGAGAGTTCCATCTATGCACTATTAAGAATGTTTACACTCTACAATAATTACATTCAGTTTGGCGGCTAATCTTGCTGTAGTGAGTGTACCTTCCAGTGTTTTGACTATTATTTACTGACTTTACGGCGATAGTAGGCATTAAGTGTGGCAGCAACAATGTGTCTGTGGATGAGGAAGATGAGGAGATAGGAGCTGAGATATCAGCAACTTTCCAACGTAAGAAAAATAGTGAGAAATGTCCGAATGAGAAAGAGGGCAAAGTCAACAAAGTATAGGTTTTACGTAATTCTGGTAAGGCATTCGTCAGTCTCACAGCTTAAAATAGGGCCTACATGTAATGACGGATGCTTTGAGAAGCTGACACGGCCTGTAATTGAGGTAGTGTTAGAAAATTGGGTCTTGCTGAGTAAAACAACTGCATACTGTACCAACACTCAGTAATCAAGTACTGTAAGTTACCAGTACACCTGCAAAGTCCCAGACTGTGATACTGTGATTTATACAATCAAGTATAATAATACTGAGTCACGTGTGTATAAGAAAGCCTCCTTGAGTATCTTTGGCCTAGGTGAGGTGCATGTTAAGCTGGTGGTGAACAAAAGTATTACTAAACTGAAGGCATCATGTGTTCGTGATACGAAACTGAGGGCATCATGTGTTCATGATATTAAAAGTTTGTCTACACTTTCATCCCCACTACCCTAATCAGCCAAGCCTGTACGTGAAATTGATGACTGAAAAATATCCAGATGTGGAGAAAGTCAAAGAAATTTATTCCATCACCCAGCTCAGGACCTACACTATTGGCTTTCCTCCACTAAGGCTGGACACTTGTAGCTTAGGCTACGAGACTTCATGAAAGCTAATGTTAAAAATGGCTTGGTTCAATTGTTTCTTTTGTAATTTCTTAGCGATTTTTCTAATTATTGTGTATCTATTGTGCACCACATCAATGATTTGCTGACTAGTCACCAGTCTGGGCTATGGGGGTTGATGCAGAAACATTGCACAAAACAGTACCAAACATTTTTGTCAAATTTACTTACAAAGATTCTCCAACAGTTAATATTCTACTGCTGGAATAATCTGTGTAGCATACCTGATAATAATTTTCCTAATTGTGTTTTCAGATTGAGTATTTTTGCTTGAATGCTTGTCAGTATGGTGAAGTGTGCAGCCTTCAACTGTAGATCGGGTTATAGGCCCACGAAGCAGGAAAAGGAGATGAAGAGGGGTGAGACTCCTCCATATTTTCACCTTCCCCCAGAAGGCTGAAATCAGGGCAAAGTGGGTTACTTCCATCTGACGTGAAGACAGCAGCCAGAGCCCCGACCACTGTGGTGTCTGTGAGCTGCACTTCAAGCCACAGGACTTTGTTGTGGGTGGTGCTTTCAGGACCAAGAAAAAACGACAGCACCTCAGGCTCAAGCCTGATGCCATCCCATCAGTCTTCAACAACTATCCAGAAACAGCAAGACCAGCAGTAGTGGAGGAGCGCCCAATTAGCCAAGCCTTATCATCTGGTTGCTGGGCACATGAGCAACGTGTCCTCAACAATCAGACCAAGGATTTCTGTGATGTGGACAAGACCACCAACCTGGATGACCTCTTCAACAAGCCATCCAATGAGATGCTGCCATCTGGCTTCAGGTATTTACCATGGAATGTAAAAAGTACTTCACACTTCATTATATGTAGTTGTGGAGTTATTAAAAATTATTTCAGGGTCACAAGCACAAAAATTGTGTTGCGTACCAACCGGAAGGGAATGTGTATGTTTTCAGACCTGTGATGATGCAGCTTCCTGGAGGTGACAAGTTGATGACCATCAGGTCTGAGGAAGTTGATGAGGTGACTGGCTTACCGATCATTCTCAGCAACGTCACCATCTATGCCAACCTCAACTTCGTGATTCATGCAAACGGAATGCAGCTGTCTCTAAGAAAGGTCAATGTTCTCGATATTCAGATTTCTTCCATGGAGGCAAACTACAACCAAATACTAACTATGGATGTGTATTGATGTATTTCTAAGAAATGTTTTTGTTTTCCAGGTTGCCAATATCACAGCCAAATCTGGTCAGCTTTCTGCACTGGGAGAGGTGTTGAATGGCATGGTCAAGAGTCTGGTTGCTGATATCAATGACCATCTGGCGGCGGCTGCCAACATCTTGGAGGGTCTGGTCGATCAAGGCGTTGACGATGAAGTCTGCTTGGTGGCTACTTTTGCAGCAGAACAGTTGCGCCTGGTTTCTAAGCCTCGCCAGGGCAGGCGGTACTTTTCATTTCTCATGAGGAACGCTGTTGTCTATGACAGGACAAGTCCCAAGCTGTACAGGATGATGCACAACTGCGCCCTGTTCTGCTTGCCACATCCCAAAACTCTATAACGCTCACCTCAGCGCTGCAAGTGCAAAGCGGTGTCGATGGTGCAACTATGACCTATCTGGGTATGAGGGTGGCCAAGCTGGAGCCACGTGAGCTTCTCGTCAACCTGGCCATGGACGAGGTATACACAGCCCAGTCTGTGGAGCTGGCAGGCGGCAGGGTGTATGCCAAGACTGCAGGGATGGTCACCAAAACCCTGTTTTGCACGCACATCAACTCTGTTGCTGGCAAGTACGAAGACATGGTCTGCATGCTGCCGGTGCCACACGTGACCAGGGACGACATCAAGATGACATTCAACAAAGTGCTGCAAAGTTTGATGGAGCTGGGCTACAAAGTTATGTCTGTCACCATGGACAACCACCGCACCAACCAGAGTTGGCACAACTCACGAGGTAGTGACGGATGCCACCCAGAGTTCATCTTGAACCCCTACTCCACAAACAAGGACCGTATCTATACTGTGTATGATACAGTCCACATCTTCAAGAACTTGTTCAATGGCTTTTTGAGTCACAGGACTCTTACCGTTCCTCCCTTCACTTGTTCTGAGGTGAGAAAGAGCACTTTTTTGTTTTAGCTCCTAGATGACCAGCAATTGTCATTCAAAAAGTAGTTTAAATGGGTAATTGAGTTTTCTTCCTTCTGTTGCTTCTCTCCATGCTGCCTAGCTTGACTTTTGATAAGAACGAGTGGTTGTATAAATATATATATATACTTTTTCAGAACCTGCATCAGCTCAAACTTGGCTTCAGTCATCTGACCAGGGTGTACAACATGGAGCATGATCATCCAGGCAAGCTGGCCTACAAGCTGAACGACAAAGTACTGAAGCCCTCAGCACTTGAGTGCATCAAAACGTTGGGCTTGCAGCGTCAGCCACCCACAAGAGCATCTGCAAGGCCTTGCAACACTTTGCTGAACACAGGTCTGACTGCAAGGGCTTTGTTGACACTGCAGACTTCTTGGAGTTGGTTCGCCGATGGTTTAATATCTGCAACGTCAAGTCGAGTTTAATGGCACACCGTCTCCATGACAAGAACCGTGTGGAGCTTTGCTTGAACTGTGAAGAAAGTGAGAGATGTTTCAAGATCCTGGGTGATTTCGGTAACTCCATGCGTAGCTGGCATGTAGCTAAAATCCCAACCTCTGCCAAAATCACCAAAGACACATCCCTGGCTGTTTACTACGCCTCACGAGGACTGATGGGCCTGGTCAGATACCTGCTCAACAGGCATTATTCTGTCTTGGATTATGTGTTGTTGGGCTAGGTCCAATCAATCCGGATTGAGTCACATTTTGGCCACCTGAGGAAGTTGGCAGGCAGTAACTATTGGGCCAGTGTTTCGCATTTCATGGAGAACGAGGCAGTGATCAGGGCCACGAGTTTGATCTGGTGGTCTGGCTACAATGTCAGTGATCTAACCAGTGAGATGTCTACCTGCCAGTATGAACGTGAGCTTGTGGATATGCAGGTGGGGAAGGAGTTGATGGAGGTGGCTGACCAAGCAGAACATGAGGAGCTAGATGACTCCATAAAAGGTGCTTTGGGTCACATTGCTGGTTACCTGGCCTGTTCAGCAACCCGAGGGATCAAGTGTAGTGCCTGTGCTGACCTGCTGGTCAACAGACAGGCTGCACTGTTAGACGTCAGGCTTGAAGAGAACCCCGGTGAACAGGTGGAGGCCATCTACAGGTCGTTCACCAAGCTGTTGGATCGCGGCAAGCTCCTTGTCTCATCTTCTGCTGCCATCGTCATCACACTGAACATCTGCCATATCTGGCAAGGTCTGGTGAAGAAGGAGACCAGTTGACGCAAGCTGCTGGAGTGTTTCTCACCCAGGAAGGTGTTTGTGCAGGTGGCAATCGTCCTGATAAGCGAGAATGCCCAGCTGAATGAGGCCTCCTGTTGTGAAGGGCACAGCTTAGTGGACAAGCTCATCCGACAGATGGCTGGTGCCCTCTTGAACCTGTTTGCTGGCAACATGGTGTCTGACATCAACAGTGACGCCCACACCAAGCGCAGAGCTGGAGCACACAGCATGTGGCACAAGATGACAGGTGAGAAAAAGTGTTGACATGTCATGTAATGCACAATGACATTCAGTTGCTCTCACTGATTACATATTTGTGTTAGATACATTTGTTTTTGTGCAATGCCGTTATTTTGTTTGACATCTGTTGACTACAAGACAAGATAATAAGGACAGAATGTGAAGAATCACTTTCTGGTTTGGGGGCCATTACTGCAACTCAGTGAATCAGAGTGTCCAATCCGGTGTTTATGTTATCTGTGATACTGAACAACCATGGGGACATCACACAACCTTGTCGCACACCCACACCAATCATGAACCATTCACTTAGATGCCTATTAACCCTTACACATGCTTCACTACCATCATAAAAACTCTTGACGGCACCTAGCAGCTTACCATCTACATCATACATGTGAAAAACTTTCTACAAGTCTTCTGTGTTTACTTTGTCGTATGCTTTTTCCAGTTCCAAGAATGCCATAAACCCTTATGGTCCTTCTCACAAGTCTTCTTTGTTATCTGTCTCACTGCAAATATTTGATCCACACATTCTTTGCCACTCCTAAATCCACCCTGTTCATCACTCACTAGGACTTCTGATACCTTTCTTACTTTCTCTATAATAATTCTTCCATATACCTTCCCTACCACACTCAGTAAAGTTATGCCACGATAATTCTTGCACTCACTTCGCTCACTTTTAGTTTTTGTTCGGGGGTACAATCACAGCCTTTTGCCACTCTGCAGGCACAGTTTCACTCAGCCATGCCTTCATATATATCTCCAACTAGCACTTCATTCCACTCTCTCCATTGCACTTAAGCACTCTGCATACACCTCAGCAACTGCAGCTGATTTCCTATTTTTCAGCTGCTTGACAGCACTCTTCACCTGTGCGAGGGTCATGTGTCCTGGCGCTGCATTACTTCTCTGCACACACCCCAAACCAAACATGTTTACAGCCGCTCTGCTCTCTCTATTCCCATTCAATAGGTTCTCAAAATGTTGTTTCCATCTGGTCCTTACTTCATCCCCATGGGTTAATAATCTACCACCTACATCCTCCACACTATCATATTTCTTTCTGCTTCCATTTCTACATTTCAGCACCTCATTCCAGAATAACTTCCTACTTTCAGAGTAGTTCGCTTTCATTTTTCTTCCTGGATCATCATTTACCTCCTCCTTTTTCCTCTTCACTAGTCTCTTAACATGCTTCTTACTCTCAATATACTCAGTTCTTATTTCAACTGAGCCCCTATCCTGTAACCACTTTAGCCACTTCTTCCTCTTTTCCTCCACCGCTGTCTTAACCTTATCCCACCATGCTGAACCTTTCTTCATTGTTGTTACTCTTACCAAACCACACATTACTTTAGCATTCCTAACTAAGCAATCCCTATATGCATTCCACAGGCTGTCCAGATCCATTTCATTCCAGTTCACTGATTCTAACTCCTCCTCTACTTTGGTCTTGTAATCATCTACCATTTCTTTGATCCTCAGCTTCTCAACTTTCAGTCTTTCTTCCTGACTGCTACTCTCTCTCCCCTGATCCACCACACTCCTCTCAGCTTGATCTTGCATACTACAATCATATGATCTGACAGGCCTCCACATCGTCCTCTCACGTCCCTCGTATCAGCAACCATTCCCATTATCAACTTCTCTACAAGCATGCAATCAATCAAGCTTCTTTCAACATGCTCTCCGTTTCCTCTATACCATGTATATTTATGTGCATCTCTGTGTTTGAAGTACGAGTTACAAATGCACAACCTCCTCTCCTGACACATATCTCTTAGTAGCTTCCCATTATCATATTCTCCTGGTACTCCATAACATCCCATTACATCATCCTCAGGACCAGTGCCTACTCTTCTATTCATATTCTCCATTTTGATCACTTTATAGCTCCTGGGCATTTCTCCAACTACTTCACCCAGCTCATCTCAAAACCTGTCTTTCTCTCACTCCTGTCCTCACATGGTGCATACACTACACGTACTGCCACTTTCACTTTCTCAAACTTGAACTTGACATGCATACACCTCGAGCTGAAACGTTTGTAGCCACTCACTTCACTCTGCCACACCTCATTCATCATCAAAGCAACTCCTTCCTTGTATGTGCCTCATCCATTCATTCCGTTTCTTACAAATTTCACACCCTCCCAGCCAAGTATTCCTCCTTGTTACCACCCATCTTCCATTCCCGGAAAAGCCTTCTTTTCTCCTTAACTGTAGCTTCTACATCCTCATCCCACCACCAAGTTACACTATGTCTTGGTGGGCCTCTTGTCCAGCTACATGTTACATCAGTAACTCTCAAGAGGTTGTTCTTGAGGGCTCTGTACTGTTCATTAATGCCTCTGTCTACGGCTCCCTGTTCAGCCATCACTCTCCTCATCTCGCTGTAGAAGGCATCCCTTACTACTTAGTTTTCCAGCTTCCATATTTTCCTTCTGGGTACATAAGTCCTCTTTTTCATCACTCATTCCTTAAGCACCATATCACAGATCAATAGTTTGTGCAGCTACACACACTCCTCACTTCCTGTAACGTCCCTCACTAACCTCCTATCAGCCCTCCTAACCAGAAAATAATCTATCTGACTGCTATTTCCCCCAGACTCTTATGTAATTAACCTAATCTCTCTTTTCTCTCTTTTCCTAAGATGTGTGTTGCACACAATCATGTTCCTTGCCTCCCCAAACTCGAGTATCCTTTCCCCTTCTGCTTTCCTTATACCATACACACATCCCCCATGTACTCCTTCATAACCTTGAGCTGCTTCACCTACATGACCATTTAAGTCCCCTCCCAAAACCACTATCTCATCATCCCGCATACCACCTGCTACACGTATTAAGTCATCCCAAAATCTATCTTTCTCTATTTCATCCAAGCCTGCCTGTGGAGCATATGCCGATATAATTGCAGTTATCATTCACCGAACAGAATTTTCACTACCAATATCCTATCACTTACTCTCATAACATTCATAACATATTCCATCCATTTCTCCGCTCCCTGCCAAAACATCTTATAGTAACAATCCTTCCCAACAATCTTTCTGGCTGATCCACCACTGTACTGGCCTGCTGGCCTTCCTGCAAACATGCCACATCCACCCACCTCCTACTGAATGCCTCAACAACTTCCCCCGCTCTTCCCCTCAAACTTCCCACATTCCATGAACCCACCCTCATCCCCCTAGGCAATTTAACCCCTAACACACAGGCCGTCACTTTCGTGATGCTCGTTACATAAGTACCATACTGCCGGGCATCACTTTTGTGATTCAGGGATTTTTAAAATCGCCCGGGCTTTCAAGTGCGGTCTTGTATCATCTATTAGTACTGCCTGTGTGTAGCTATAGGTGGCACTGCAAATACCACTAGTACTCGCATCCAGTGTTACCAATTTAGCAATTTTTCTGTGTTTGCCTCGCCTCCCCATCTCCCCTCCCTTACCCCCTCCCCCACATAGCTACAGCCAGGCTGCACAATGCAACTACCGGCCAGTTTTTTCCATTCGCTTTTTCCATTGAAATGTGCCCTATGCCCAATTCTCATAATAAAAAATATATACAGAAAAGTGAAAAGGCTAACTGATACTGCAATTGGCCATGAAGTGGCTAATTTATCACCTGGCAACATCCCACGTGCACTTGGGCGCCAATTTTCCATGTTCATTACCCATTGAAATATCCCGTATGACCTATTCTCATACTAAAACATATATATAAAAAATGGGAAAAGGATAAGTGATACTTGCATTGACCTGGAAGTAGCTAATTTATGATGTATTTAGAGTGCTGCTATCCCCGTGGGAGGGGCACGGTGCAGTCCAGCCATCCCCGCGGGTAAGGGGTTGATGTCCTCAAGCTTGCTTTGAAACTTATTCTTTTATTTAGTCATAGTATTAATAAAAGGGGTAGACATACCACAGGCCCCACTCACTGCACAGTCCCAGGTCCAGGCAATGGATCTGGGACCCCTAGCCCACCAGCTTACCAGTGGCTGTGGTAGTGGCCTTGGGGTACCCCGCCAGGACAGCTGCAGGGACACCCTCCAAGCGCACCTTGGCATTGCAACTGTTCCACCATTAAACACACACCAATATGGCAGCCTCCTTGGGCGCTACTCCCAGGTTCAGGTCCGACTTCATTGGGCAGATGCTGCAGGCTGGGAACCCCAATGCCCTGTACCCTCTAGCACAGGTTCCAGCCCCATCTTGCCCTGGATCCACAATCTGTGCTGGCAGAACCCCCGTCACGTCTCCTCCCAAAAAGCTGCCACTAGGTAGCAGTGGAAAAGTTTTCTGGCCGCATGCCCTTACTTGTGCCAACCCCTGTAACGTAGTGGGATACATTGTGCGAAATGTAAAGTGCATGTGGTGTAGTGCATAAGATAAAGGAAATGTTTGGGAGAGTATGCTGGTCTACTCTCCATGTTACTGTCAGACTGAAAAGGTCAGCAAAAAGAGATGGTTAGATAGCTAGCGAAACAGGAGCTCCAGCTCTCCCTATCACCAGCATTCCCATTCCCTTCGGGAGTACCACCCTTTTCAGCCTGTGTTACAGGAAAATTTCCTGCACAAGATCCAGGAGCATTTGATCCCAACAGCTTTCATGGCTGCTTACATCTAGAGTATTCCAATTTATATTTGTATTGAAATCCCCAATAAATATTATTGTTTTAGATTCATCTTCCATTCTATATAGTAATGTTTCTATATTCTGAATTGTACTTCCTCCAGGTCTTAATATTCACTTCTTTCCCAAGTGTTTGTTTTGGGTGGCATATATAAATTTGCCACAATTACTCTCCCTTCAGATGTGTTAATCTCTAATGCAATCAGTTCTACTGTACTTGTGAGGGTATATCAAGTTCTAGTTCTTTGAACTGTAGATTTTTCTTTGTTAAGATTAGTATTCCTCCTCCATTTCTTATATTTCTGTCTCTTCTCGAGATATTGTATTCCTCTAAGTTTAGGGTATTGTTTGTATCTTTGGGGTTAATTTTGTTTCAGTTAGGCATATAATATGTGGTTCCTTTTCTTTTATATAGTCTTTCATCTCAAATAAATCAGACATCACTCCATCTACATCTGAGTATATGAATCATCTTGTCTACATACTTGCCATAATTTGAGTCTACTACCTTCCTTCTTTTTATTCCATGTTGGCTATGTACCACTCGCATACCTACAATCCAATTATTTTGTAAAGAAAATTACTCTTCTCTTCCTCTGACCTTTCCTCGGTCTTTATTTTAGCATCATCCATCTTCTCCATTAGTAATCCGAATTCCTTTTAATTAGACATTTTTTTTTTTATCCATACTTCTTTAATGTCCTCCTTTTCCATTAGTTTGTTGCTCTTTTATTATTATTATTATTTTTTTTTTTGTACTTCATCCACAGTGTTCACACTCTGGAAAGTTACTTTAGTGGCCTTGACTTATTTCTCTCATGTTTCCCTACTCTTTTGTGATCCGCTATGGCTTTATCTCAGATTTCCTTTGACACTTCTTTTAATATGTTCAGTATATTTACCATCTCCTTTTTGTCTCTAGAAATGTTGTTTTTGATTTCTTCTTCATCTGTACCGGAGGTTACTATAGATTTGTTGATATCTCCTGAATCTTTAACCAGTTTTGTGCTGTTTTTAATGATTTCTTTCACTTCCTTTCTAATTTTTTTTTCTTTGACTTTTTTTTCTAACTCTTTCCTTACCTTCACCATTTCAGCATACGTAGTTTCTGCTTCATCTTTGCAACTTCTCATCACTTCATTTACCTGGGTTATCCTTTCTTCAATATCACTGCTTTGGTCTATCAGACTGCTTCCTTGATAATTGTCTCTGTATCATTTCTGAACTCCATAATACTCTCATGGTTAAAAACTGTACTTGCCATTTCACTAATCTACCTTCTAAGTGAACCTGTGTCAACTGACAGCTCATTTATTGCTATGTCTTTTTGGTTTAATGCCTTTGCTAATTTTTCACTTTCTTCCTTCTGCATGCGCAATTGCTTCTTAACCTGAGGCATCCCATCAACGTATGGGTATGTCGCAAAGGTTTGTCACAGCTAGTCCTGTCGACGTACTGATACGTTGTGCAATTGCAAGGTTCATAATTTGCACAATTTTCAATTTTCGCACGTGATTTTCGGTACGTATACGTGGGACAGCTTCCTCTATTCCTCTACAAGATGCCAGGCAGGGACAATGCCTTACACCGCATAACCTCCCCCTCCCCCGCACACCATTGTCTCAGCTATTCACCTGGTACAAGTGACCTGGCCAATAAAGACATTCAGGGCCAGAGTGATTCCCTAATCGATGACAATGTGGAGGACAAAGTTTACATAGCATTAGAGGAAGAAACAGTCAGAAATGATGATCAGGTAATGTCGCCAAAAAAGGTCAGGTATGTTGATGAGTTAGTGAGTGAAACAATGCTTACAATGCTTATATTACTGTTTGAAAACCAATATACTCTCGTACTACATATAAATTCATACCAAATAAATAAATAAATAAATACCGTTTATGAGTGGTGTGGAATAGTTACCCTTCCATAGAACTCGTTTTCTTTGGAGTCAGCCTGATAGAAAACCCAGTAAGGTAAGGAGGTACTGCTACCTGTATCGAGTATTTTAAACCTCAGGTGAGCGATATCTCTATGAATTTTCGATGTTTCTTACCAAAAGCTGAGGTTTTAGCCAAAAAACAAAAATTTCCAAAATAGCTCGGGATTGGGGGGTGTCGGAGGTGCGAAATAGCTCGGGACGTGACGGGTTAATTTCACCTACTTCACACTGAAAAGTTTTCTCAAGTTTATTCACTTTCTCTGCTAATTTATTATATGTTTCCATTTCAACCAGTTCTGGGTAGAAATCATCATCGTGTTTTCTACCTTTATCCCCTTTCTTAACTCCTTTCATATTCACTTTACTAAACATGGTGCTCAATCTTGTGGTAATTTTCGCTTAGAAAGATAACTTCTGCTTACAAGATTGCATCTCCCTGCTACCCGCCTGATGACAGACGACACCAGCTGATGATGCGTTGTATCAGCGGATTCTTGCACTAATTGGATGTATTCTATTATCTGAACAACATTTTTGTTTATACTTGCTCTACTACAATAGAATATCATTTAGTTTAACCTAGTACAGAGTTTGACACATACAAGTAGAAAGATACTATTTAGGTGTGGCCTGCTGTGGCCCAGGGTGGAATTCGTGGAACAAGGTGACAGCCTTGCTCCATCTCTGGTGTCTCTCTAGTGTGTGTGTGTGTGTGTGTGTGTTCTTACCTAATTGTATCTTTACAGGAATGAGTCAAGCTCGTACTGTCCCGTGTCTTAAACCATATTTATCGTACATATCCTTAACCCGCCCCATCCCGAAGTTTTCTGGGCAGTGGTACGCCCCAGTCTAGACATTTTGGGACCTTTTTTTTTTTTTTGGCTCAAACATCTGCTTTTGGTGAGAAACATCAAAAATTCATAGAGAAATCGCTCACCTGAGATTTAAAATACTTGATTTAGGTACGAGTACTTCCTTACCTGACTGGGTTTTCTAACAGGCTGGCACCAAAGAAAACGAGTTCTATGGGAGGGTAACTATTTTATCCACTCATAAACAGTATTTATTTATTTACTAGGTACGAATTTATATGTAGTACAAGAGTATATTGGTTTTCAAACAGTACGAGTAATATAGGCATTATAAGCATTGTTTCACTCACTAACTCATCACCATTCATGACCTTTTTTTTCCCCCACATTACCTGATCATCATTTCTGACTGTTTCTTCCTCTAATGCTATGTAAACTTTGTCCTCCACATTGTCATCGATTGGGGAAATCACTCTGGCCCTGAATGTCTTTATTGGCCAGGTCACTGGTAACAGGTGAATTGCCGAGACAATGGCGTGCAGGGGGGGGGGGAAAGGTTATGCGGTGTAAGGCATTGTCCCAGCTTGGCATCTTGTAGAGGAATAGAGGAAGGTGTCCCGTGTATACGTGCCAAAAATCACTCGCGAAATCACTCGCGAAAATTGAAAATTGTGCAAATTAGGGACCTTGCAATGTTCCCACGTTAATTCATGTCGCCGGGACATGAGTGCACATCATGTGCAGACGTTAATTCACGTCGCCGGGACGGCGCGGGTTAAATTTGTGAATTGTTTTGGCACACACTATTTCATTCGATAGTGCATTCCATTGATCAATTACTTTGTTTGGGAAACTGAATTTCCTTACGTCTTTATCACCTCTCTTCTTATGCAGTTTTTTGCAGTGTCCTCTTGCTGATGCTTCCCCATATGTTAAGTAATCATTTATGTCTATTTTTTCCTTTCCTGATATGCATTTATATAGCATTATCATGTCACCTCTTTTCTTTCTCTCCTGTAGTGTTGGTAGATTCAGTTTATTTAGTCTTTCTTCGTAGCTTAGGTCCCTTAAGCTTGGTATCCATCTTGTAGCGGCCCTTTGAACTTTTTCAATCTTTCCTATGTGTTTTTTGAGATGAGGACTCCAGACTACTGATGCATACTCCAGGGTTAGTCTAATGAAAGATGTTATTATCCTTCTTAACTTGTCCTCATTTATGTATGTGAATGCTGTTCTCATATTTGCAAGCAGTGTATACATGTTCCGTACCTTCTCGCTGATGTGGTCAGCCGGAGATAGTGTGTTATTGATAATCGCACCTAGGTCCTTTTCTCTTTCTGATGTGTGCAGGGTTTTATTTCCTAACGTATAATCCCAATCAGGTCTTTTTCCACTTTTACCAAACTTGATTACATGACACTTGTCTACATTGAATTCCATTTGCCATGTATTAATCCATTCATGAAGTTTATTTAATTCTTCTTGTAGCTCTTTAGAAGAGTCTGTGTTAGTATTTCTCCTTTGTATTTTTGCATCATCTGCAAACATATTCAGATAGCTTTCATTTCCAGTGTTACTGTTTATATCATTTATATACACTAAAAACATGATTGGTGCCAGCACTAAACCCTGTGGTACTCCACTAGTCACTTCTTTCCATGATGAGTAGTTTCCCCCTAGTACTGTTCTCATTTCTCTTTTTATGAGAAAATCTTGCATCCAACAAAACAGTTTGCCTCGAATTCCTCCTTGATGGTACAGTTTCCATAAAAGTCTTTGGTGTGGTACTGTGTCAAATGCTTTCTTGAAATCTAAATAGATACTGTCCACCCATCCTTCCCTTTCCTGTACTGTGTTTGTTACTCTGTCATAGTAGCTCAACAGATTAGTAACATATGATTTTCCTTTTCTGAAACCAAACTGTCTTTCTGTTATCACACTGTGTTCTTCTAGATGATTTACCCAAGCTTTTCTAATACCTTGCTTACAACACTGGTCAGTGATACTGGTCGGTAGTTGAGTGGATTTTGTCTATTTTCTTTCTTGAATAAAGGGACAATATTTGCTTTCTTCCAAATATCAGGTAGTTTACCTTGACTCAAGGATTTCTTGAAAATTAAGAATAATGGTTTACTTAACTCCTTAGCACATTCTCGTAGTACCCAACATGAAATTTCATCAGGACCACTTGCTTTTCCTCTGTCTAATTTACTTAACTCCTCCTGTATTACTTTTTCTGATATTTGTATATCTTGTAGTATGTGTGGACATGCATGTTCCACATTGTCCCTCTCAAAATTTTTTTCTTCTGTAAAAACTAATTGGAAATTCTTATTTAGCGCTTCACAAATATCTTTCTCTTGTGTATAGGTGATTCACTCGTCCGTAATGGATTGTATTATATCTTTTACTTCGGTTTTGCTTCTGATGTAGCTGTAAAATAGCTTTGGTTGATCATTCCTTTTATTTATTATATCCTCCTCGAACTGTTTTTAGGCTTCCCTCCTTATTCTTGTATAATCGTTTCTTGCCTGTTTGTAATTATTATATGCCCTTTCAATATTGTGTCTTCTGTATCTCTTCCATAACAATTTTTTTATTTCTTTTGATTTTTTACATTCTGTATTGAACCATTTCTGTATTTTCTTGTCTGCTTCTTTGTGCTGTGGGATGTACTTCTGGACTCCTATTTCATAAAATTCATAGAATTTTTTATATACAGCATTTAAATATTGTACTCTAAGCTCATTTTCCCATTCCACTTCTAAGAAATACTTCTTTAGGTCTTGATAATTTCCCTTTTTATAGTTTAGGCTCTTTTTGTAACTTTCATTGCTGTTAACTATGTCATATGTTATCCTGAAGTTGTAATTTAGTACTGCATGATCGCTTTTGCCGAGTGGAGGGTGATATATTAAACTGTCAATATCATTTTCTTGCCTAGTAAATATTAGATCTAGCATTGAAGGTACATCGAGTCCTCTTTTTTTTGGTGGGTTCCCTCACATGTTGCGTTAGGAAAAACTCTTGCACGAGATCCAGGAGTTTTTTGGTCCCAACAGCTTTCTTGGCTAATTATATCTAGAGTATTCCAATTTATATTTGTATTAAAATCTCCAGTTAGTATAATTCTTTTGCGATTTCTCTTCCATTTTATGTAGTAATGATCTTAAACTCTGAATTGTACTCTCTGCCAGGTCCTCATATTCGTCTCTTTCCCACGTGTTTGATCTGGGTGGCATGTACAAATTGGCTACAATTACTTTCCCTTCAGATGTGTTGATCTCTACTGCAATCAGTTCTACTTGTGATGGTATATCTAGTTTTATTTCATTGACTTTTAGATTTTTCTTAGTTAATATTATAATTCCTCCTCCTTTTTTTAAGTTTCTGTCTCTTCTCCATATACTGTATTCCTCTAAGTTTAGTATATCATTGGATATCCTTGGTGTTAATTTTGTTTCAGTTAGGCATATTATATGTGGTTCATTTTTTCTGACATAATCATTCATCTCTAGTAATTTAGATACCATTCCATCCATATTTGAGTCCATCAACTTTATCATCATATTTATATACTTGTCATGACATGGTTCTCTACCTTCCTCCTTTTTATTCCCTCCTGTTTGTGTACCACTTTCGTACCTGCAATCCTATTACTTTGTAAAAAAAAATGTGTTCTTCTTCTCTTCTGATCTTCCCTCATTTTTTGTTTTTGCTTCCTCCCTCTTCTCTTTCAGTAATTCCAGTTCCTCTTGTATTAGGCATCTTTTTATCCATACATTTTTGAACTCCTCTTTTTCCATAAGATCCTTTGCATTTTTTAGTATCTCCTCCACAGTGTTTACACTCTGGAAAGTTACCTTTAGAGGTCTTGTCTTGCTTTTCTCGTATTTCCCTAACCTTTTGTGTTCCTCTGATACTTCTTTCAGTAAGCTCATTACATTTGCCATCTCCTTTTTGTCTCTTGTGGTCTTGTTTTTTACTTCTTCCTCTTCTATAACAGTGATTACTATAGATTTGTTGATATCTACTGAATCTCTGACTAACTTTGGATTGTTTTGGATTATTCTTTTCACTTCCTTTTTAATGTTTTTTTCTTCCTCCCTTGTTTCTAAGTCTTTCTTTACTTTCACTATTTCAGCATACGTGGTTTCCACATCATTTTTTTAGCTTTGCACAGCTTCATTCACCTGTGTTATCTTCTCCTCAATATCACTGCTCTGGTTTATCAGACTGCTTACTTGTCTAACTGTCTCTGTGTCATTTTTGAACTCTTCCATAATACTCTCGTGATTGACTACTGTACTTGCCATTTCGCTCATTGTCTTCCTAAGTGTACTCAATTCTACTGTTAGTTCGCTGATGGTTGTGTCTTTCTTGTTGACCTCCCTCCCTAGTTTTTCTATTTCTTCATTTTGCCAGTGCATCTGCTTCTTTACTTCATCAATTTCATTCTTGAAAGCCATCTCCAGTTTGTGTACACGTTCAACCAGTCTATTGTGAGTCTCCACATCAACCAGTTCTTCGTAGAAATCATCATCTTCCTTTCTACCTTTATCCTTTTTTTTTTTTTTTCCAAATTTGCTTTACTAAAGTATATGTCCATTTTGCAATACTAAAAGTACAGTGTACTTACATTCCCCGGGGCAGTTGTAGTCTAAACAAACCTCAGCTGACTGAGCGCATTCTTTCGCCACTTGGTTCTCTTTTCTGTTTGAAGAAGTCTTGTTTAAACTTCTTCTTTTTTTTTTTTTAAATAAAAAAAATCATTTAGTCTAACCTGGTACAGAGCTTGACTCATATAAAGATACTAATTTAGGTAATGCCACTGGCCGTGCTGGCTCGGTATGGAGCGCTGTCGGCGGACGTCTGTTCTCCTTGACTCCGTGTGTGTGTGTGTGTGTGTGTGTGTGTGTATGTGTGTGTGTGTGTGTGTGTGTGTGTAATATTAAGAGGGAATATGAAAGACACAATTCTCGTGAGAAATGTTGATTTAAAACACAAATTATTAGCATGAGTGGAACAACACTGAAAGATATAAGGTTCAATCCATGCTTTTCATATTTTGCAGGCAACTCGGCAACTCATATATATATATATATATATATATATATATATATATATATATATATATATATATATATTATACGTATCCAGGGGAATGGTGGTATATCACTAAAGCAGACGTGAGTGAAGGAATTCCAGGCAGAACATAAGAAGACTGGTCAAATTGCCTCCTGCCAGCACCACCAGAGTACCCTGGGAAATAATAAGTATGTAGACAGATATATAGATAGATATTCCCTGAGAAATGATATATATATATCTATATATATATATATATATATACAGTACTGGGCAGGTGCGCAAACACTTGCGCAAAGGACAATTGTGCACCGTTGCGCTTTGGTGAATATCGTTTGCGCATTGCTCACCCCACACATATGTGGAAACCACATATGCTGAAATGGTGAATGTAAGGAAAAACTTAAAAACAATAGTTGAAGAATAGAGCATTAAAAAAGAAGTGAAGAAAATAATCCAAAACAATCCAAACTTGGTCAAAGATTCAGCAGACATCAACAAATATATAGTAATCACTGGTATAGAGAAGGAAAAAATAAGAAACAAGATTTCGAGAGACAAAAAGGAGATGGCAAATATAATGAATATATTCAAGGAAGTGTCAGAGGAAATCTGTAGTAAAGACACAGATGAACACAAAAGGCTAGGGAAATATGAAATAAATAAATCAAGGCCCTTGAAAGTAACCTTCCTGGATGTAAACACTGTGGAGGAAATACTGAAAAATGCAAAGAAATTTATGGAAAAAGAGGACTTCAAAAATGTATGGATAAAGAGATGCCTAACTCAAGAGCAACTTGGATTACTAAAGGAGAAGAGGGAGGAGACAAAAACAAAGAATGAGGGAAAATCAGAGGAAGAGAAGAACACATTTTTTTACAAAGTAATTGGATTGCAAGTTCGAAAGTGGTACATAAACAGGAGGGAATAAAAAGGAGAAAGGTAGTAGGCCCAAGTCATGACAAATATGTTAACAAGATGATTAAGTTGATGTACTCAAATGTAGATGGAATAGTATGTAAATTACTTGAGATGACCGATTATATCAAGGAAAAGGAACCACATATTGTTTGCCTAACTGAAACAAAATTAACACCAAGGATATCAAAAGATACACTAAACCTAGAGGAATGCAATATATGAAGAAGAGATAGGAACTTTAAAAAAGGAGGAGGAATTATAATATTAACAAAGAAAAATCTGCAAGTCAAGGAAATAGAACTAGATGTATTATCACAGGTAGAACTAATCGCAGTAGAGATTAGTACATCTGAATGGAGAGTAATTGTGGCAAATTTATAAATGCTGCCCAGATCCAACATTTGGGAAATAGGAGAATATGAAGATCTGGCAGAGAAAACAATTCAAAGTTTAAGAGCATTACTACATAGAATGGAGGAGATATCTCAAAGAATTATACTAACTGGCGATTTCAATACAAATATAAACTGGAATACTCTAGATATAAAAAGCCAGGAAAGCTGTTGGGAACTGAAGCTCCTGGACCTTGTGCAGGAGCTTTTCCTAACACAGCATGTAAAAGAAAGCACCAGAAAAAGAGGACTTGACATACCATCAATACTAGATCTTATATATTTACTAGGCAAGAAAATTATATTGACAATATAATGTATCACCCTCCATTCGGCAAAAGTGACCACACAGTATTAAGTTACACCGTCAGGATTTCATATGACATAAATAATAGTGATGAAAATTACAAAAAGGGCAACTATCATGACCTAAAGAAATACTTCTTAGAAATAGATTGGGAAAAAGAGCTTAGAGGACAAGATTTCTATCTATCTATCTATAGCCCAACGCCCTAATCCCGCAAAGGGTGGCCGCAGACAAAACGCCTCCAAGTCGCTCTGTCACTCGTCATTTGACTACCCTCCCACCAACTCACCCCCCCTCCCTCATATACCTCTCAACTCCATCCCTTCACCTCATCCTCGGTCTACCCCTCCCTCTCCCTCCCTCCACCTCACCTACATACACCCTCTTAGTCAGCCTTTCATTCTCCATTCTCTCCACATGTCCAAACCACCTCAGTGTATTTCTCCTAATCTTCTCAACCACATCCACATCCACCCCACAACGTTCCTTCACTTCTTCATTCGTCTACCTGTCCCTCCATGTCACTCCACATGCTCCTCTCAAGTAACTCATTTCCACTGCTCTCACTCATGACTCGTTCCTCTCTTGCAAGGTCCACGCCTCGCTTCCATACGTCAGGGTAGGGATCACAATACTATCTTGCAGTGACTTCTTAACTTCCATACTCACCTCCCTATTTCTCATCACTGCTTTCAGTGAACCAACAACCTTCCTTCCCTGCTGTACCCTTTCACGCACTTCAGCCCCCAAAGTTCCATCCTTACAGTACTCATCACACTACCCAAGTACTTGAATGCACTCACACTCTCCATATCCTCACCATCTGACCTCACTGTACATTCTGTGACTTCATTCCTCTCAAACACCATAACTTTACTTTTGTTTACATTAACTTTCAGCTTCCTCCTCCTACACACTGTCCCAAAGTCATTCACCAAATCTTGCAACTCCCATTCATCTTCACTCAACAATACTGCATCATCAGCAAACAGAAACATTGGAATCTTCCAAATCTCACCCTCATTCATTAGAGCCACCCCCACATCCACTGCCCTACCCTGCACCTCCTTTACAACCCCATCCATAAATATATTTAACAGCCATGGAGACATCACACAACCCTGTTTCAGTCCCACATTTATATCAAAGAACTCACTCAGCTGACCATCTACTCGCACCATAGCCCTAGCCTCTTCGTACACACTTTTCACAGCATTCAACAATTTCCCATCCACTCCATATATTCTTAATTCCTTTCACATACCCTGCCTATCTATTCTGTCATAAGCTTTCTCCAAGTTCATGAAGGCAGCATACACTTTCATTCCCTTCTCTAGATACTTCTCCACTAAACATCTTAGAACAAATATCTGATCTACACACCCTTTTCCCTTAGTAAATCCCCCTTGTTCTTCTCCAGCTAGCTCTTCTGTCATATGCCTAACCCTGTCAATGAGTATTCTACCATATATTTCACCAGTCACACTAAGGAGACAAATACCCCTATGGTTACCACATACATCTCTTTCTCCCCTTTTCCTTTATATAAAGGAACAATTATATCTGATTTCCAGTCCTCTGGAACCCTTCCCTCTTCCCAAGCCAATATACACAACTTCCATATCCACTCCACAACAATCTCACCCCCATACCTCAACATTTCACCACACACTTCATCTATTCCTGGGGCCTTTCCCAACTTGATCTTCTTCATTGCTTCCACTACTTCTGTCCTACTGATCTCTTCCTCCTCCTCTCATCTCTTCTTCTTCCAGCCATTCCCCAACCACTTATACTCGCACTGCTGTCACTCTCTACATTCAACAAATCCTCAAAGTGCTCCTTCCATCTCCTCAATTTCTCTCTCTTCTCCACCAAGAATCTATTATTTTTATCTTTCACTCCCCTACTATTTCCCCTTTCACACTGCCTTACTCTCTTTACCTCCTTCCAAAACAATTTCTTACTCTCCCTCCATTTCACAATCAGATTCCTCCCAAACTCTTCATCCACTCTCTTCTTACTCTCCTTCACCAGTCTCTTCACCTCCCTTCTCCTACTCACATATACCTCTCTCTTCTCTCTCTCAACTTTTCCCCAACCTCTACTCGCTAACCATTCACTATATGCCTTCTTCTTTTGTTCCAGAGCTCGTTTCACATCATTCCACCATGCTGTCCCTTGCACACCCTTGCATCTCCTCCTCACTCCACAAACCACCTCACACGCTGCGCCTGTCTCTTCCATAAATATCTTACATACGTCTTCCACCCCTTCCATCTGCTCTAGCTCATACCTTCCCAATCTTTCTTCCACTGTGTTCTTATACTCTGTCATTTTCTCACTATCTTGCAAATTCTTCACTCTTCTCACAGGAGCTGTTTCCTCCTGTCTTCCCTTTCGTCTCCTCAACCATTTTCTTTGCAGCTTTACCTTGGCCATCACTAAGTGATGGTCCGAGACTCCATTCCCCCACCCTCTCCACACTCTTGCATCCAACACTTGTCTTCTCATTCGCTCATCCACACACACGTAGTCTATCATTGCCTTTCATTCAACAAGCTCACCATCCATCCTCCTCATTACTCTTCATGTATAGCGGTTGATCATCTTATCTCAAAAGTAGGTGTTGGCTATTGCCAACCCCTTACTAGCACAGATGACCACCAAAGCTCTACCATTCCCATCTACGTCAGCTGGCACACCCCGCTGACCAACCACTCCATCCACTTGTACATTCCCAGCTTTGCCATTCATGTCTCCAATCAAAAGCATTCTCTCACTCCTCTCAAATTTGTCCATACACGCTTCTACTCTCGCCTAAAACCCATCTTTCACTCTTGCCACTCGGTCCTCTGTCGGAGCATACACACATACGATCGCCCACGCATGTATACCTACTTTCATCCTCACCCATACAATACTTGCACCCACTGTTCCATACTCTCTTATATTCTCCTTCCACTTCTTGCTTATCATCAGACATACTCCCTCTCTTGCTCTCATTCTCATTAACTCCAGCACATATACTTAAACCATATTCCCATTCTCTCACCCTTTCACGTTTCCATTTAGTTTCAGTGCATCCTCAAGCACCTGAACAATCTCTCTCTCTTTCACTTCATCATTCACTCCTTTCACATTCCATGTTCCCACCCTCAGATTTAAATGTTATATATAGAAAATTCTGTGAATTTTATGAAATAGGAGTCCAGGAGTACATCCCACAACACAAAGAAGCAGAAAAAAATACAAAAGAAATGGGTTAATCCAGAATGTAAGAAATCAAAAGGAAAGAGCGATTTGTTGTGGAATAGATACAGAAGACACAATAGTGAAAGGGCATATAACAACTATAAACAGGCAAGAAATGATTATACAAGAATAAGGAGGGAAGCCCAAAAACAGTTTGAGGAGGACATTGTAAATATAAGTAGTGATCAACTGAAGCTATTTGACAGCTACATCTGAAGGAAAACCAAAGAAAAAGATAAAATACAATCCATTACATATGAGGGGATCACCTACACACAAGAGAAGGATACTTGTGAAGCACTAAATAAGAATTTCCAATCAGTTTTTACATTTAAAAAAAAATAATAATTTTGAGAGGGATTATATAGAATATGCACGCCCACACATACTACCAAATACACAAATATCAGAAAAAGAAATACAGGAGGAGCTAAATAAATTAGACAAAGGAAAAGCAAATGGTCCTGATGAAATTTCATGTTGGGTGCTACATGAATGTGCAATGGAGTTAAGTAAATCATTATTTTCAATTTTCAAGGAATCCTTGGGACAAGGTAAACTACCTGATATTTGGAAGAAAGTAAACATTGTTCCCTTATTCAAGAATGGGAATAGACAAAATCCACTCAACTACCGACCAGTATCACTAACCAGTGTTGTAAGCAAAGTATCAGAAAAGCTGATATGAGAAGTTAGATCACAATATAATAACAGAAAGACATTTTGGTTTCAGAAAGGGAAAATCATGTGTTACCAATTTGTTGAGCTCCTATGATAGAGTAACTGAAACATTACAGAACAGAGAGGGATGGGTGGACAGTATCTATTTAGATTTCAAGAAAGCATTTGACAGAGTACCGCACCAAAGACTTTCATGGAAACTGTACCATCAAGGAGGAATCCGAGGCAAACGGTATTGTTTGATGCAAGATTTTCTATTCATTTAAAAAAAAAAAAAAAAAAAAAAAAGGAAATGAGACCGGTACTGTGAAATTACTCATCATGGAAAGAAGTGACTAGCGGAGTTCCACAGGGCTCAGTGTTGGCACCAATTATGTTTTTAGTGTATATAAATATGATATAGACAGTAACATTGGAAATGAAAGCTATCTAAATATGTTTGCTGATGATGCAAAAATACAAAGAAGAATTACTAACACAGACTCATGTAAAGAGCTACAAGAAGAATTAAATAAACTTCATGAATGGAGCAATACACGGCAAATGGAATTCAATGTGGACAAGTGTCACGTAATCAAGTTTGGTAAAGTGGAGAAAGACCTGATTGGGATTATATGTTAGGAAGCAAAACCCTACACACATCAGAAAAAGAGAAGGACGTAGGTGTGATTATCAATAACAGACTATCTCCGGCTGACCACATCAGTGAGAAGGTACAGAACATGTATACACTGCTTGCATATATGAGAATAGCATTCACATATATAAATGAAGATATGCTAAGAAAGATAATAACATCAATCATCAGACCAACCCTGGAGTGTGCATCAGTTGTATGGAGTCCTCATCTAAAAAAACACATAGATTAGATTGAAAATGTTCAAAGGGCCACTACAAGATGAGTACCAAGCTTAGGGGATCTAAGGTACAAAGAAAGACTAGAAAAACTGAATCAACATACACTACAGGAGAAGGAAAAGAGGATAAATGATTACAGTATACAAATGCATATCAGGGAAGGAGAAAGTAGACATAAATGATTACATAACCTATGGGGATGCATCAGCAAGAGGACACTGCAAAAAACTGCATAAAAAGAGAGGCGATAAAAACGTAAGGAATTCTGTTTCCCAAATAGGGCAATTGATCGGTGGAATGCACTACCGAATGAAATAGTGTGCCAAAACAATTCATAAATTCAAGGATATGTACGATAAAAATGGTTTAAGACACAGAACAGTAGGAGCTTGACTCATTCCTGTAAAGATACAATTAGGTAAGAAGAAGACCATGCACAATATGGCACTTTTGCACCTGCCTTGTGCACCTGTCCTGTGGATTGCGCACTGTGCAATCCAAGGGACACGTAGTCTTGGGAGCTTCCCGTATGTCTGGATAAGAAATGGGGGAGGCTCGCCCAGGTCGCGAGGGTTCTGGCGGGAAGGACGGAGGGTAGTAGCATTTCTTTAAATGCTTCAACCGAGATAATGTATTTTAATATTTTTAAATTATTATTATTAGTAATAATAAATTTAAAATACATTATTTATTAAGAGTAGTATATGCAATTCCATACAAAAATCATTAAAACATATTTTTTAAATCAAATACCCACAGCCTAATATTTTTTTTAGGCCGTGGATATTTGATTTAAATAATGTTTTAATGATTTTTGTAAGGAATTACACATGCTGTTGTATATCTATATTGAATTATTAAATTCAACGTCTTGCGAAAATGCAGATAAAAGTACAACTGGCATCATCACGGACTTTGTTTCCCTGTCCCTCTGCTTCGCAGCAGTGTTTGCAGCCCGCTCGTGCCTCTGTCCCTTCTACAAGGTCAAAGTGAAGCTTTGACCTTGTTGGAGGGACAGAAGTCAAGAGTGCGAGCTGTGGAAATAAATACGTTATTTGAAAGGAGCATGTGGAGTTACATGGAGAGAGGGACTGACAAATGAGGAAGTGAAGGAGAGTTGTGGTGTGGATGTGGATGTGATAGGATGCGTTAGGAGAAACACACTGAGGTGGTTTGGTCATATGGAGAGGACGAAGAGTGAGAAACTAACAAGGAGTGTATGTGAGATGCATGGAGGGGAGGAGAGGGAGCGGGGAGGCCAAGGATGAGATGGAAGGATGGAGTGGAGAAGAATATGAGAGATTTTACAGTAATTCCCACAAATATATGCAAATTGTTTGCGTTAGCGCTTAACGATACTGTGCAAGCTACATATTAGATTGCACACTTGCGCAAATTACAAATAATGGAAAATAATAATAAATAAAAGGAAGTAGGTAGGTATGCTATTATATGTATATATCTCAATATTTTACAGTAATTCCCACAAATATATGCAAATGGTTTGCGCTTGCGCTTTGTGATATTGCGCAAGCTAAATATTTGCCAGATTGTGCCTTTGCGCTTGTGCAAGGTCCTTCTTCGTTTGCACCGCCCGCCACTGTATGTACATATACTGTATATATATATATATATATATATATATATATATATATATATAGAGAGAGAGAGAGAGAGAGAGAGAGAGCGATCAATATATATATATATATATATATATATATATATATATATATATATATACACACACTAGTGAACAACCACAGCGAACGGACGTCTCTTCACTGCTCTCAGGCCCAGTCACCACTGCAACCTTAAGTAGTTTTCAGGAATTATGTTTGTCCTGTCTCCTATGGTCTTGTTTTAATACTGGAAATTAATATAGACTACCAAAATGTAAAGATTTATTGGCAAGAGTATACATGAATATTTGTAGTATTTTCAGTAACAGTTGTTTTTGGTACTGTAACCAATCTCAAACATGGCCGATAATGTAAACATTGAGGGACTCGAATTTCCAGGATCTGATAGAAATACTAATGTCATGGATCTGGTTAAAACATTGATTATGAGGATTAGTGAACGTGAAAAGAAAGTGGAGAATCTAGTGTTAAAGGACGTGTCTGAAAATACGGAGATTACTATACAGAGTCTGATCCAGTCCATTGAGATGGCAAATGAGGAGATCAGGAATCTGAAGCGTGAAAATATCGAACTGAGGAGAAAACTAGAAGAGAGTACTAATAAAACGGAGAAGGTGAGTAGCGTATTAGAAGAGCATAAGGCAAAGTGGGCACACGTAGAAGAAGAACAGAAAGAAGTGGTCAGCTTAAGAGAAATCATCCAGGAAGAATGGGAAATGAAAAAGAAAAAAATGGAAGAAAATGTAGTGAAAATACTGAAAAAAATAGAAAATAGTGAGAGAAACTGTAGAAAGGAACAAATGTGTGGTGATATTTGGAAACAGGGAAGAGGAAGAAAAGGTTAGATCCGTGAGACTCGAGAGAGACACGAACCTGGCGAGAGGAATATTAGGCAAAATTAATCCCGAAGGAGACAAGTGGGTAAAAGAAATTGAGGACGTAAGGAGGATAGGGCCTTATAAGAAAGGGGAAACAAGACCAATGAGAGTCAAGTTGTCATCAGAAAGCGTAGTAAAGTGACCTGGAAACGAAGCAAAGAGGCAGGGATGGAAAATATTATAATAAGAAAAGATTTAAATGAAGAAGAAAGAGAAATTTTAAAATCATTGAAGGAACAAGTACAGGAAAAAAAATGATAAGAGGACAGAGGAAGAATGTAATACTTTTTTTTGGAGAGTGATGGATATGAAAGTAAGGAAGTGGTATATGAGGAAATAGAAGTGAAGGAAACTAAGGGAGATGGCTATGAAAGATCAGAAATTGAGGAAGTGGTACCGACTGAGAGAAGGAGGGAAGAGGGTATAAAAAACATCAAAAATAATTTGAAGGTGGTATATACTAACGTTGATGGTTTAATATCGGCAAGGCTTGAAAATAACGATTTCTTGAGAGAACATGAACCTGATGTCATGTGCTTTGTAGAGACCAAATCAAGAGAAGATATTGATGTTCATTTGGGAGATGGTATATACAAACTGTGGAGAAGATACAGAAAAGAAAAAACGGGAGGAGGAGTGATGATAGAAGTGAAGAACAACATAAATGTAGATACCGTGGAAATGGGAGAAGGCAGGGCTGAAGTGATATATATGAAGTTAGAAACTGGAGAGAATAGCAAGGGAGATACAGCAGTAGTGTATGTTCCTCCTAAGACGAGAGCATGGAATGATGACGAATACCAGGAAATGTTGTCAGATATGGTTAGTTATTTACAAAAAATAATTGAGAAAAGCAACAATATAATTTTGGTGGGTGACTTTAACTGTAAAGAGATGAACTGGGAGGAATGGGACTCAGGAGGCAGCGAGGATTCGTGGGGCACTATATTATTAAATATAATAATGAATAATGTGATGACACAATGGGTCAAAGAACCCGATGTAATAGAATCATTGAAATATTTCTGTCCTATAGGAAAAAGTGATCATGTGGTCATTGAACTCAGATGATAATAGGGAACGTCGAGCTATGAGATGAGCTTCATAGACAGGGAAGATACAACTTTGGGAAAGCAAATTTTACAAGATTGAGAAAAATTTTTGAAAATGCGGATTGGAGAAATTTCAGAGAAACAAGAGAGATACAGAGGAAGTGGGATATCTTTCTAGACCTCTATAATTTGGGAGTGGAAAAATTTGTACCAAGAGTAAGAGGGAAAGAAAACAGGAAAAAGGAGTTGTTTAGTAGAAGGTGTATGACAGCAAAAAAAAAAAAGAGAGAGATAAGGCGTGGAACAACTGGAGAAAGAGAGGTAACAACAGAACAAAGGAAGAATATAAAAGAACTAGAATTGAATACACAAGAATACGTAGAGAAGAAGAAAGGAATTTTGAAAAAGGTATAATAGACAAATGCAAGGATGAACCCAAACTGTTTTATAGATTTTTGTTAATGGCAAACTGAAACAAAAGGAAGGAATCGCAAAACTGAAAGTAAAAGGAGAGGTCTATAAAGATGCAACAATGCAATCTGAAATAATGAACAAATGTTTCCAATCGGTTTTCCATAATGAAAATGAGAGTGTGGAAGGGGAGGGAGCAATTAGAAATGTACCTGTGATAAAAGATATAAAAGTGGAGGTACAGGAAGTGTATAAAGTACTGGAAAGTCAAGATGTAGGGAAAGCCCCAGGACCTGATGGAAATTCTAATTAGGTACTGAAGGAATGCAAAGAACAACTGGAGGATAAAATTCACAGTTTAATTGTGTGTTCTCTGGAAGAGGGGAAAGTGCCACAAGAATGGAAGAGGGCAAATGTGGTACCAATTTATAAGGGAGGAAACAGGGAAGAAGCCCTGAATTATAGACCAGTTTCTCTAATGAGAGGGCAAAAAAAGGAGTATGTATAGTTGTGAGTAAAAGATGGAAGAACATAAGAGAGTATGGATCAGTTGGGTCAAGGATTGTGTGGGTAAGATTGAAAGTTGGAATACAAATGTGAGCAATTGTGTGTGTGTATGCGCCAATGCAAGATCGTGCAAGCAGAGTGAGAGAAGAGTTCTGGAAAATGTGGAAGTGTGCAAGGAAAAGTTTGGAAGGAATGAGAGAGTGTTTTTGATCAGTGATATGAATGGTAAAGTATGGAATGTGAAGGTGGATGGAATAGTTGGTGAGTGGGGTGTGCCTGCTGACATAGACGAGAATGGCAGTGCGTTAGTGGACATTTGTGCTGGGAGGGGGTTGGTGATAGCCAATACCCTCTTCAGGCACAGGATGATCCACAGGTATACATGGCGAGTGATGAGATGGGTGGGTGGTAAACTGAATGAAAGGAAGGCAATGATTGATTATGTGTGTGTGGATGAAAGGATGAGAAAATGTGTAATGGATGCAAGAGCTTATAGAGGTTGGGGGAGTGGACTTTCTGACCACTACTTGGTGGTGGCCAGAATCAAGGTCCAATTAGGATGGAGAGATAGAAGAAGGGAGGGACGGGAAGAAGGAGTATTTGTAATGAGAGTGGAAAGGTTACACGAGGATGAGAAAAAGGCAGAGTAAAAGAGACAAGTGGAGGAACGATTGGGCAAATATGAATTGGAGCAGATGGGGGACGTGGAAGGTGTGTGCAGGATATTTACAGAGGAAATATGTGCAGCATGTCATGCGGTGTGTGGGATGAAGAGAAGATGGAGGGGTGTGCAAGGAACAGCGTGGTGGAATGAAGAGGTAAGACAGGCTGTGGCACAAAAGAAGAAAGCATACAATGAATGGATGAGAAATATGGGTGCGGAAGAAGTTGAGAGGTTGAAGAGAGAGTTATATGTAGAAAGAAAGAGAGAGGTGAAAAGATTAGTAAGAGAGAGTAAGAAGAGAGCAGATGAGGAATTTGGAAGGAACTTGAGTGTAAAGTGGAGGGAATGTAAGAAAATGTTCTGGAAAGAGGTGAAAAGAGTAAGACAGGGTGGAAGTGAAATTAGCAGGGGAGTGAAAGATAAAAATGGTATATAGATTACTAGTGGAGAAGGGAGAAAAAGTGAGCAGATGGAGAGAACACTTTAAGGAATTGTTGAACATGGAGGATGGAAGTAATGCGATTATAAGTGGCTGGGGAAAGGCTGGGAGGAGGAGGGAGGTGAGAAGATAGGAAGAAATCAGTAGGATAGAAGTTGTGGAAGCAATGAAGAAAGTTAAATTGTGGAAAGCCCTGGGAATTGATGGAGTGTGTGGTGAAATGCTGAAGTATGGGGGAAAGATAGTAGTAGAATGGATGTGGAAAATGTGCAGATTGACCTGGGAGGAAGGTAGAATCCCGGAGGATTGGAAGTCAGGTATAATTATTCCCTTGTACAAAGGAAAAGGGGAAAAAGAGGTGTGTGATAATCATAGGGGCATCTGTCTTCTTAGTATAATAGGAAAAGTGTATGGTAGGATACTTATTGACAGAGTTAGAGAAAGAGGAATTAGTTGGAGAAGAACAGGGAGGCTTTAGGAAGGGAAGAGGTTGTGTAGATCAGATATTCATTCTTAGATCTTCAGTGGAAAAGTTTCTAGAGAAGGGAAAGAAGTTGCATGTGGCTTTCTTGGATTTGGAGAAAGCATATGACAGGGTGGATTGGCAAGGATTGTGGAAAGTATTAAGAATATATGGAGTAGATGGGAAGTTATTGAATGCAGTGAAGAGTATATATGATGGTGCTAAGGCTGCAGTGCGTGTGGATGGTGAACTAAGTGAATTTTTCTCTTTGAAGGTTGAGTTGAAACAGGGATGTGTTATGTCTCCTTGGTTGTTCAATCTGTACATAGATGGGGTAATAAAAGAAGTACAAGGTAGGGTAGTGGATGTTGGAGTGGCCCTGGTGAAAAAGGGTAGTGTTTGGATCTCCCTGTACTGTTGTTTGCAGATGATACTGTGTTGTTGAGTGAAGACGAAGGAGAGCTGCAAGGCTTGGTGGATGAGTTTGGGAGAGTGTGTAAGAAACGGAATCTAAAGGTGAATGTAGGGAAGATTAAAGTGATGGTCTTTGAGAGAGGTGAAGTCAGTGAATGTACAGCAAGGTTGGATTGTGAGGAATTGGAAAATGTGAGTACATTTAAGTACTTGGGTAGTGTGATGAGTAAGGATGGAGGTTTGGAGGGTGAAGTGCTTGAAAGGGTACAGCAGGGAAGAAAGGTTGCTGGTTCCTTGAAAGCAGTGATAAGAAGCAGAGAAGTGAGCATGGAAGTGAAAAAGTTACTACATGACAGTATTGTGATACCAACTCTAACGTATGGAAGTGAAGCTTGGATGTTGCTGGAAGGACACAAGTCAAGAGTGAGAGCAATGGAAATGAGTTATTTAAGAGGAGCTTGTGGAGTCACATGGTGAGACAGGCTGACAAATGAGAATATAAAGGAGCGTTGTGGTGTGGATGTGGATATGATAGGAAACGTTAGGAGGAATACACTGAGGTGGTTTGACCATGTGGAGAGGATGGAGGGTGAAAGACTGACGAAGAGAGTGTATGTGAATGAGGTGGAGGGGGGAAGAGGGAGGGGGAGGCCGAGGCTGAGATGGAGGGATGGGGTGGAGAGGTATATGAGAGAGGGGTGTGTGAGTTGGGAGTGGGGCAGTGAAATGGCGGGCGACAGGGCGACGTGGAGGCGATTTGTTTGTGGCCACCCCGAACGGGATTGAGGCGTCTGGCAATAGATGGAGAGATAGATAGTCTCTAACAAGCATGGTTGCAAAATTGTTCGAGAGAATCCTGAAAGATAGATAGACAAAATATCTAGAAGAGATGAATAGTTTAGCTGAATGCCAGTTTGGATTTAGAAGTGGAAGGTCATGTGTTTCCAACTTGTTGAGCTTTTACTCAAGAGCGATTGGCGTGGTACAGGAGAGAGATGGTTGGGTGGATTGTGTGTACTTAGACTTAGAAAAGGACTTCGACATGGTACCTCATTAGAGACTAATGTGGAAATTGGAATATATAGGAGGACTGAAGGGGAAACTCCTGGAATAGATGAAAGACATTTTGAGAGACAGACAAATGAGGACAGTAATAAAGGATAGGATGTCAGGATGGACGGAAGTAACACGTGGAGTCTCTCAAGGCTCGGTGTTGGCTCCAGTAATGTTCCTGATTTACGTAAATGATATGGTCGATGGAGTGAACAGTTATGCAAGTCTGTTTGCTGATGATGTAAAGATCTTGAGGAAGGTAGAGGTTGAGGAGGATTGTAAAATGCTGCAGGAGGATCTGGATAGGATACGTGATTGGAGCCAGACGTGGGAAATGAAATTTAACGTAAAGAAATGTAAAATATTGGAAATGGGTAAAAGTCTCAGGATGCCATCACTGAATTATTTGTTGGGTAATGAATTAATCACAAAAATGAGAGAAAAGAAAGATTTGGGAGTGCTGGTTCAAGATAGTTTGTCACCTGAAAAACACATTAACAAGATAGTTAGAGCGACGTATAAACTCTTGACTAACATAAGAGTTGCATTTTATTATATGGATGAGGAGATGATGAAAAAATTGATAGTGGCCATGATCCTCCCCAGGTTAGAATATGCAGCGATAGTGTGGTCCCAACACAAAAAGATAGATATAAACAAGATTAAGAGAGTACAAAGAACAGCAACCAAGATGGTCGCCAGTCTGGCAGATCAGTCATACAGAGAGAGGCTGGAAAAGCTGGATTTGCCTTCCTTAGAGGAAAGGAGAAAGAGGGTAGACATGATTGCAGTGTTTAGAACCATGATAGGAGTAGATAAAATTGACCGAGAAGATCTGTTTTTATGGGATAAGAGAGCAACAAGAGGACACGGAATGAAATTGAAAAAGTCAACCTGCTTGAAGGATATCAAGAAATATAGCTTTCTTTATGGAAGTATAGACTTATGGAATAGTCTGGACAAAGAGATCGTCCAGTCTAAAAACTTAAACGAATTTAAAGCTAAATTTGACTTACGGAGAAACAGCGACGGGAACCCACGAGCATAGCACATTTCGTGTATATCACAATTAGGTATATTAGGTAAATACATAAATATTTGGAACGACTTAGACGAAAAGGTGGTACAGGAGAAAAACATTCATGTGTGTAAAAGCAGACTAGATAAATGTGGATATGGAGACAGGACAAGACGAGCATTGCTCAATTCCTGTATACTACAAATAGGTAAATACACACACACACACACACACACACACACACACACACACACACACACACACACACACACACACACACACACACACAATCAATCAATGTATAATCCCTTTTAGTTACAGGACGGCAAAATATAATGTTCACGTAGTTATCACCATTCTAAAAACGGAACCAACATCTACTTTATATTTTATCTCAGGGAGTAGACTGTAACACCAGTCGAGCAGGTCTGTACTCCCAAGGAGGAAGGACAGGAGATGACAAGGAGTGCTAGAGCTTCCGTTTCATCAGCTTTGAGACTAGCTTCTGACCATCCCCCTTTGCTGAACCTTTTCACTGTGTGAGTAACACAGAGATTAGGCTAGCATGGTATTAAATACAGATTCCTCTAACTGTCACCAATGAACTATTTGCACGTTACACACTACACTTTTTACTCAAAAAAAAAAAAAAAGGCACCAATTCACCAAGCCTCGGAGTACCCAAAAGAAGGGGACCAGCAATGTTCCCACCATCCACCCCTCTGCTTGTAACGATCAAGCAGGGTGCCTGGAACAACTGTTTGACTCACTTCATTTCTGCAACATTTGCAGCCTTTCATCTAATGTTCTCTCTGCTGAATACCACCTCTCCTCAAAATTTCATATCTTGATCACTGAGACCCAACTGTCTGAGGTGACTGATAGCAAGCCCATCTCTATATCCTCCTACATTCTCTATATTCATTTCAAAGCCAAAGGTGACTGTCGTGCGTATGTACGGAACAACGTATCATGCTCTCGTGCTCTTGAACTTAAATCTTCTGAATTCTCTTCTCTCTGGCTTTGGCTTTCCTGTCGTTCTCTGGCTTAGTATATCTGTGCTGTTTCCTTTTTCACTAACACTAATATGAAAATTTCTTCCACTATCTTACACCTACGGTATAACATCCTATGAATTTCACCATTGTCTGAAATCACTATAATAGGAGATTTCAATGTTTACCACCATCTTTGGCTCTCCCTTGTCACTGATCCATCTGGCGAACAAAGCAACATCTTTTCTGTCCTTAATGACCTAGAGCAGCTTGTACAGCATCCTATCTGCATCCCCGATAGCCTTGAAGAGATCCAACATTCGTGACCTCTTCCATGCAACTAATCCTGATCACAACCTTTTTGCCTTAACCTGTCCTATCACTCCACTAAGGCCTGTGGATTCTCCCAAGAAGAGGCAGCTGTGGCACTTTCCAGCTGCTGATTGGAAATACCCTCAGACAGTGCTTCTTTGATTTTCCCTGGAATGATTGTTGCCCCCATGGCCGACAGCCATCTAAGTGTGCCCTGCACATTACAGAGCTTGTTCTTTCAGGTATGGAAGTATATATTCCATTCTCATATCCTGTGCCTAATTAAAAATAAATAAAGAAATTGTTTTGATCATACTTGTTGTACTGCTATCCACAACAAGAAGGCCTAGAAAAGGTACCAGTGCCAACCCAACTCTGAATCTTATCTCTTTTTTGTTTGCACCCGGAATTATGCTATCTGTTCTTTGCTCTCCTAAAAATAATTTCATTTGTATTAAATGCTCTAAACTCTCTAACTCTAATTTTCCTGCTGCTTCTGGCACCTTGCCAGAAGTCTTTACCTCATATCCTTCCCAACTCTTTTTCCTTCTGATAGTTCTGTAGCTATTTCTTCTGCTTATAAAGCAGAACTCTTCACTCAGACTTTCTTCTCCAATTCCACCTTAATTGATTCTGGTGCTGTTCCTCCATCACTTCCCCCCCTCTGAATTCCTTATGGCACACGCTATAATTTCTTCAATTGATGTATTTTTTTGCCATCACTGACTTCAATACCAGCAAGACATATGGGCCTGGTGGGGCCCTTCCTGTCGTTTTGAAGAACGTGCTTACACTCTGCCAAAGTAAACTCTTTTGCCTTTAGCTGTGAACCTATATCTTTCCTTCTTGCTCGAAGTTTGCTCTTATTCGGCCTATCGCAAAGATGGGTGACCATTCTCAGCCTTCTATTGCCGAACTGCTTTAACATCGTGTCTCCAAGGTTTTCGAGTCTATTCTTAACATAAGACTATTAAAGTATCTTTCCTATCATAACCTTCTTTCTAATGGCCAGTATGGGTTCCGTCAGAGACGCTTCAATGGCGATCTTCATACATAACTCTCAGACTCCTGGTCATCCTCGTTTCAGAATTTTGGCAAACGCTTGGCCATTGCACTTAACATCTCAAAGGCTTTCTATCAAGTCTGGAATATTTCGGAACTCCCCTCATACGGTTTCAATCCATCTATTTGCCTTCATCTCTAGTTTCCTTTCTGGTAAATCTACAGCTACCGTTGTAGATGGCGACCGTTCTTCTAGCACTCTCAATGGTGGTGTTCCTGAGGGCTCTGCCCTATCACCAGCTCTCTCCTTTTATTCATCAATGACCATCTAAGATGTACAGTACAACTAACCCTATCCACTCATACGCTGATGACTCCACCCTTCACTTTTCCATTCGCTTCCTGCAGTGTCCATCTTAGTACAATGAATGTCTGACTTGGCTCATATCTCTGATTGGGGTAATGGTAACCATTGTGTGTTTAATGCATCAGAAACTCAGTTCTTGCATCTGTCAATCTAACAAAACCTTCTGCAGGAGTATCCGCTAAGTTTGAACAATATTCAACTCAATCCTAAATCATCTTTGAAAATACTTTGGGTTTCATTCGCTCGTGATTTATCTTGGGAAGAGCTATTACGTTTTGCAATATCTGCTTCCATGAGATTAAGTGTGCTAAGCCAACTTCGTGCCTTCTTTTACCTGGCTTAGTTGTTGACTTTATAAACAGGTTTTATTCGCCCTTGTGTAGAGTACAACTCTTTCATGTATGGAGGCTCCCCACAGAAAGCTCTTCTCGACAGAG
The DNA here is from genome assembly GCF_032717465.1 of Coenobita brevimanus. Taxonomy (NCBI): domain Eukaryota; kingdom Metazoa; phylum Arthropoda; class Malacostraca; order Decapoda; family Coenobitidae; genus Coenobita; species Coenobita brevimanus. The sequence goes on along the minus strand of NC_136993.1, from coordinate 36,705,830 downwards.
TGGAGTCAGAGGCTTTTTGTCTCTTTAATTCTCCTCCTCTCACTGGCTGCTTTCAATCTGTCTCTTCGCCGTACTGTTGCATCTTTATCTCTTTTCTATTCCTACTTCAATGGTCGCTGCTCCTCTGATCTGTTTGTTTGCATCTTTGCACCATCAGTGCGGGCACGTAGGATCCGTCTGGCAAAAAAGTCTTATCCCTTTTCTGTCCTACTCTCTAATGCAAGAGTTAACCGTTACTTGGAGTCCTACGTGTATGCTACAGGTCAACTTTGGAAATGTTTTCCTTTGTATTTTCCACTGCCTCTGACCTCCAGTCTTCGCAAAGCAGTTTGTCCAGGCATCTGGAAATGGACTTATCTTGTATTTGGGTCTCTGTTATCTTGTCTTATATTTTTCTTGGAGGGAACAGTCATGTGGGTTCCTGGCCTTTGGTTCTTTGTTTCCTGCATAAAATAAAAATAGTTTCAGCAAAAGACTCTCCTAAGATTAATAAAAATCTTGCACTGAGCAGAAGAAACAAAAAAAAATTATAAATATATCCTACTTCTTGGAGTAATTACTAATTTGCTCTGCTAATGGTAACTCTCCATAGCTAGGCACGACAATACAAATGAACTGGAAAGTAAATTTTATTTTCTCTTAACTACTCGTTTTTAGTGAATATGGTAATAAGGTACCGTACATCTGGTGTATTTTGTCTTGATAATTTGTTTTCTGTTTACAGTATCTGTGTTCTTCACGAAGACCCAGATTCTGACAAACTGCTATCGGTTTAATGATTGTGACATTGACAAAGTCTCTTTCACCTCATGGCCAATAACCACTGACACAGATGTCAGCTCGTGCGTCACTGGATGCTTCTGGCTTTGCATATTGGTTAACTTTCGTTGCTACACAGTGGAATGAAGGATGTTTCACCAGTGACTTTGTGGCACACTTCCTGCCTTTTTTTTTTTTTTTTTTTTTTTGCTTTGAGGTCTTGGACATCATTGTACTTAATGAACGGGAGGCCCAACGTTTTTGCAATTCAAGAAATCGTCATTTTTAAACAGCGTTTAACAAATGCACTTTCCCGGTAGTCTTTAGTGACTATTCATATCTCAAACAGCGCCAATTATAAATTCTTATTGTTTTGGGTGAAAAAGTTTTGCATAAGTATAAAGAAATCAACCAGCTTGAGAGTCCCAGCTCTTGTGCAGCCTCAACTTTTTGGACATTGTTCTTGCGCCAGCTGTTGCAACTCTCTGCCCAGCTCCTTCTCTTGAGTCTTCTCTTTCAGACATGATGTTTTGTGCAATCGCACTCAACTGCTGTTCATTTATAGTGCTCCTTTTGGCCTGACCACAATTTTCATCTACAAGGACTTGGTAAGTTTAGTTTTGTTTGTGCTCCTCATATAATGTTTATTAGTGTTCCTATTATTTAAGCTTTACCAGGTGGATGATGCCCAGTCCTTCTTATAGTAGCCGGTGCTCTGAGTGTGCGTACGGTGCTGAGGTGGCCAGCACCACAATGAGATTCAAACAAACATGCGTGGTATAACTGCGGATCGAAGTATTGGAACCACTCAGAATTTCAGCAGGTCCATGATATCCCTCTTTTGAGGTCTGTGATTACGATTCTTTATTGGCCTCTCCTAGAGCCTGCAGCAGAGACCACATTCCGGACACGGTTCTCATCAAGCACGTCCAAAGATGTTTAACACCTTGAGTGAATACTGTGTATACAGTGTCAGACTCGGTTTTTGCATGGGCAGCTATTTTTGAAGTTATCTTTATTCTTTTGTTTTCATTGTTAACATTTATATCCTTAATTTCTCGATTTCTGAATGCTGGAAGTATTTGTCTGTGGTTCTCTTTTGTTACTGCTGCTTAACTCACTCTGTGACATTACATGCATATAGATAATGTTAGCCTAGGTATTTTTGCATTTGGAGGTACCGTATTTTTCAACCTTATGTTAGTATTCTTAAAAAGTTCATGATATCTTCGATCATTCCAGTACAAATGAGATGATCCGCATATGTTTCCTATTTCACGTTTGTGTCCTCATATCTGACCCTGTTCCATTGTACCCACATGTTCAGAGCATACATTGCCATAGGAACTGGACATGGCCACTGCAACTGAACATTCCCCCCACAAAACGAATAACTCTCCTTCCTCAGCATCATAGCAGTTTATATACAGGTGTGATGGCTGATTGCATGTATTTTCCAGTTACCGGGCAAAGGAAAAGCTTTTAATCTTGATATTATGACGCATCGCTTCTGCTGATAGAGTTGAAGTCATAAGCACCACCTACTGTAAGCTTAGCTTCACAGTATTCATCACTTTGGAAAATTATGCTTCATGTGTGCACTGCATTTTGACCAGCACAAACTTAAATGGTATTAGTGGGTTTCTTTACATCATCTTTATTGTGCCTATAATCTTTACTCTAGTTATTCTGCCAAGCACTTGGCCAATCCCAAATGGTCTCACTCTATTATTTTTTGTTGAGGGGACCAAGTCATATAGCCTTGAGTGCGTCAATATTGTCGTAAGCAGATGTTGCAGATAACTGTGCAAGCTCAGCTATGCAAAGATTCTCTTCAAAGTCCTCAAAGTAGTTGTTGTTGATTCTGACTCTCCACCCTTTTGCACTGAGGCCTTATGGCAGTTCCTTCTTGTGTGTGCAGTGATTTCTAACAATCCGTTTCTTCATTTACCCTCTCAAAGATGGCTGGGTTCGGTGGAACGTAATCCTATCTAACCTGGCTCCAACACATGTAGGTTTCCAATCTTCTGTGCTTCTCCTTTAGTGATGCAGTGTTTAGTCATTCAGCTGGGGTATCACCTTAGTGTTCTGGTTGAAAAATGACCTGGTATCCTGGCATACATTCCACTTGCTCACTTATTAAGCTGCTGAACTGCACATGCTTCGTTGTCGTTTGGACTTAAAAATTTTTGTCCCTCACTTTCAATATTCTTGCCTGCTCCGAAAGCAGTTCTACTCTCCCCCTGTGATATACAGTTCCATTCTCCTTGCAAGTGCCTTGGTTTTCTGTCTGAGTTTGTAGATTGGCTGGTTTTTGTTAAGGAACAGAGTTGTATGGCAGCCCGCACTTTGATAGCCAACGAGGGTTTAGCTGGATAATGACTTTGTTAGATATCAACTGAGTCATCTAATCAATTATGAAAAGCCAAAGCTGGAGAAGAAGACGCGGAGGAAGACAAGATACAGAAACAGGAAAACCAGAAATAATAATAATAATAATAATAATAATAATAATGATAATAATGTGTGGTAGATGGGGGTGCCCACCACCCACTCACTGAATGTAGTGCTGCCTTGGGTGTCTTCCCTTTCCTCTCTTTCCTCCTTCCTCTTTATACTTTCTTTCCTTCACTCTTTCCTCTTCCTTCTGCCTATGGGTGACTCTACACTAAGTGGCAAGCCAAAAGGTTTCCTGTACACCAGGAAACCGTTTGCTATGCTAGGAGGTAACCATATAATCAAATTATGGTGCCTGATGGCTTAATGAGTAATTACGATGCTCCAGTCGGACTGTGGCTTTGTAGGTTTATATTAAAAGAATGGTTGGGGTTTATTGCTCACGTAATGCCACTCAGGGATGAGTGAGGCTGGTCATTTTCATCTTAAATGTCAGGACCAACTTGCCTAGCCCAGGGCTCCTACGCTCCTCATGGGGCACCGTAAGATTGGATACTACTACTACTACTACTAATAATAATAATAATAAAAATACAGTAGACACAGTTCCATTTATATTCCTATTGTGTCATGATGCATGTATTATAATACATATACATATTACCTATATACGAGTGTCTATGGAAATCCAGCAACAGAATAGAAACCCATCTCTATTTATTGTTCCACCATTCAGATCTCCTTAGGTGTTATTCCTGAGTCAGCCTTTATGGCAAACATTGTATAGATCTGGATTCCTACTCTGCACTTCATAACTGCCACAGATGACACTGGATCTAAATATTTACCCATATGTTGTTGATGCCAATTGAAGACCTAACTGCAACTTTGGTGGGTGGGTTGAGACAGGAGGTGATGTTTGGTGTGAGCAGCTTGGTCCAGTAATCAAAAAGGCCGGCTTCAATAATCCGCGTGATCCTGAAAAATGTTCCGGGAACAATTAAGGTTTTTAGACTATGACTGGACAGTCTGGTTTGACTTAAATTGTTCTTGCTTTCTTAACGCTTCATGGGCAAGGGGTTACCAAGTTACACGAAAGGCCGATGGGGTCCCGGCGGACCCCAAACCTTAATGGTGTATTTCTGCCATATTCATGAAGTTATATCTACTAAACTTTGTACATATTTTGCCCAAGACACGGCACGTGGAACCAACCCACCAAGTGTCCCTTTTTATTTATAATTATTATTATTAACAAATTTTTTTTCATTTTATCACAATTTTATTAAAGTTTGAATGTGTAAGTACTGATTCTACACTTACCTGAATATGTCAGTATTCTTGGAACAGGTTCTTAAAATAATAACAAGTTCATGTGTAAAGTAAATTAGCATGATCATAAAATTAAACTATCCCTATAATGTTCAAATTTGGTACAACAATTTCTTGTTTTATCCTCTTGACGAGCATCTTCTGTATTACTACCACCACTTGCATTTTCAGAATTATCATCGGCACTCACGGGAAACTCAATACAACTCACACTAATTTCACTATCTGATTGTTCAAGCACTTCATAATCATCAGCGTCGGATACAGACAAATCATCATCAGAGTAATTTTCTTCTTCTTGGTCACCTTCTGCCACCGCCATTGAGGCATAAAACTTTGCTACTGATATTGACATTGTCCTAATCTGAAATATCTGAAAAAATATTTTTAAAAAATCAAATCAGTCACACGAATGGCCCGGTGGGTTCCTGGTGGACCCCACTGACATATATTGCAAGGTCACTCCTTAATTGTGCGAGATTTATTGCTCAAATTTTATGAGGATATAAAATAACCATCTACAATAAAAGGCATGAGAAGCCAGGCTGTGAAAGTAGAAAAGGACTTAATGGCAACATTTTAGAAATATGCTGGGGTCTGAAGGGATCCCATTTGCCCACGAAGGGTTAAGGCTATTTTATCCAACTGTAGGGAGACCCTGTTGTGGAAGTGTTAATGAAGAATGTACCAAACCCTGTAATTTAAAACCTCTACTGAAATTAATAAAATTACCCGGTGGTACAGAAAGTAAGAAAAAAGAGTCCATCGTAGTGAGGAGGTGTAACAAGTGGGGCAAATAATGAAGGAAGGTATAGAGCACTTTACAATTCTATTTTTTTTTACACGGGTGTCCAGTGTTGGAGGGGGATGCCTTCAGGTGACTGCACGAACAATCATCCCTCAGCTCACTCCCTAGCCCCACAAAAGAAGTATGGTGTGCTGTAGGAAAGTATATTTTCCTCCTGCAGTCCACTGGGTTCATGTCCTATGATCCAGTGGCTACGGCAATTATCAGGGTGCCTGGCAGTCTGGTAACTCTGTGATTTTGTAGCCACTGGTGGAAGACCTAACCACGTACGTGAGTATGATCTTCATGAGATGGCTGAAAGTTTACCAGGCAAAAATTATGTTTACTGATATTAAGGTGCAGCTTATTAATCTGCCTGAATTTAATCTGGACAATGTTAGTAACGTAAAAGCAAGTGTATGAACGATATAAATTCAGAGTAATTTATACTTACTTCGGGTCGACATGTAAATTTGCGTTCTTCCCTATCCACTCCCTAGTGGCTGAGACATAAATTTTGCTAATCATTACTAACCATATTGCTTTATCAAATGTAGAAGATACAGTCAAGTGGGCTGAAGAGACTAACATTAAACGATGAGCATGTATAGCAAATGCCACAGTGAGCTGAAATATAATGGTAAATAACATGTATTCATAAACCAACAAGAAAAACCTAAAAGAGTAGGATCCAGATGTACTCATATACAGAAAACTGACTAATTTTCCTGATAGCGACTTTCCATAGTAGATGAGTTTCAACCCACTCCGTCCCGGTAGATTTTTCACCACTGATCCCCCCCAATCCCAGCAGATTATGGATTTTTTTTTTGGCTCCAGCCTCCGCTTTTGGTGGGAAACGATGGCAGATCACAGAGAAAGTACTCACATGAGCCTAGAAGTGGTCTAAACAGGGGAGCCTCCAGTCTTCCACGCACCTGGTACTGTATTCTCTGGAGGCGCTCCGCTGCTGTCCCGTTTTCTGTGATTGGGGTTAGTAGTGGAAATACACTCAGAATAGGTAGAGATTTATTAATTTGGTACAAAATAAAATGTAGTAGAGGAATATATTGGTTTTCACACAAAAATATAGGCGAAATAAGGATTGTTCCATTGAGCGAGCATAGCAGAATTACGAAAATCGGTCACATATGACTCCCTATGACTGTTGTTTCAACATCCATTTCATTTTTTCAACGTACATAATATTTTTCCACTAACTTTATACTCGTTTCCACTTAATATAACTGTTATCACATATTTATAGGCTTTACGATTATATTTAGCGTAATATTAGCACATATTTACATAGTGAGCAAACTCGCTATGACTGTTGTTTCAACCTGCATTCTCTTTTTCAACATATATAATACTTTTTCACTAACATTACACCCGTTTCCACTTTATATAACTTTTATCAAATATTTACGGGCCTTGCTTTTGTACTGAGAGTCATATTATCACATATGTACAGGCATTACTTTTCTAGTCAGCATCATATTATCACAAGCACACACAGTATCACTTATGTAACAAGGTGTGATATTCCCTGAAACATGGCTTAAGGCAAAACCCTACGTTGCATTCCACACACTCGTATCTCGTCTCTTTCCTCTGACTGGCTGGTCTTACTTTAGAGTGCTTGCATATGTGGCAGCAGCGCTGGAGTCTAGGATGGTTCGGTTGAGGAGGGATGCTGCTGAGAAAGTGGCGTCCTGTGAAGCATAGGGAATTCTGGGTGGATGTGGGGGGGGCGGATGTGGTGGTGGGCCCGTCCTGTGTGTACCTGCTGATAATTTCACGAGACAGCTCCCTCACAAACCCCTCGAAGGTCTCAGAGGTTCTCATTGTCAAGGTGGAGCTAGTGTGCATTGAGGACCATGATGTCAAGCAAGTGGAAGAAGAGCTTTTTGTACCACTTTATCATGGTCCTGGCACACTCCACACTGGAAATCATAGAGTCAGACTGGTCCACTTGCCTCATGTTGACATTGTAGTCCAGTACCAACTCCAGCTTCCAAACGTGGTGCCTTCTCTCACTGCAGTAATCCACGGAGTCTGTGCAGTGCATCAGGGGGCGGTGTACCGTCGACAGGAGGCATTCTTCCCTGTTGTGGTTCCATACGGTGGTGAGGATATTATTCGCCTAGAAGAAAACCACCTCGTAATTGTCAAGATTCCTCCCAACCTTGACCATATGGCAACGGCTTCTCCTGACTGTGCCACAGACTCCGGTGTCATGAAGGTGGAGGTACCAAGCGAGAAGGGGACTAGTGTACCAGTTGTCCAGGTACAAGACGTGACCATGATGAAGGTACTCCTCTATCATTGTCTTCACCACGGCCCCAGAGACCAATACTTCGATCTTCTGTTATGTCTGTCTGTGCGCTGGTGTACAAGACTATGTCTTGCACATAACTAGTCTTACAGTCACACATAACAAAGACCTTGAACCCACAACGGTGTCTCTTGCTGGGTATGCACTGGCGAAAAGAAATACTGTATTGCCTCTCCACATCACAAGACTCTCGTCTATGACCAGGTCTCTGAAAGGATAGAAGGATGAGTGGAACTTTTCATGCAGGTGATTAAATACCATCCTTAGTCTCCTCATTTTGTCAGTGTTATCAGCATAAGCAGGATCATCAGCATCAGAAAAGTGGAGGCGTCTGAGAATTTGCTGGAATCGATTATGACTCATTACCTTGCCAAAGAAAGGTGTGCTGGTCATTGGGTCCATTGACCAGTATCCTGGAATTTGTTTTTTCTGTAGAATACCCATCAAGAGAACCAGGGCCAAAAAGATGAACATCTAACCTAGGGTTACTGGGTACTCGTATTGTTGGGAGTGTCTGCTCGTTGTACAGTGATGCTAGCTTTCACAGTGCTGGCTCCTTGCAAATAAATTCGTCTGCTCCACAACGTGGCCCACAAACTCCTCACCAAAGAACAGGTAGAAGAAATCCACCCTAGTGGAGCCTGCATGGATTCCAGGAGCCATGCAGCCAGACCACCACTCCTCAGTGAAGGGGTGAATGTTGGGAGTGAAATCACTCCCATTTTCCCAGTCCCATGACACACTACCATCTCCAGCTTCGTTCCCATCGTCTCCTTCGTTGGGGTGGGGAGGAGAGCATTGCCCTTCCCCACTCTCACTCCTCTTCCCTCTCCTTTTTCCCTTCCCTTTCTTTCCTTTCCCCACATCACGGGGCTGTGGGGAGGAAGCGTGGGAATCTTGTGGGGAGAAAGAGGTGCTAGGGTGCAGCTGCTCCTCACCTGTCCGCTGCCCATGAGCACCACGTGCTGGCCTGCTTCCCTCTCTCCACCATTTTCAATGCTCACTCCTGCCACACCACTCGTGCCTTCCCCAGACAAAACAGAAGGACCATATCTTATTTTCCTTCTTGCTGCACCTTTGGCTCCAAGCAGTGAAATCCTCTCCCTCCCCAACCACAAGGTAACACCATGTCCTATGACGCCGTCCTCGTCCTTGTCAGATCCTTTGTCTAGGAGCTGGAGAGAGGTGCGTGCAAGTGTATGGGGTCCATGCTAGCCTTCCCTCGCCTTACGGTACGTGACATAGCATACCTTCCTTGGCGACGGTACCTCCTTATCACTGCTGCCCGTTTCATCATCAGGCAGCACGTAGTCCTTGTCCTTCACGTCATCATCTAGTGGAGAATCACCATTGCCTGTGATGGTGTCAAGGGCGGCTTGAATTTCATCATCAGAGAGTCCTCGGTGTGGCATGTCTGTTCTGGATCACTGCTAATAGGTGAGTGACCAAGACAAGGGAGCACACGGGTCACTCGGGCTCTGGGAGGGTCGTCCCTGCCTGGCGGCAGTTAAAGGAGGCTGGCCCACGTATATGTACCGGAAATCACACGCGAAATTTGAAAACTGTGCAAATCACGGACCTTGCAATTGCAGCACATTCATAAACGTCAATGGCAGTCACAGTGACAAAACGTTCGGGCGCATATGTATCTCAACAGGACGCGGCGGGTTAACACAAATGTTTTTTTCCTTACATATTCCATTCTTATATTAGCCCTTGTTTGGTAACTTGATGAATGAAGACAAAGATATAATGAATGAATCTTAGGCGAGACATAGGTTTAACCCTTTAACCGCGGGTATTGTTTTGGTCTGACTGTCCTCTCCCGCGGGGGTTTCAGCCAAATGTAAACAAACCTTTAAACCTTAATAACTCTGCACAGAATAAAGCTAGAGAAAAAAATAAGGTACCATTAGAAAGTACTAACCTTCAGCTTTCCATTGATGTAGGTTTCATGACTTTGTTGACTTTCACAGGACGAGCAGTGCCGTTAGAAGTGAGGGGTGTAAAATCACTATTTTTCGCTCACACATCATTACCTTCGCTCATACACCATTACCAAATGCCAACCTCATTCTGATAATAATACTATAAACATATATGAACACTGCACATACGATAAACACCCACTCTATGTTCACTGAGGCAGGTAAAAGGCACTGTAATTACCTGCACTTCACTGCCACATCAGCGGTGTTGTAATCACTATTTTTCGCTCACACACCATTACCAAATGCCAACCTCATTCTGATAATAATACTATAAACATATATGAACACTGCACATACGATAAACACCCACTCTGTGTTCACTGAGGCAGGTAAAAGGCACTGTAATTGCCTGCACTTCACTGCCACATCAGCGGTGTTGTAATCACTATTTTTCGCTCACACACCATTACCAAATGCCAATCACATTCTGATAATAATACTATAAACATATATGAACACTGCACATACGATAAACACCCACTCTGTGTTCACTGAGACAGGTAAAAGGCACTGTAATTGCCTGCACTTCACTGCCACATCAACATGTGTTGTCACTCACACAGCTGGACAGATACTGATGCGCGCTTGGTCAGGGGTGGGGTGGGGGGCCCAGGGGGTGGGAGGTGGGGCCCCAGGGGGGGGAAGAGGGAGGTGGGGGTCGGCTGGAGTGAAAGAACTTAATAGCTACTCTCCCTTGAAACAATTGGCGCACGGAAAAAACGCGGGGTATTCAAAATATTCACAAACATTCGAGAATGACACCCGCGGTTTGGTCCAGTTTTTGCAACGTCATTCTGGAATGACACCCGCGGTTAAAGGGTTAATAAAGTTAGTAATTATGGAAGCACAATTCTCACCTGCGACTGAGGGACTGGATCAAAGGACTACCCTTGGGTCCTGCTATGGCCATCATCATAGGCAGGAACTTTGCTTTGGCCAAGTAGAAGTAGCACTCGCCTCGTGTATTGAAAGATGGATTAAATCTTAGTGTTGATATTGCAATAAATCTTTTCATGTGTCCACTTATGGCTAGAAAATTTTATCTTGTCCTAAGGCTTTCATCTTGGATAGGTAATATTGTTCAGATATTTCACTCACGAACTGACTCAGTATTTTCTTAACACTCTAAGGCTCCTAATACTCACTCTGCCCTGAAGAAAGCCGTCTGTAATTAGCTGGAAGATTTTACTAGACTTATCCCAACCATATGAAGGTTAATGGTTACAACACTGATATTCAGGGAGTGTATCCTCAAACAAACTTACGATCGTCTCCCTGTCGTAATTTAGATTTGTTTCCTGAAGTAGGACAAGGAAGGAATTCTGCAGAATGTTTGGAAGGTCCAAGGCTCGTATTCTTGTCTGTTAGGGAAGCTGAACACCTTTACTTAAAAGATTTATTTTTGTTACACATTTCTCTCCTCTTCTGTGTTACATAAATCCTTCCAATATCGCCACACTTAAAAAATAACAAAGAATTGTATATTAACAGGCAATATCCAAAAGTAAATCGCTAAAGATGAGGTCTTAAAGAGCTTCCTTAACCCTTTCAGGTCTCCTGGCCACTATAGTGGCTTTCTCGGTAGGGGTCTCCTAGCCACTCCCGTGGCAGCATATTTAGGCATGAATGAAAACTGTTGCTCGAGGCTGGTGAATGAAATGAGGATATGAGCTGCTCCCCAGACCCCTCTGCTTCCACCAGGCATGCGCAGATCACAATATTATAGTTTAAACAGTCTGGGAAGATCTAATCATGGTGGGGGGTTGGGCTGCACGTACCGGTTTTATTATACTGTTGATCTGGCAATATTTTTTACTATTTTGTAATCAGACAATTCATTTAGCAAAAGAATATTGTTTGCAATATATTTTTACTGCTCTGGAGGATACATAGCTCTCACCTCTCTCCTCCCTTTCATATCCCCCTTCCTCAAGCTTCCTACTTCCCACCGATTCCCCACCCCTCTACCTCCCACCCTTCCACCCTCCACTTTCCATCCAATCCCCCACCCCCTACTTCCTCCACCCTCCTACCTCCCACTGATCCCCCACCCCTCTACCTCCCACCCTCCACTCTCCTTCCAATCCCCCACCCCCTGCCTCCCGCCTACGCACATAGTGCCGCGTCAATGGCAAGCAAGAGATTACCGCGTATATCTCAATATTTATTCATTTCCTGGGTGTTAAAGTGATTGAGGGAAAATAATTACAGATTTATGATTTTAGGTTTCTAAGGTTGTTTCTGTAGCCTTTTATACATGTACCATGCATTATTTGTTACCAGGCGGACATACATGTGCAGCGAGTATTGCCTTTTTCATTGACAAATGATTGCTAGTGTCTCCTTACTTTTTTCTGATTTATATTTCATGAGTTTCTCACATTTCCTGGTTGTACTTATAACACCGTCAATTTTGAGAAATAATATTTGATCACTGTCTTTACTGCTACCTGTAAGTACACAGGACGATATAGTTAGCAACAGTAATCTAAACATACGTACATACAAAAGGCAAGCTTGTAGGCTTACCCCCATGTCCTCACCCCCACAGCCTTGGACAGTACTAAGCAAAATTAGAGCCAAGTAAAATAAATTAGTAGTAACTAGTGATAGTTTTATATGGATCCTGTAACTGTTTAGTTTGTTTTTTGTAGAGAAAACATCTCAAGAATCATTCACAAATCACGTGAGATATAATGTACATATATTAGTGCACTGTTTTTTATGGAGAAACATGGAAACAAACAATGCAATCATGTCGCCTATGCGCCAAGAAATTACCTACCCACTGAGACGGCAATAGTCACACGCTACCACACACCACTTGCTACGCAACTTCCCATCATTTTTGCAGCACTTGTATAGTGAGTAGAGCTCTAATGTTTTATAGGCAGATGTGTATTACTTCTCTGTGCATGAATATGACATTTTTTTCTTTATTTGCAAACCCTGACTTTTTTTCAAAAAAATGCGTGTCCCAAACGTGACCTTGGGACCTATTTGAGACCTGAAAGGGCCAAAGAGAATAACAACTCATGTCTTAAATTTCAATCCTACAAAATAGCATATCTTATTGATGAGAAGGAAAAAATGCCGTGAGTTGAAAAGGTTTCTGCAGGTAGGACACGGAAAGGAACATTCAGAGTCTTGCCTTGTATCTAATCCTTCCTGGGAAAAGAAATTAATGTTGCGGCGGAGAATCGATCGTAAATATGTCCAGTATCGCACCCCAGGCTCCTATGACACTGAATGAAATTGGTAACAATTATCTGGAGCAGACTACTACACTCATTTTACATTAACTTGGCCTAGATATTTTTTTCCTTTTACTGTATATTTCACACAGTTTATTTGCAAAATGGGACAAGTATGGATCTCTAACACCCTATCTAAAGAATATCTTCATGACTTGCATCATATTCTAGTGTTAATCTCTTGTTGCAACTCAGTATTCAAGATGGCGAGACGATAATTTTAGGTCAAGCTAGAGTAAAACGGGTGTATTTATTTCGACCATATGAGGGTTGAAAGTGAGTACAGTTTATATTAAGGAATTACAAGTAATCAAAAAGTAAACAGAAAAGCAGTATTGGATAAGAGACTGGTTTTGCAGAATTGTTGGCACAATATTAAGGAGAGTTATAAAAAGTGATAGGAAGGAAAGGGAGAAACTGGAAGAAAGAAGGGCAGACAGAAACAGGATGATAAATGCAAAGTAGGCAGCGCTACAGGTGAGTGGATGATGGTCGCCACTACCTACCAATAATAAATACATGTAAAAGTCCTCATGCATTTTGGCATGCTTTTCCCAGTAGCATCATCACCATCATCATCATCTTCAATAAATCACTCATCTAATTATCATCAACATCATCATCAGCATCATCATGAAGAGTACTCTTCTTATTTCAACAGGGGATGAAAAACGTTTTGAAAAGGTAAAGACAGCCTAACATTTGCTACCCACAAAAGTATGTCATACAATTACCATTACCCTTTACATTGGCATGGTCACGTCTTTACACTACATTGGAGCTGACAATAGATGATTGTATACATCTGAAAATGAATTATAAGAGCCTGACAAAGATAATCTTGCGGCCATTAAATCCTCCCTAAAGTAGGAGAACGCCTGTGTTTAGCGTCAGTTTTTATTATGTGAATCATAGGAGCAGGAAGTAAGATACCTTTGTGAGAAAAGTCCTGAGCCATGAACATGCGTAACGTCAAGTCGCTGGCAACCAAGACATGGTCACCTCGTCTGACCTGAGAGTCCAGCTTTGTCATAAAGTCCCGGCCCAAGGCAGGCTCCAGGCGTCCCTTGTGTTGCAAGTTTGCCACGTCTCTCATTGGTCCGTTCTCTGCTGTCTAGGCGAGGATAATATATGATCTGAATGACAGGTGAACTGTGATGTCGTTCCTTTTTTATTTATTATTGCAGCCATTTGACGATTTTATTCAGCCTAGAGAAGCACTTGAATGCAAAATTGTTAAGGCTGTGTCAGATCACCAAGGCTTTTATTCCCTTACTACTCTTATGGTAGTACATCACAGGTGCGAAGGTAATAATCAACCTCCTACATCTAAATCTTAAAATTATCGGGTCTACCTAAATTATTATTATTATTATTTTTATTATTATTATTATCATTATTATTATTATTATTATTATCTACAAAATTCCCAGTAGCATAAAATAACTTACAGCAAATGCATCAAGGATGGCCGAGCCCACTGGAAGGAAAGCGGTGACTGGACTGGCAACAATATCTTCCAGTGACTGTATGGGCATGGGGATGTATCTGATGGCCAGGAGGGACATAAGGTTGCCGGCGTAACTTAGTAACAGCACCAACATGGCCAGCATCCACACTCCCAAAACCACACGTTCCCACCACCACCATCCCGTAGACTTGACCACATCTGGGTTAAGGTAGCATTGGTCAGGATCAGCACTAACATGGCCAAAACTACACACACCACCACCATCCTGCACACTTGGCTATATCTGGCTAAGGCTCAATTAATCAGTACAAGTAGTGCCAACAGCTGTACCTTCTCCATCTCCTGTTTCTCACGACCATCAATATCCAATGAAGATCACACCTGAAAATAAATATTTTCTATTTTGTAGTGCTGTTCATATGGTCTAACATTTTATGGCTAATACCAGATGACTGATTCAGTTCATAGAAGCGACCTACATTATTCCTTAAAGTACAACAAAGTTTTCGTTTGAAGAGGGGGGGATGCAGAGGGATGTTTTGCATCACTGTTAACTCTACACGTGGCTCCACTGGACGTGGGCGAGTGTGGGAGGGCGCGGGCGAGAGCTTTTATGTGATACAACCACCTCCCGCAACCGCCCACGCCTAGTAAAGACGAATAGTACCTGGCCGTGAGAAGGTATTGTTTTCTTACTTTTCAGACAGCAATGTGTCTGGTGGACGGGTATAGAAAGTCTGTAATAGTGGAGTAGGGTAAACTTTATTAAGTCAATCACTTCGTTAACGTTTTCCTGTTACCAGACGATTTTATTCATATTTTATGAACCCCTTCGTTGCGAAGGAATAGGTAAGACTCTGACTCACCCAGTCCGAGGATGAATAAGAATAATTACGAGTGGAGTGGACAGGAAGGTGAACGTGGAGCACTTATCCCCAGAACTACTACTCTCTGGAATTCACTTCCTGGGAGTTGTTTCCTACAAACATTTAATCCACTTCAATTTAAATCCAGTTGTTATAAATATTTTATGAATGGAGGATGCCTTTAGGCACATGGACTTATTATTTTTCCTTTGTTTTTCCTTCTTCCATTCACTAACTATATAAAAAAAAAAAGTATGTGGTCGGCTGGTGGAGGGTAGAGGAGATGTAGGGGAGCTCAAGTCTGCAGTACTAGTTGTGAGGGTTCCGATTTATTCCCCTTCTCTGGTACCATCAAAACAGCCTTGTGACAGCCACATGAGTGACAACAGCACCTTCTTTAAAGACAGCACAATCGTACACAGACAGTGTCAGATATTTTCATACAGTCAGTCCATGTGCATCAAGTTTAGATGGAGCATGCCTATTGTAGCTGGCTTCTTAGTTCTGGTTACTGGTGAACATACAGGAATGCTTGCATGTTGACGGAGGAAACACCTGACCATGAGTGGGTCATGTGGACAATATGGTTGCATTTCTTTGCATGTATATGGCTGGCCCACAGAAAGTGTGTAGTGGTAGACCCTTCTCATATGTCGGACTATGAGCATTGCAGCTGACTGTGTGCATGTGGATCACATCTGACCGATTATATCGCACATGGAAGATATCGTAAACTTGAGCAGGTTCCATGGTTGCTGAGAGCTCTTCTGAAAGAAGATCATACCCCATCAGAGGACTTTGAAGCAATCTCATTTAACCATTTAATACCACGACATTACAGTATGAATTCTCACCTTGACGCAACAGGACACGCAGGCAGCTGGAAGCATTTGTAAACCACCTGGATCGTTTCACACCTTCAGGTAAACTAAGAGAAGTCACCAGCATTAATGACCCGAGCACCCCGACGAGCACCACCAGGATACCACCCCACACCAGTGGCCTGAAGGGATACAGGAAGCCCCAGGGATCCACCTCGGACGATCCAATACGGATGATGATGCGGGTGTACCATATTGTTACTGGGGTAGTAAAGTCGACCGCCTCTGTGCGGGGGGCTGTGACCTGGAGCAGTGTCCGCCCAAAGTCTACTTCCTGAAAAATACAGTGATAATAGAAAGCTTAGGTTTATACTTAACTCCAACACACCGACTCTCGTACGTGTATAGGTGGCGATCCCTGGGTCAAACCTGTGACTGTCAAACTTGTGTTGAGAAAGATATCGTGCCATAATTTAAAGCCATCTGAGTCTAGTCTGATTTTCATAGAATGCCAGACACTCTATAAAATCTCGTGACGCACCACTACAATGTGGCCAACTTGATAAATTTTTTGCCAGGTTCGGTGATTTCAAAAATTCGCCCAGCAAAATTTTGTGCCGTTCAGTTACTTGGCGACATTTTAGCTACTTTCTTCATTGTTTGGTGACATTGTTGGCAGTTCTCTGATCAAACCAATATATATATATATATATATATATATATATATATATATATATATATATATATATATATATATATATATATATTTATTTAAATAATAGAACAGAGCAAGGAAAAATAAATGAATAAAAAAAATCCATACACCAGATAAGTGGCATCCTCCATTCACAAAATATCTGTAACAGTTGGCCTTGAACAGCTGAAGGTTGAAGTTTGGGGGGAAACAATTCCGGAGAAGCGAGTTCCAGGGAGATGCAGTTCAAGGGAATAAAAGAATTCTGATTGGCACAAGTTCTGCAATATGGCTGTGTGACATTCCAGTCATGAGCCATACCAGATCCCCGTGTAGCACGAGGGAAAGCATGGAGAAGTGGCACAATGGACGCAACTTCGTCTGAGCATTTGCCATAAAAGTATCTGTAAAATAATGCAAGGGAGGCAACATTCATTCTTACTTGTTGGTGAGGTAGTGTATTTATAATAGCAGGGTTATTAATAATTCCAACTGCTTTGTTCTGGATTTTGTCTAGTTGTTTCAGTGTAACCTCTCCACATCCATTCCACAAGGTTGAACAATACTCAGTCTGAGAGTGCACATGACTCTTATAAATTATAGCTAACTACTGGTCAGTGAACAAGTTACGGTCTCTGCACAATAATCCACGTTTCCTTGTGGCAGTTTTGGCAAGTGATCTGACATAAAAGGTCCAGCTGAGATCATTGTTAAGTGAAACATCGAGAATTTCAATACTTTTGGAGATAGGAATATTAGTAGCACTGAAGGTAATATACGAATCTGGCAATATCTGTCTATTAGTAAAATGTATATGTTTGGTTTTACTAACATTAAATGAGACAAGGTTATTTCGTTCCCATTTATTGACCTTAGATAAGTCTTGATTTATGGAGATGGCTGTACTGAGTTGAGAGAAATATAAAACTTTGTAAATGGATGTTTGAGTGTGAATGAACTGTGAAGTGTTGTCATCTGCATATGAATGGATGGGGTGGTGGGTGACAGATAAAAGGCCATTAATATGAATTAGGAATAGGGTTGGTGCCAGAACTGAAATAATTTAAAAACATCAGCTAAGGAAAGAAAGTTAATATAAATAAAATGGGCACCTGTCATTCATACCAATCGTTCGTGTTCTGGACACACTCGTCTTGTACCACTCACCGTGACCATCTTGTCCTGTTTCTGTTAGAATACTTAGTTGAGTTACACCCCCTTTGTCCTACACTCACTCATAGGCTACAGCTAGCCTTTCGTGAGGAACGTTTTTCTGGAGTCGAATGCCCTTCAGATACGATGGTTCGTGACTGAAGATACCATAGTCAGAATTCTGAGCCAATGGATTGAGCCCCAAACTCAATTTGAACTTGCATGGAAAGAATAACTCTTTTGTACTGCCGAAACGCTTTAAGCAATGCTTTGTAATATAAAAAATTATATGTTTATGATGTTTTTAAGTGCATTTATGTAGATGATCATTGTGTCATTAAAATGTTTGATGCAAGGGTGAATGATTCAACAAAATTAGCAAATGATTTGCTTCAGCCGATTGACTGTCTGTACTCTACGACCATCAAACCCCCCCCCAAAAAAAAAAAAAAAAAAGTGACTCACTAGAAAGTTTTCTGGATCCTCACCCTTCTTTGGGTTATAAGTTTGAGTGAGAAATGAGGGACTGCATGTTTCCTCATAAGGTAGGTGTTGTAAAAGGCATATCCACTTAGGTATTGAACTTGTAAAGCAACTGGTAATCAGTTGCCTGATAACGTTCGTGTCTTGAGGTCAGTGTCATCGATAAGTCCAAGGGAATGTCTGCAAACAATAAAACCTGAGATTCGGATTTGGCTAAGAGTTTTAGTGACGAAAGTACTTTGACCCGCATAGACATTCAGTAGAGAAAATTACACTACACAGTGTTCAAATAAGCTTCAGACACAATTCAACTTTGGGCAGAAACAGCAGATTTCAAAGGGGGAACTGGGGAAAATCCATACAGTGATCTTTCTGCCCCAGCTTTATCAGTATTTTCATTACCACATGCAAATGCTGATGATGATCGTGTATTTAGCCAAGTGAACACTGTAAAGTCAAAACTCAGGAAGAGAATGAGTCTGAAGTGTAAAAACACTCTTAGCCATAAAGTACGGACAGAGACGGCAAGGAAAGCACTGCCATAAATAACAGTCGTCTGAGGAGGTCATTAAGAGCATTAGCACAGTGGAGGCATACAAGAAAAAGTCGGGTACTAGCTCACAAAATCCTTCAACCTGTACCCTGGCCATCGACGAAGATGAACCAGACTGGGACTTGACTGATTTATTTTAACCACCTTCAATGTAAGTGCTGATGCTCATTGAAGTATTAGTCGTAGAATTTACGTTACTCCACATTTTCCTTACATCGTTACTCTCATAATTATGCATTGAGTCACTGTGCATCACTTATAGTGTTTGCAGTGTTAACTTTCTCGTAGTCTTTATATTTAATAGGTGAACGACTTTTAGAGGCCGATCTATCGACTTTCAATTTGTGTGAGTTGATAACTCAGGCCACCAGTACCTGTCAGCCAGCCTGGGATTGTGGCTAGGGGAGATTATGAGGTTTTGTATGAACGTTACTTCTGCTACATTGCTATATTGTGAACTTGGTAGATGAGGGCTCCCACCATTCACTCTCTAGATGTAGTGGTACTTGAAGTGATGTAGCTTTAAGTTACAAGCCAGATGGTTTCCAGTAACCTAGGAAATAATTTACTATGGTGGATGATAACCATAAAAAAATGATGTCTAGTAATCCACTTGGAAGGCACCTCAGCCAGTTGGTGCCCATGAAGATTTTTATCCAAGGGATGGTTGATGTTTAATACTCGTATACTGTCACGTAAAACCGAGAGACTGGTCATCATGATCCTAAATGTCAAGTTTAAGAAGCCTTACCCTAGGTCCCTACGCGCATGACAGGGTAGAAAAGGACTACAGCAGATGATACAGATGACTATATTGCATAATCGGTATATCGGGAGGCAATGAAGTCCGAGATATAAGGAGACTGACGTGCCTCTCTCTGCAGCATGCCAATGATGCCTGTCCAGGAGCCATTCATCTGTCTGGTGCCAAAAGCCCAATCATCTGGTGTCGTGTACCGGTACCTGAAAAAGAAAAACAAAATCTTAGTCGGTACACGTACTGTGGTTAGGACATCCATGCGATGAAAGGTTGAAATTCTGCTTCATTAATTTCGTACCAGAGATGCGTAAAAGTACAAGAAACTGCATTCGTAAAGGCAGCTGAAGCATTATCACCTGTATGGCATTTGACAGTGAACCTGAGTGATGGGTCAACACATCGCCCACCAATATCAAGACTAATGTTGTATAAGCAAAATACACTTTCCATCTTTAACCAACATCCAGATTTCTTCAGTTCTGTGTAATTGTAAAACATAATGCAGCATATATAAATACCGTGCATACAGGCCTAAGGTTTATATATTTATACCTGATAACTAATGACAGTTATGTTCAGCTTTTAATGGAATTTTCAAAATTATTAGTTCATTATCCCTAGCAATAAGTGGAAGTTCATTCAAAGTAACGAAAATATAAGGTAGCAGCAAAAATTATATATATTACTCAAAAGTTCATTATAGTGAATGTGCTGAAATGCAAAACTGGTCCCATAAAGTAACCATGCAGTTAGGTTCTTGTATAAAATCTGACTCACAAAAAAATATAGTGATGGTATATATCTCTGTCTCAGGTCTAGCCAACATTCTTTTACAATGAAAGATAAAAGAAAAATCCGAAGCTGATTTTACTTGTCTGTCAATAACAAGAAAATATTCGAAAGTTAAAGTTTCTGTGTCTGTAGTTCCTTTAATACAGTGAGTTTTTTATATTCATTCTTGTTACCCAAGAGATACTCTGGTTCATAAGAACCTTCTATTATAGGCAAAAATAGTGAAGGCTATGTCCCGTATTCTCATTCAGGAAGGAAGCTCCATAGCACCTCTTCTGCATTTGAAATAGGGAAGGCTGTGTCCCGTAATCTCATTCAGGAAGGAAACTCCATAGCACCTCTTCTGCATTTTATATTTGGATGAGGCTGGACGGCATTTTGTACCTTGCTTGTGCAGAGTATGGCTATAATAGACTGATGGATCTGTTTGTGTGTGTTTAGTTTTCACCAGCGAGTGGGCAGCAGAATGCTTGCCGGATGGATCCGATTATGTTTGCTTAGTTTTCACCGGCGTGTACAGTAGGCGAAAAATTCCGCGCTTCATTGCAAAGCACAAGATGGGTTCAGAAAGGTAAAAATTTCATTGTCAAGTGCAACAGACGATTCCCTACAGTTTGGTTTTAAAAAATCGATTTTCGAAATTTGAAAAAAAAAAAAAAAAAAAAAAATGCCTGGGCCGGCCACTGGTCCCAACGATATCTGGATCCATGGTCAATGAGAAGTTCCAGTCCCCACACCCAATCTTTGAGTGATGAAAAGCAATAGGCTTCCTGGGTTTATGGATATTTGCATTCTGAAAAATGTTCGGAACGATTGGCGCAAAATTGTGACCTGTAGAGAGCAGACAGACAAACAGACAGATAAACATATGGAATTTATCAACATGCTTCCCAGATCTTTTGATTCTGGGAAGCAACAACTTGATTAGGCAGAGGTGTTAGTGAGCTCCTTAACTGGAGAGAAAGCGGGCCTATATGCAACAGTTGCATTTTGAAAACTATCATACCGAGAATAGCATAGTTTTGTGGCTGCATGGAAAATGCGCTAAAGACCTCAGTCTAAACGAGTTTACATATTCATTTCCAGGTGGTCTCTCTTGAACTAAATAAATTCATCTCAATGCAGCAAAAATGAACTACCATAATAAGTAATTATTTATATATAGACTGTTGTAAGTATAAGGGGTTTATCCAGATATTTCTCCTGGACGCGTGGGCAGAGTAAGATGAAACATTCTATGAACACTCCCTAACGTTCCTGATTCTCCATAAAGTTTTTTTTTTCTATCTATCTATCTCTCTATGGCCAGACGCCTTAATCACGAAAGAGGTGGCCAGAAACAAATCGCTTCCTTGTCGCCCTGTCCCCTGCCATTTAATTGCCCTACTCCCAGCTCACACCCCTCTCTCTCATATACCTCTCCACCCCATACCTCCATCTCATCCTTGGCCTCCCTCTCCCTCTCCCCCCCTCCACCTTACTCACATACACTCTCCTCATTAGTCTCTCATTCTCCATCCTCTCCACATGGCCAAACCTCCTCAATATGTTTCTCCTAACGCTTCCTATCAATTTCACATCCACATCACAACGATCCTTCACTTGCTCATTTGTCAGTCTGTCTCTCCACGTGCCTCCACATGCTCCTCTCAAATAACTCATATCCATAGCTCTCACTCTTGACTTCTGTCCCTCCAACAAGGTCCAAGCGTCACTTCCATACCTTAGAGTTGTTATCACAATACTGTCATGTAACTTTTTTACTTCCATGCTCACTTCCTGTTTCTTATCACTGCCTCCAAGGAAGCAGCAACCATTCTTCCTTGTTGTACCCTTTCAAACACTTCACCCTCTAAACTTCCATCCTTACTCATCACACTAGCCAAGTACTGTACTTAAACGCACTCACATTTTCCGTTTCCCCCTTATCCAACCTCACTGTACATTTACTGACTTCATCTCTCTCGAAGACCATAACTTTACTCTTCCCTCTATTCACCTTTAGATTCTGTTTCTTACATACTCTCCCAAACTCATCCACCAAGCCATGCAGCTCCCCGTCTTCTTCATATAACAACACAGTATCATCTGCAGTACAGGGAGTTTCCAAACACTGTCCTCTCTCATTATGGCCGCTCCAACATCCACTGCCCTACCTTGTATCTCTTTAATAGCCCCATCCATTGACAGATTGAACAACCATGGAGACATGACACATCCCTGTTCAATCCAACCATCAAACAGAAAAATTCACTCAGTTCACTAACCACAAGCACTGCAGCCTTAGAACCCTCATACATACTTTTCATGGCATTCAACAACTTCCCATCTATTCCATATATTCCTAATACTTTCCACAATCCTTGTCTATCCACTCTGTCATATGCTTTCTCCAAATCCATGAAGGCCGCATACAACTTCATTCCCTCCTCTAGAAACTTTTCCATTAAAAATCTAACAATGAATATTTGATCTACACAATCTCTTCCCTTCCTAAAATCTCCCTGTTCTTCTCCAACTAATTCCTCTGTCATTTCCTTAACTCTGTCAATAAGTATCCTACGATATACTTTTCCTATTACACTAAGAACACAAAATGGCCTTATGATTACCACATACTTTTTCCCCGTTTCCTTTGTACAGGGCAATAATTATACCTGACTTCCAATCCTCCGGGACTCTAACTTCCTCCCAGGCCAATCTGCACATCTTCCACATCCATTCTACTACTATCTCTCCCCCATGCTTCAGCATTTCACAACACACTCCATCAATTCCTGGAGGTTTCCCCATTTTAACTTTCTTCATCGCTTCCACAGCTTCCATTCTACTGATTTCTTCCTCTCTTCTCACATCCCTTTGTCTTCCAGCCATTCTCCAGCCACTTATACTCGCATTACTTTCATTCTCTATGTTCAACAGTTCGTTAAACTATTCTCTTTATCTAGTCACTTTTTCTCCCTTCTCCACTAGTAATCTACCATATTTATCTTTCACTTCCCAACTAACTTCTTTGGCACCCTGTCTAATTCTCTTTACCTCTTTCCAGAACATTTTCTTACATTCCCTCCACTTTACACTCAAATTCCTTCCAAATCCCTCATCCACTCTGTTCTTACTCTTTCATACAAAGCTTTTCACCTCTTTTTTCCTCTCTGCATACAACTCTATCTTCCATCTCTCAACTTCTTCCATGCCCCTGTTTCTTATCCACTCACTCTACGCTTTTCTCTTTTGTGCCACAGCCTCTCCCACCTCTTCAGTCTACCATTCTGTTTCCTGCATCCCCTGTCGTCTTCTCTTCACCCTACACACCAACTCACATGCTGCACAGATTTCTTCTGTGAATATCTTGCACACACTTTCCACGTCCCCCATCTGCTCCGATCCATATTTACCCAATCGCTCCTCCACCTCCCTCTTATATTCTGCCCTTTTTTCATCCTCTTGTAAACCTTCATTCCCTTCTCTCGAAACTTTTCCATTAACCCTCTCGTCGTCGATGATGCGTAACGAGTCTTTTGGGCCTTTCCGCGACTATCTGCGATGACGCATTTTACGTCCTCAAATCACAAAAACTTACGTCAGAGTAAAATTTTTCGGCCGATCTGCGTCATTTTCGGAAGCATCCTAGTTCCCACACCTCTCGCCAAAAGTAATGAATAGGCAACCTAGGGGCCCGAGACGCGCGGCAGCACGGGCGAGATGATTAGTAACACGTCAGCTGTCAGGCAGGAAGGTAGCCTGCGGCTGGGGATTTAAATTTTACTCTCTCTACCCCGTCACGGGACTCGCGTCATATTTCACTGTACCAATAGTGCTTGTGTGTCGTTTTTGGGCACTATTGCGATTAGATTTTGTTTGCAATAGGGAATTAGGTTTTGGTGAATCAGTCATGCCCGATATTCTACCGTTGGCCCAATGAAGATACTGGTAAGGCTACCCTGTTTATCGGCGTTTCCCAGCAACTACGCTGCCTCTTCTCTGCAACCAATGTAAATATTCAACATTTGAATAACAGTGATAGTGATGCAGGTGAATGTAGTGTGCAACAGCGAGTGAGGAAAGACATGGTGAAACGTTTTGCTTAGCTAAGGGAGGCGGGAAACCGCTTGACGACACCGCGTTGTCAAGAACGGAATATTTTCCAAGGCGTGGATGAAGTCCTTGTTTTATGCTGATATATGGTGGATAGTGTTATTGTGCAATAGATAGGAGTATAGTGCAATGAGTGTATGTGATGAAATAATGGCTAGGGCAGGAGTCAGTTTCGCCTTACAGCCAGGGCAAGCCGTTGTGAGTAGAGGAAATACAGTAGGTTTTTATAGGAATATTTGCTTTTATCATATTGTTTTATTTATTCCGTATGCTTTCTGTGTGAAATAAAGCATGAGTGTTGTTGGTAGGTTTATCGTATGCTTGTGTGGATGAATGTAAACACTTCACCATATGATCATCAAAAAATATCGTCTGCGAAACTTTAGGTATTGCAGATGTGACATACAGAGCACGATCAGGAACTGTTGTGGTGAAAATATAATGTATGTTTCATAAAATGATGGATTTCATTATGTGTATTGTGAAAATATCATAAACACTGCAGCGTCTTCTCTGCTACACCTTATGGGACAGGTAAGTGTCACGTATATCTCTTTTGGTGAAATGCACTATGTTTCCTATGTATTGATAAACTGGGCTATGTTTTTACTTTATCGCTTATTACTCGAAGACCATACCTCGTATCAAACTGGGACACCCGGCATTCGAAAGCTAATAAAATTCTCTTTCGAGTGATGGTATAACATGTAGAGATTGATTCGTAAACATTCGACTTATGATGTTGGGAAGTGAAATTGGCATCACTAATGTTTATTCTCAGCTTCCTAACTTCTGTATAGTGTTCTTTTTTTTTTCTTTTTTTTTTTTTTTGCTTATCGTGTAGAACAAACATCGGCGAGTACCATATGTGGCTATGATGGGAAAAAAAATATTTTTGGGTGGTGAAAATAAGCTGAGAATACACATTATCGGAGCGCGCGGCCACGGGGGGGGGGGGAAAGATTGTCACACCCTCGGAAACTTAAAAACTTATGTGAGAGCGAGGGGGTTAAAGATCTAAAAATGAATATCTAATCTACACAATCTTTTCCCTTCCTAAAATCTCCCTGTTTTTCTCCAACTAATTCCTCTGTCATTTCCTTAACTCTGTCAATAAGTATCCTACGATATACTTTTCCTATTACACTAAGAAGACAAATGCCCTTATGATAACCACATACTTTTTCCCCATTTCCTTTGTACAGGGCAATAATTATACCTGACTTCCAATCCTCCGGGACTCTAACTTCCTCCCAGGCCAATCTGCACATCTTTCACATCCATTCTACTACTATCTCTCCCCCATGATTCAGCATTTCACCACACACTCAATCAATTCCTGGAGGTTTCCCCACTTTAACTTTCTTCATCGCTTCCACAACTTTCATTCTACTGATTTCTTCCTCTCTTCTCACATCCCTCCGTCTTCCAGCCATTCCCCAGACACTATACTCGCATTACTTTCATTCTCTATGTTCAACAGTATGTTAAAGTGTTCTCTCCATCTAGTCACTTTTTCTCCCTTCTCCACTAGTAATCTACCATATTTATCTTTCACTTCCCAACTAACTTCTTTGGCACCCTGTCTTACTCTCTTTACCTCTTTCCAGAACATTTTCTTACATTCCCTCCACTTTACACTCAAATTCCTTCCAAATTCCTCATCCACTCTGTTCTTACTCTTTCATACGAAGCTTTTCACCTCTCTTTTCCTCTCTGCATACAACTCTCTCTTCCATCTCTCAACTTCTTCCATGCCCCTGTTTCTTATCCACTCACTATACGCTTTTCTCTTTTGTGCCACAGCCTCTCCCACCTCTTCAATCTACCATTCTGTTTCCTGCATCCCCTGTCGTCTTCTTTTCACCCTACACACCACCTCACATGCTGCACAGATTTCTTCTGTGAATATCTTCCACACACCTTCCATGTCCCCCATCTGCTCCGATCAATATTTACCCAATCGCTCCTCCACTTCCCTCTTATATTCTGCCCTTTTTCATTCTCTTGTAAACCTTCCGCCCTCCTTGTATGTGCTACTTCCTCCTGTCCTTCCCTTCTTCTATTTCTCCATTTCATTTGGACACTGATTCTGATCGCCAACAAGTGGTGGTTCGAGAGTCCACTCCCCCAGCCTCTATATACTCTT
This sequence comes from Coenobita brevimanus, assembly GCF_032717465.1. NCBI lineage: Eukaryota > Metazoa > Arthropoda > Malacostraca > Decapoda > Coenobitidae > Coenobita > Coenobita brevimanus. The sequence continues at coordinate 36,679,133 of NC_136993.1, read as the reverse complement.
GCATCTATTACACACCTTCCCATCCTTTCATCCACACATACATAATCAATCATTGCCTTACGTTCATTCAGTTCACCATCCACCCTTCTCATCATTCGTCACATATACTGCAGTTGTGGATCATTTTGTGTCTGAAGAGGGTACTGACAATCACCAAACCCCTCCTGGCACAAATATCCACTAGAGCACTGCCATTCTTATCCATCTCTGCAGTCACACCCAACCCACCAAGTACTCCATCCACCTTCACATTCCCTACTTTTTCATTCATATCTCCAATCAAAAACACTCTCTCATTCCTTTCAAACTTTTCCATGCACACTTCCACATTTGTCCAGAACTCTTCTTTCACTCTGCTTGCATGATCCTGCATTGGTGCATACACACAATCACCCACATTTGTAGTCCAACTTTCAATCTCACTCACACAATCCTTGAGCCAACTGATCCATACTCTCTTATATTCTCCTTCCATCTGTTACTCACAACAATACAGACTCCTTCTTTTGCCCTCTTTTTCTCATCTATTCCTGTGCATATACCCCCTCCATACTCCCATTCTCTCACACTCTCGCCTCACCATTTAGTTTCAGTTAATCACCATACACCCATTTTCTCACCCTCAAGCACCTGGACAATCTCTCTTTCACCTCATCATTTGCACCCATTACATTCCATGTAGCTTTCCGTACCATGTCCTTTGTTCGGTTCCTTAGTCATCACCTTTTCGTCAGTCCTGGTCCGAGGCTTCTTGTTTGTATTTTTAGTTACCCGGTAGTTGTTTTCTAGGGAGGGGCACTAACCCTCCGCCAATCAACTTGTTGTCACGTAGGGAACACGTGTTGGATGGTTATATGGTTACAAGCCAGCATTGAAAATACTTTCCTGGATTACAGGAAAACATTTGGCTTACCACTCAGTGTATATTTACCCTAAAAAACGAACAACAATACACTAATTGTGTGGATGATGGGCGCCCCCACCTACAAGCAACTTTTTTTTTTTTTTAATTCCGAAAAATATTTTACTTGTGCAATTACCATATTCCATTTACTCCTCAGTAGTTTGTTTTCCTAAATGAAGGTAAGTCCACTATTTTTTAACTATACTACGTACAATTTTCCCTGCCTATTCCGTTTATTGCAGAGTTCCACAACCAAACACGGGGTGGCAGAACCGAATAATCATAGGCAGCTATAGGTGGCCTTACGTGTCTTGATAAAACAAAATCATTCAAAGGTCAAGTACACAAACTTGTTCTCTTACGTAAAATTCATATCGTTTGCGATGGTCTCAACCAGCTTGGCTTCTGGGTTCATGATAACCAGCCTCTTGCCTCCCGGGGCGGTTGGGTCAGCCACCTCCTTCGTCTGTCCTGTTCCTATATGCAGGTGTGCGACCGACAGAAGAGGACTGTGGCTGAACCTGTTTTGGAATTTTGCAAATATTAAAGCAATAACAATTCGTTTAGTCTACCTGCCATATAAATAAATACCTACAGCTGTTTAGGTCCAACTATTACAGATATTTAATGCATGGAGGACACCAGTAATCTTGTACAAGGATAATTTTTTTTTTATTCATTTGCTTTTCTTCCACTTCTGTTATTTAAGAAAAGAGAGGAAGAGATTCATTTTTTATGCAATAGAAATCAGGAGAATTATATATATATATATATATATATATATATATATATATATAAAACATACGTATACCAAGCTAGTAAGATCTCATGAAATAAAAAAGTTTTCCTTATTCTAGTCGATAGGTATCATAATAAATAAGTAAAAAAAAAAAAAAGTAACTGAACTTAAAAGGTTAGTGTGCATAATAAACTTGGAAAATTTTTAAGGTGATATCCTGTTGCTTTGAACACGTTACTTATTCGCTTTTTCAGGAAACATGGAGTGGTGAGTTAGGCGAGTTAGTCCGTCTTTCTCACTCCAAGCAGCAATTCTTACTGAGTAGGTTCCATCAGAGCTGTAGGGAAACTCCACAAGAATGTCACACCTGCAAGAGCATGAGGACATGGTTATTAAATTTCTCTACGGCTACGTATCAGTATTTTATTTTTTTAATACCCCCAAAGGTTATACTGAGTTTTTCCTCTCTGCACAGTTCATCAAGCATTACTAATAGAATAAGTTCGTTTGAAGTCCTAAGGTTAATTCACAAATGCATTGCACCTGCAAGTGTTAATGCCCTCTTTTAAATGTACGATGATTCCTCGGTGTTATCTTGACTGACGAAGGGAATACTCTGGGTACATTGACGAAAGTTAATTGGGAGGAATCCCAAATTTAGGACCTTCAGGTTTCTCTACATGTACTGGTGATGTAAGACAGTATTCTAAGTACCAACCGTACAGATTCCTACGGGCACTTAATTGAGGCAGTACAAGATTAATTGTTGATTCATTATGACTTTATAACTATGATTTCATGACTGATACCCTCCATTCCACACAACATATCCTGGATTAACCTGATCACATGCATTCGCCTTGGGACGGTGCAAGACAATTACAGTAGGCACGCAAGATTCCTCTTGAGTAGCGAGGCCAACTTTATGTGGAGATATCAGAACAACTCTAGCCCTACTTATTATTCATATCCATATCCGTAATATTCACTGCATATTATAATGATTATCATTCATGTCCTTAATACACCATATACTTTAGGCCGCAACATCCTCTTGAACAATGTTGCAGAACGTCAAGTAAGAGTGAATATCACAAGTAAACATGCAGTGGGAAAATATTATTGAAATAAAATTTTTACAAACGAGTTCATACGGGAGTTCATGGGGAGGGTGGTATTGAATATTTAAATATACATGTAATATAGATAGACAGGTAGATGGAAACACATCCAGGTGACATTGAGTCAATGGCAAAGGCAATCGGGAAAGATGGGTGAGACTGTCCTAAAACATCAGGCTGAGTAATGACGTACTAATAGACCAGCAAATAATAAACCTGGAAGCGGAATGTGCGTGATAACCAGCAAGTAACAGTATGGCGGGGAATTAAATTTCATTGAAGTACTCTTCATATTTTATGATTACACCTCAAGGGTTTCGCCAAACTATTGGTTCCATGGACCACAGGAATCAAGTACAAATGATTCTTTTCTTCACTTCAGTTAAGTACATCTAGAAGTTCACCTACGTCAATATTATAGTGAGTCCAGCATTAAAAACGTGGCCCCGAGAATTTTGAGAACACATGATACTGGACCTAGGCATGGATTCCTTCATGATGTGCCCATATCAGAGCAGTGTTTGGATACATAGAAACACAATTCTCTTGCCCTGGCTCATTTTAGTCATCTATTGAGCATCCAAAAACAGGATTCACCTTTGTGCCTTGCCTCATCTTAAGAGGCTGACTCATCTTAGAGTCAGCCACACTCCAGCCCTTGAAGCATGTTGTCAGGCAGAGTCAATCGTCCCACACAGTCCTGCTGACTCAGGTCAGTTGTGAGAACATCTCCAGCTCCCAGACCCACCACTACAGCTTGAATGTGAACAAGTTCCACTCCATAACAGATTTCGAGCCTAACTGAAAACAGATAAATCTGACACACACACTAACTGGAGATTTTAATACAAATATAAATTGGAATACTCTAGATATAATTAGCCAAGAAAGTTGTTGGGACCAAAAGCTTCTGGATCTCGTGCAGTTTTTCCTAACGCAACATGTAAGGGAAAGAACCAGAAAAAGAGGATTCGATGTACCCTCAATGCTACATCTTATATTTACTAGGCAAGAAAACGATATTGACAGTTTAATATATCACCCTCCATTCGGCAAAAGCGACCAGGCAGTACTAAATTGCAACTTCAGGATAGCATATGACATAGTTAACAGCAATGAAAGTTACAAAAAGAGCCTAAACTATAAAATGGGAAACTATCATGACCTAAAGAAGTACTTCTTAGAAACTGATTTGGAAAAGGAGCTTAGAGGACAAGATTAAAATGCTATATATAATAAATTTTGTGAACTTTATGAAATAGGAGTCCAGAAGTACATCCCACAGCACAAAGAAGCAGAAAAGAAAATAAAGAAATGGTTCAATACAGAATGTAAAAAATCAAAAGAAAAATGATATTTGTTGTGGAATAGATACAGAAGACACTATAGTGAAAGGGTATATAACAACTATAAACAGGCAAGAACCGATTATACAAGAATGAGGAGGGAAGCCCAAAAACAGTTTGAGGAGGATGTCATAAATAAAAGCAGTGATCAACCGAAGCTAGTTTACAGCTACTTCAGAAGCAAAATCAAAGTAAAAGATAAAATACAATCCATTACGGATGAAGGAATCACCAATACACAAGAGAGGGATATTTGTGAAGCACTAAATAAGAATTTCCAATCAGTTTTTACAGAAGAAAAAAATTTTGAGAGGGACTATGTGGAACATGCATGCCCACACATTCTACCAGATATACAAATATCAGAAAAAGAAATACAGGGGGAATTAAGTAAATTAGACAGGAAAAGCAAATGGTCCTGATGAAATTTCATGTTGGGTGCTACAAGAATGTGTAAAGGAGTTAAGTAAACCATTATCTATAATTTTCAAGAAATCCTTGAGACAAGGTAAACTACCTGATATTTGGAAGAAAACAAACACTGTTCCCTTATTCAAGAAAGGGAATAGACAAAATCCACTCAACTACCGACCAGTATCACTAACCAATGTTGTAAGCAAGGTATTAGAAAAGCTTATAAGAAAAGCTTGGGTAAATCATCTAGAAGAACACAATATGATTACAGAAAGACAGTTTGGTTTCAGAAAAGGAAAATCATGTGTTACTAATCTGTTGAGCTACTATGACAGAGGAACAGACACATTACAGGAAAGAGAAGGATGGATGGACAGTATCTATTTAGATTTCAAGAAAGCATTTGACACAGTACCACACCAAAGACTTTTATGGAAACTGTACCATCAAGGAGGAATTCGAGGCAAACTGTTTTGTTGGATGCAAGTTTTTCTCATAAAAAGGGAAATGAGAAAAGTACTAAGGGGAAATTACTCATCATGGAGAGAAGTGACTAGCGGAGTTCCACAGGGCTCAGTGCTGGCACCAATCATGTTTTTAGTGTATACAGTAATCCCTCCACTATGCGATGTAATAGAGCCAAAGGCATTTCCGGAAAGTGGTCCCGTCCGGATAGAGGGCCATGTCCTCCTGGACTTGTACTTATGGACCCTAACTCAGAAAAACACCTACACAACTCCCTCTCGACATGCATAGCACCTATTTAAGACCCAAATCACACCAATAAGGGACATAAAAGACTGAAATAAATGGAAAATAACCTTAAAATGAGGTTTTAGAGGTGAGTTTATACAATATTAAACATTCTGGGGTACTTACAACAAGTCCCTGGCTCATGGACTGGTAGTTATGGACCCTAACCTAGCCTGACTCAGAAAAACACCTCCCTACTGCACATGCATAGCACCTAAGACCCTATTCACACAAATAAGGGACATAAAAGAGTGAAATGAGATGTTAGCAGTAAGTACAGTATGGAAAATACAGTACAATATGAAATATTCTGAGTACTTACAGCAAGTCCCTGGCCATCTCGATAAATAACCCGCCTCCTCTCAGACTCTGACAGTAAAAAGGAGTTCCTGAAGCACCTGCAGTACACTGTACATGAAGTCTTGCACTGAACTTAGTCATTTGCACTCAGAATTCCATTCTCTTAACGCTGCGCACTCTAGTCTTACTTGCGCTCCATTGTACCTTAACCCCTAAAACGTGGGTCGTTGCGTTTGCGACGCTCGCCAAAAAGGACATAACGGCGGATCGTCGAGTTTGCGATTCGAGTTAATTTTGAATAAACGCAGGCAAGGATGTTCTAGCTGGTACTGTCTATCAGTACCACCACCCTTTAGCTACAATTAGCATACTTTACCTTTGTACTACTGACCTCCGTTGTTGCCAAGTATCGCGTTTTTCCCCCCTCCCCCCCCAACCACGGCCCTGCCAGCCTGGTTGTGATACATGGCAGCGCTCTGACTGCTCAGAACTGTAAATCTGCACTCTCCTATCACAAGCAGTTTATGCTAATAGGAAATGCTTGTTTCCCCAGTTGTCACACTAGTTTTTTTTCGCACGGTTTGCCCCTGTTTAGCGTCAGTTTACCGCAGGCTTTCAAAGTGACATTATGGCGAGTTCTAGCTCTTCCGAGTCGGTGCGACCGCCCGACAGGAATGAGAATAAAGTGACGGGCGTAATGCAGAATAAAAAGCGCACTGCGGTGATCTTTTGGGAAGTAATATGATTGAAAATAATGTAGTATACGTGTTTTTAGCCGTGAAAATGGAAATGTTTGTTGAGTGACGGGAAGACCGCCGCCGCGCTGCATGTCGGCCGTACGCTTCATTGATTTTAGCATTATTTTCAGTGCTTATTGTACAAATACGGGTTCCAAACTACCTGTACATTGTAGTATAAAGTTTACTGTGACAAAATGAGGCTGTGGTAGAGGGGAAACCGGGTTGCTGGAGGTGTGAAAGTGAAGATTTTGTTACCCAACTTTGCAAGTCTCCACAAGTCCTTGGGTAGTCCACAAAGGCTCAACATCTGTCTCTGGAGAAAGCTGAATGTAAGTACTATCTGCCATACCAAGTATAATGTTCTAGGGTTAATCTCTGATTTTTGGCTAATATTTTCCTACAGGTACTCAGACCGCGATCGAACCCCGCTACCCGGGGGGGGGGGGGTCGGCTGTCCATTGGCCGCGCATTAGGGGTTAATGAAATAAGTGTTGCATTCTGCACTTAAAGTCTTTGCACTCATAAATCCTTTTTCTAAACATAACACACTCTAGTTTATTTATGCTACATTGAAAGTCTATTAAATTAGTGTCCTTTCACTCAGAATTCTAATTTCTTAACACTACGCACTGTTTTTTTTATGAAAAGGACTCGTGTGTCGTGATGTTAATGAGGACGAGTTTATGTCCAGGCAGGCCCAGCATGTACTGCCAAATCTTTATATAATGGCAAGAGATAGTGTATCAAATGCAGTTACAGTAGGTTGTAGTATCATTAATGATATAGCCAGGGATGGGCTACGGAGAGGGGTGTTCAGATTCGTCAAATAGTCTAATGACGGTACAGCCCAGATGAGAATAGTTACTGGAGTCAAATGTCCCTCAGAACCATTTGGAAGGCATTTGACTGGAAAGGGGGCACAGATCACTCCAACTGTGATTAACCAGATGAATCTCAGTTTAAGATACATTTTGAAGAATTGTTAAATCCTGATAATAGCGAGGAAGAACCAGTTGACATCGAGGACCCGCCTACTATTCCGTGCTGGACAGTCGGTTTACTGCATATGAAGCAGAGATTTCGATAAATTCTATGCATAATAATAAAAGTTCTATCTGCGTCTGTCCAGGGTTACTGTCCACTGTTGTTGTTGTTGTTCCTGCTAACGGTTTAATGTTTTTCAACACGTATTCTATCCTGCAGTGTGGTGTTACAGTAAGTTAATCGAACTGTTTAAATCAGGTGACAGACTGCTGTGTGGGAATTACAGAGGTATAAGCATTATGGACTCGTTAACCAAGTTATACGATGTACTCACATTGAATAGACTATAGTTATGGAGTAATACTGATAAATGTCAGGCTGAAGCGATGCCTAAGAGGTGTTGTCTAGAACAAACTATGACGCTAAGATTATTGTGTGGTTATGCCAAGTACATGAAACTGAAATTATATGTCTTGGTATTGATTATAGGCAAGCTTACAACATAGTTCTACGAAGTAAGTTTTTGAATCATTGAAAAGCTCTTGGTTGTCGTAAGATTATGTTAATAGCAATAAGAAATATGTACAGATGTACCAGGAAAATAGTAAGAGTGGCAACGGTGGAGGTCAGGGTGCGGGTGAGACAGGGTGCACCGTTTAGCTGTTTGTTACTCATCATTTATATGAATAAGATGGTTAAGATGGTAAAGCAGGCAATATAGGCTGACGGTTCCTTTGTGCCATGCACATGCTCCTATTTATGGACAACACCGTTTTCATTGCTACGTCACGGGAAATGTTTAAAAGAAAATTAATCATTGTTCTAGAATACCGTCATAGATATGGAATGAAGCACAATGAAGGTAAGACTAAATTCATTGTCATTAATCATAGTGATAAATTCCCCATTATGGTCCAAGGCTATGAAATATTACACTCTGTATTAATACTTAGGAGCTTGGTTCACAGATACAGGGGGAATGGAGGAGATGATGCAGCTGAACAGAGTGAGGGGACAAACTGGTGTGAATAAAATCGCGTTGTTTCGTTCTGCTAATGCGGACATGCCAATTTTTTTGACAATCGTAGAGTATTTGACACACCTGTTACATCTGCCTTGTTGTACAGTACTGAAACATGGCTCACTAACAGCTGTGTACACGTGACAAAGCAATATAAAAAAAAATATTCAAATGTATATTGCGGGAGAGACATAACACAAGTATCATTTTTTTTGAGTGTGAGTATGGATTATCCCCGGTTAATCATATTTTGGTTGTAAGAAGGAAACATTTCTTGGAAGCCAAACTTAATATCAGAGACAGAGAAGTGCCATTTCATTTTGTATAACCTATGCCGAGAGGAAAATACTCGAGGTTATCGGTTTATGCAAAAATCATTAGGATCTGATTGTACTGAGAACCCACTGTATCGGTTAATCGAGGTGACAGTGAAGAAGCCAGATACTGCATCCAAATACTTGACATACAAGACTGACCTTAACCCTGAACTAAATGCACATAGGATTCTCCGACCGAGTGTACATTCCCGATTATGTTCGGCAGGCATTCACAAGGATACAGTTAGGCCTATGTCCCACAATCTAAAAACTGAGACAGGAAGGTGGAGTCGAGTGCCAGGGAAACAGCGTTTATGTCACTGTCAGTCGGGGCATGTACAATGGGTCACAAAAGTATCAGTGCATGATATGCGTGAAACATTTGGGAACACAGAACGAGCGTCACTAAAATATTAATGTAGCCCTGATGTCGGGAGGTGTCATTATATCGCCAAATAGTAATTTCTTCTTGCAAACATATTGCAATTGATATGTTTACATAAACAGACATTGTTGCTGCATAATGAGTTGTGGGTAATGTATAGCAGTTGTTCAGATGTTTTCGATAGGCATCGGACCCCCTCTGCACCGATACTTTTGTGACCCTGTGTACAAACTAAATGCCACGTACTGCTGGAATGTGCACTTTCAGAACCATTACGTCCGAAATTTACTAGACAAAACTTTATTGAGTTAAAATTATTACTATTATTTGAGGAGGAACACATGGGTGACTTCTGTGACTATGTTTTTGAAGTCATGACGATGTATTAAAATAATTAGCATCACGGAATTGCGTGCCTGTTCCTGTAGTTAATGTTGTTTGGCCACCATGTTAAGAAAAATAAGTTATACTTGTATAATATGGTATAAGGTATCGGACTAATTACTCTGATTATTGAACCATGTTTTACTTACGTAACCGGATTGTATGAACGCATTTTGTAAACTTATGGTCAATAATTTTACTATCATCTGTCCATCTTCCCTTATTTTCACTTTAAGCATATATAAATTATGTACATTACCTTTCCATTGTGACTTGATTCTCAGACTTTGTTTAAATAACACACCTTAAAACAGAGGTGTAAGTAAAGAAGAGCAACATGGAGTTGGTCATGGCCAGGGTGTTTCGGAGATGATGAAGGCGGTGGACTGGGAGGCGTGTTAGGATGAGGAGCTTCGTCGACCACACCAGGAGGTGGCTTTTGCGAGACCACCAAGTGAAGGAAGCAAGAAAGCCTGGGTCATCACTCGCTGCTACCACCATCACAGACCGAGACACCTGCCCCAGCTGGTGGCATCATCAGAGTAGAATGAGTGGTAAAAAGAAAATAACAGGGTAATATGCTCCACAGTGTCCCTGAAGATTGCCTCTGTGTAGGTGAAAACATCTGAGAAACAAAGAATGGGCTCTTTCCTTTGTTCCCTTCCCACCATTTTAACACAATAATTCTGCTGTTAAATAACTGCAATAAGAGCCAGTATAGAAACCAGAGATATACTGAGTTACTGACTGATTGGCTGAGTTACCAAGCACAAAAGTAGTGAAAAAATCATTAGAATCATCATTTCAGTAATGATGAAGAGAAAACGGTCACAAGTATCAAAATGTTATTTTAATAAAACCTTTAAACCATTTCAACAGCTTTCAAATGACCCCTAAATGAATATTCTAGATTAATTTACAGACGAATGATGGTAAACTTTGCATGAAGTGGTTTTGGTCTAAGCCCGCAGCATGTGAGGCTAAAATATAGGAGATACCACCATCGACAGTAATGGTGTTTGTGAAGAAATTGCAAACAAATTAAATTAACTGCTATTTTCTTGAAGACAGTACAATGTGGTTTTTACTGTAAGAGTGTCATCAGACGTTTAACCCGCCACGTCCCGTCGACGTATGAGTACGTTGCAACATTTTGCATTTGCCAGTCCCGACAACGTACTGGTACGTCGAGCAATTGCAAGGTCCCTAATTTGCAAAATTTTCAATTTTCGCTCATGATTTTTCGTAAGTATACACGGGACACCTTCCTCTATTCCTCTTAAAGATGCCAAGCAGGGACAATGCCTTACACTGCATAACCTCCCCCTCCCCCCCCCGCACACCATTGTCTCGGCAATTCACCTGTTACTAGTTACCTGGCCAATAAAGACATTCAGGGCCAGAGTGATTCCCCAATCGATGACAATGTGGAGGACAAAGTTTACATAGCATTAGAGGAAGAAACAGTCAGAAATGATGATCAGGTAATGTGGCAAAAGAAGGTCAGGTATGGTGATGAGTTAGTGAGTGAAACAATGCTTATAATGCCTATATTACTGTTTGAAAACCATTATACTCTCGTACGACATATAAATTCGTACCAAGTAAATAAATAAATACCGTTTATGAGTGGTGTGAAATAGTTACCCTCTCATAGAACTCGTTTTCTTTGGTGCCAGCCTGTTAGAAAACCCAGTCAGGTAAGGAGGTACTGGTATATGGATCGAGTATTTTAACCCCCCCCCATCCCGACGTTTTCTGGGCAGTGGTATGCCCCAGTCCCGACATTTTTGGACCTTTTTTTTTTTGGCTCAAACATTCGCTTTTGGTGAGAAACATCGAAAATTCATAGAGAAATCGCTCACCTGAGGTTTAAAATACTCGATCCAGGTAGGAGTACCTCCTTACCTTACAGGGTTTTCTATCAGGCTGGCTGCAAAGAAAACGAGTTCTATGGGAGGATAACTATTCCACACCACTCATAAACGGTATTTATTTATTTATTTGGTATGAATTTATGTGACGTACGAGAGTATATTGGTTTTCAAACGGTAATATAGGCATTATAAGCATTGTTTCACTCACTAACTCATCACCATTCCTGACCTTTTTTTGCCACATTACCTGATCATCATTTCTGACTGTTTCTTCCTCTAATGTTTGTCCTCCACATTGTCATCGATTGGTGAATCACTCTGGCCCTGAATTTCGTACCGTGGCATGATATGGCTTTACTGGCCAGGTCACTGATAACAGGTGAATTGCTGAGAAAAGGGCATGCAGGGGGTGGACGAGGTCATGTTGGGTAAGGCATTGTCCCTGCCTGGCATCTTCTAGAGGAAGGTGTCCCGTGTATACGTGCCAAAAATCACTTGCAAAAATTGAAAATTGTGCAAATTAAATTGAAAATTTTGCAAATTAGGGACCTTGCAATGTTACTGCATTAATTTACGTCTCCGGGATATGAGTGCACATCATGTGAGGACGTGATTTCACGTCTCCGGGATGGGGCGGGTTAAACCTCAGGTGAGCGATTTCTCTATGAAATTTCGATGTTTCTCACCAAAAGCGGAGGTTTTAGCCAAAAAAAATTTTTTCGAAAATACCTCGGGATTGGGGGATGTCGGATGTGCGAAATAGCTCGGGATGTGACAGGTTAAAACGGCGACGATAATGAGCAAATAAGTTTAGTCGCCTTCTCATGCTCATCATCTTGAAGAATGATGACAATTTTTGGACAGCTATCACAGTTGCATATCTCAGCACATATTGGTCTGCTAAGATGCAAGGACATATTCTTCCATTAGCACATATTTCATCCCTACAGAATAGGTGGGTCAGTTCAAGTAGTTCCATTGGGGCAGACTCGTTCAGACTTTGCATGTCTTTATCATATCTGACCCAACCATAATCAGCAGGATCCATTGTATTCTGCTCTGCAGTGTGGATAATATACCATATTATAGTCTGTAACATGACTTTTAGAGCATGTTGCATAAATACATCATCAGCAGGTGGAAGGGATGACTGGCTTGTTCGTTGAGTTTCCCATGCTAAGATGCAGCTCATCGAAGGTATCACATGACTTGCCTGTACTACCCTTCTCATACATCAAGAGGAGGAACTTGTAGCTGCCTTCAGCCCAGCCTCCTTATTTTCACAGTGTACTTCTCTCAGTCCCATCAAAGTATACTGGTGTTTTTGGAAGATGGTATAGGCAGTACGCTTCCCAAATTTGAAGAGACCACTGGTTGTGTCACAGCCTGTAAAGGCATGTGCATTTGGCAACACTTCTGTTTCTCAAGTGCTTCATCAATTTAAGGTACAGGTATGAATCTCTCCCGGGAGATAAACTTTCCTGAATGCTCAGAGTGCATCTATACATCATTGCTTAATTTCCCTCTACTTTGGTTGTGCAGAAACTGAAAAAACAACAACTAAGACTTGTATAATCACTTTTGATAATGGTGCTTGAAAAAGATGACGTAAGTGTGGCATGTATGATTATCTTTGTGTCTGCTTCATCATGGGTTGAGAATAGCTTATCCTAATCTCTGCCTCCTTAATCAGGTACTTCTCTCACAACTTCTCCACTGGGATGACCTCCAGCAATTACAAGCGTCTTTTCCTGGGTAATTCTCTCTGGGACCTTTGCCTTTATGAATTTGCTCAAAAAGTGAATGAGAGTTATTTTGTTATGTCCTGACCTGAGAAACTGTCTGTAGATGGGAACTAATCTATTATATATGATCATGTTATGAGAGGGAACACCAACAGTAGATAATATGTCTCCACGTCGTTGACATTCTTTGCCTCTGATACTTAACTAATTCCAGAGCAGTCATACACTAATACAAGGGTCTCAGAACCAAGGTCAGAATTCGTGTATATGGTGATCAGCTTCTTGACTACAACTTCTCCAAGGTCATCAAAGGTTTTGAACTGTATTTCATTAACACCTTGGATAAAGTTGACGCAGTTAATGATGTATGGAATATGGAACATGGATTTCAACTCCTTTTCTTGCAGAACATTTTCCTCCAACTTGTGTCCTAGATCTGACTTTGTGGCTTTTCTCATGGTTCCATCGGTATGCAACAGTGCAGGGGGCACTGAGGTTAACTCAAATGACAGAAATTTCCTCACATCAATGTCACGATGCTTTGCAACTGATGGTAAGTTCTGTCATTTCAGTTAACCCCAGTTCCACCTGCACTGTTCCACAGCGATGAAACTATGAGAAAATCCACAAAGTCAGATCAAGCACACAAGTTGGAGGAAAATGTTCGGCAAGAAACGGAGCTGATATTTAAGTGTCACACACCAGCGGCATACATCATTGACGGCATCAGCTTTATCCAAGATGTAAATGAATCACAGTTCAAAACGTTTGATGACTTCGGAGAAGTTGTAGTCAAGAAGTTGATCACCGTATACACGATCTACGAGACCTTGTATTAATGTATGACAGCTCTGATATAAGTTCAAGTATCAAAGGGAATAAATATCAACGACGTGGAGACATATTTCCAACTGTAGGTGTTCTCTTCAATAATATGATCATAGGTAATAGACTAATTCCCAACTACAGATACTTCCTCAGATCAGGATAGAAAAAAATCGCTCTCATTCACTTTTTGAGCAAATACATAAAGGTTAAAGTCCCAGAGAGAATTACCCAGGAAAGGACATTTGTAATTGCTGGAGGCCATCCAAGTGGAGAAGTTGTGAGAGAAGTAACTGATCAAGGAGGCAGAGATTTTAATAAGCTATTCTCAACCAATAAAGAGGCAGACACAAAGATGGTCCTGCGTTCCACACACGTCACCTTTTCACCTTTTCCATGCACCATTATCAGAGGTGATGATACTGATGTCTGGTCATTGAGGAAAGTTTGTCATCAGGAAGAGATGCATACCTATAGCTAACATTGCTGGAGCAATTGGGACACAGCAATGTTCAGTCCTACCAGCTGCACATGCCATTACAAGCTGTGACACCATCTCTCTCTTCCAACTCGGGAAGAATACAAAAAATACAGTCTTCCAAAAACATCAGGATACTCTAATGGGACCGACAGAAGTTTACAGTGAAAATAAGGTGGCTGGGATAGAAGCAGCTAACTGTTGCTCATCTTGATGTATGTGAAGGATCTTATGGGCAAGTCATGTGATAGCCTCGTTGAGCTGCGCCTTAGAACGGCAACCTCAATGGACAAGCCAGTATCATCCTTTCCACCCACTGATGATGTCTTTATGAAACATGCTCTAAAAGCCAAGTTACAGACTATAATCTGGTGTACTACCACACTGCAAAGCCGTAGACAATTGATCCCACTGATTATGTTGGGGTCAAATGTGATAAAGACATGCAGTGTGGAAATAGTCTGAAGGAGTCTACCCCAACGGAACTTCGTGACCTGACCCATCAGTTTTGAAAGGATAAAAAATGCACTAATAGAAAAAAATGTCCTTGCATCTTAGCATCCCAAAATGTGCTGAAAAATGCAACTGTGATAGCTGTCTAAAATGTGTCATCACATTTCAATGATGAGGATGAGAATGGTGACTAAAATTATCTGCTCATTATCTTCACCATTTTAAGCGTGTGATGACACTGTCTTACGGCAGCCCACAGTAAACACCACACTGTGCTATCTTCAAGAAAATAGCAGTTAATTTAATTTGTAATTTCTCCTTCACAAACATCTTTACTGTCGGTAGTGGTATCTCCTAATTTTTAACCACACGTGCTGCGGTCTTGGACTAAAACTGCTTCAGGCAAAATTTACTTTAAATCCTAAGGAAATTAAACTAGAATACTCATTTATGGGTCATTTGAAAGCTGACGAAATGATCTAAAAGATTTATTGATGTAACTTTTTGTCCTTTCGAGATCAGTACTGAAATGAGTATGATTTGTTTTTAATTTTAAAAAATGGCTAGTATGTTGTTTTAAGAGTGTTCTACCAAAACCGAGTATCATATTCTGATTCCCCATATTTTGAAACATATAAAACGATGCATTATTTATGCTTAAATCATATGTGGGTGTGACAATATGCAAAAGAACGCCGTTTAAATGGTGTAACTCAGTATAGGTAAGTTTAAGAAAAAGGTTGGCACGAGGAGGTCATGCAGCGATACTGCAAAGTAAACTCCATTTCTGATAACTAAAAGACCTACGCCTCAATGCTGGATACCACTGTTACATGGTTTTACCTCTGGCAGGAGTATCTTCAGCCTGAAAATGATATACTACTTGCCAAACCTTCATGTTTTGAGATTTTCTAGTTGCAGCCTCCTGGGAGTATTCAGGACAGGGAAAGGGGCATTCTTTAACTCTAATTTTTTTTAGAATATCAATCCTTTTTTCCAGAGTTGCTCAAGGTATGCTCTGGTTTCCTTTTCTGAAGATTGACACACTGCAGTATAAAATGTACAGCACTTGGAAGCCTCCCAGACCCACGAGGAGCTGACAACAAACAGCCTTGTTACTTTAGCCATTATGTTTCTGGAACTCCACACAAATGAAAAGGACTTTATCACCGTGTTATGGGGTAGCCTGGGGCGAACTCCAGAGACCTGTGTTTTTATAGTGTGATTATATGGAGTTATTGCTCACCAGCTCTCGCTTCACCGTGCTAACTGCCTGGATGATGGTTGCCAAACACATTTCGCAGAGAAGCAGTGAATTGACAACAGCGAGATTATCATTATGGACTGCATGTTTGGTGATCCTTAATGGTGGAAAATTAATAATTATGTTTTTGTTTTGTTTTTTTTTGGTTTGTATAGAAAAGAGTAATGAAAACGATGCACATTATATTCCGCCAATTTCTCCAGTTAATACACTGGTTATCCAAACCTAAGATATCAAAATTACCAGCTCGGTACAATTTTTCATAAAATCCCGTGTATCATGGCCATTTACTGTTGTGAGAATCAAGAATCTAGTGTGTATTCAACCGATAGACAGCAGCTGAATCAAAGGTCGTAATGAACATGGTGTTATATTCCTCTCCTTATATTAGAATGTGTACTGCGCTGAAATTTGTGATACGAATGATTTCCGTAAGGGTAATAGGACATTATGGCCACCCTGCACAACAACCAGCCACAATGCCTGAGTTCAGTTGGCCATTTCATTAAAACTTAGCACGAGAAGAGGAGCAAAAGGATGAGGATGAGGATGAGGATGAGGAGGAGGGGGAGGAATAGAAGTAGCAGTAGTAATAGTAGTAGTGGTTGTAGTAGTAGTAGCTACTGACTTGTTTAAAACACCACTAAGGACAGAAAACGTTTTGACTCCATCCAACTTCACATGATAATATTAGAGAGAAGGTAAAGTGGTAATGTTCCTTATATTCCCCATCACATGATTTAAGTTTCATTAATTAGAAACTGAGAGCTACCCTTCCTTTTCTCGGTTTCAGTTATAATAATTCAGACAACTGTCTCAGACGTGACCTGTTTATCTTAAGAATTATGCAAGTGACTTACCATCTTTGCTTGGGTGACCACTGACATGAGATTAGCCTGTGTCACGTTAGAGGGATCCATAGTTGTTGCCACCTTGAACACACCAGCACCCCAAGCAGCACGTAACTCGCTTACATCAAGAGGCTGAGAGAGAGAGAGAGAGAGAGAGAGAGAGAGAGAGAGAGAGTTATGTAACACAAATCTTATGACCTTTTCAAGATGTTCCTCTATTAACCCATCATATCTGATAAATGTTTCCGCCAACCCTTCTCCCAGCCGGGTATTTTTGAGAAAATCATCTTTATTTAACCTTGATATCTCAGCTAATACTTAACCAAAAATAACAAAACTAAGTGTCATAATGCTCACCAATACTTCTACTTCATGCTGATGGTCCCAGATTGTCCGTGGAGTGCATGTAGTCAGAGAGTGAGTGGGAAAAAGGGGGCATTTTTTTTTTTTTTTTTGTCCATGTCTATGTGCTGCAGAGGTACGATGACACAATTAGGGCTTAGACTAGCCCTCCACAATCATAACACCTCCAGAATACCGCAATCCACCACAAACACCATTTCCGTGTAGGTTTTTCAAAAGTGTGGCGTGATTGTTGCTGTGAGTCAGGTAACCATAGCAATGACCTTGAGGCAGGCTGCCTCAGATACAGGCTCGTGTGCATGCTTGCTTAACCATCGCTCCACCATTTCACCACCACCACCTCTCTCACACACACACACACACACACACACACAAGGAGTCATCGGAAGTAGACGTTCGTCATCGGCGCTCCGTGTACTTGGGTTATTGTAGTGAAATGCATAACTGTGTTGGCCTTATAATTGTAGTTACATTTTGTTAATGCAACTGTTACATAAGTGTCTTGGCCTTATAATTGTAGTTAAAGTTACATAAAAGTTACATCTTGTTAATGCAACTGTTACATAAATGGTACATATTGTTTGTAGTTATATAATTGTAGTTAAAGTTACATAAAAGTTACATCTTGTTAATGCAACTGTTACATAATTGGCAAAGTGTAACATACTGCAATCGTTTGTCGTTACATAATTGTTACATATCGTTTGTAGGTACATAATTGTAGTTAAAGTTACATAAAAGTTACATCTTGTTAATGCAACTGTTAATTGGCAAAGTGTAACATAATGCAATCGTTTGTCGTTACATAATTGTTACATATCGTTTGTAGTTACATAATTGTAGTTAAAGTTACATAAAAGTTACATCTTGTTAATGCAACTGTTACATAATTGGCAAAGTGTAACATAATGCAATCGTTTGTCGTTACATAATTGTTACATATCGTTTGTAGGTACATAATTGTAGTTAAAGTTACATAAAAGTTACATCTTGTTAATGCAACTGTTAATTGTCAAAGTGTAACATAATGCAATCATTTGTCGTTACATAATTGTTACATATCGTTTGTAGTTACATAATTGTAGTTAAAGTTACGTAAAAGTTACATCTTGTTAATGCAACTGTTACATAATTGGTACATATTGTTTGTAGTTACATAATTGTAGCAAGTGTAACATAATGCAATCGTTTGCCGAGCAATGTATTGGGACTCCATATTGTAGTTACAAATCATAATAGATAGATAGATAAATAGATAGATAGACAGCTCTATGCGAGCCTGGGAATGGGAAATGAGCTTGCAAATTACAATAAGGAAAGCTGACGACAGATTACGAAGTGGCCACTAAGGAGATGATGCAGTTAGTTGTCAGCAATCCACCGGTGAACAAGGCCTTAGTGACCATACACACACATACACACATACTCACACACAGGCTTCTAGAACTTTCCACTTACAAGGAACACACGTGATACGTCTCCTGTTTCACCAGAATTTAGGAAAGAGAGGGCAGAAAGAAGCTAGCCTTAGAACAGACAGGTCGCAGGGAGAAGGGCTTAGCAACTTGAGAGAGAGAGAGAGAGAGAGAGAGAGAGAGAGAGAGAGATCACATAACAAACGATATGTAACAATTATGTAACTCCATATTATAATTATGTAACGACAAACGATTGCATTATGTTACACTTGCTACAATTATGTAACTACAAACGATATGTAACAATTAAAAAAAAAATAAAAAAAAAATAAAAAAATAAATAAAAAAAATACAAAGAAGAATGACCCATGTGCTGAGATGACATCACAACGCGAGTCTGCCATGCCAAGCAACGTGTGACTGACACCAGGCACCTCTCACCCACTACTCATTACTCATTATTCACATAGCTCCTACTCAAATATAACAACCGCTCGACCACAAGTCTAATATATATAAAACTCCACTACAAGTAACTACAAAGTCTTTTATGACATTTGGTAGCAGCGAACGTATACGAACCTCGTCTACGAATCAACAGTGAATTCCTACAAAATATCAAGATTGAAAACAAGAATACCTCTCACAACCAACAACTTACAACCAGCTCCTGACAGTTCTCTCCAACCAGCCCCCTCCGTCTCCCCGATCATCATGCTGATGCAGAGGTGAAGAGGTCACAGGACGCCTTGCAAGTAGTTTAACAATATATTGATACAAACAATCTTGCAACTTCTACGACGAATCAGCGAACTACAACCATCTACAATCAACTACAAGTAACAACTCTACGAGTCGTCTGTATAATCTTCTACACGCACCTACAAGTAGCGGCAGTCTTCATCCTACAACGAGTAAATCACAAGAGAAAAGGACCGAGAAAACATCGACAAAGAAAAACGGAACAAACAAACGAAGAGTGAGATACGACTCATAACCACCAGACCTCACCCTCCTCTCTCTGCTACATCCACCCAACCCCCGACGCTTACGCAGGAGTGAAGAGGTCAAGACGACGAGGCAAACACCAAGTCCATATTCACAACTCATCTTACTCACTCGTCTTCACTCAAGTTACTCATCACTACTCATTCACTCACCACAGCTACCAGTGTGGGAAGTCGACGTCATCATGTGTGCTTGCTGAAAATACGCCACGTCAGTCAACACACCACCTGCACCACCATTCACACCATTCCCACCACGGTAAAAATTAGTGAGTTACATAGTTACTTCATTTATACAATACACAGTGATATACAATAAGCTTCTGCACAAACATATAAAACGTGCTGTATAGTTACAACTTAAATACATATACGTACTTCAATTATCTTCATAATTCAATCATTAAATACTTGCACCAACAATAAATATTCTACACTGTATATATTCATTCATTTATTATAGCATTTATTTACTACCAACGAGTGTTACCATTTATACCTACATAAAATACGTGTTGCATACATACAGCTATACATTATTATATCTACAAAGTGATAAAGAAAATATACCATCACAGTTACTCAGTGAGCGATTAAAAGAACTGTATTAAACATTTATTAATTAAAACTACCTAGTGGAAACATATAAATTAAGTTACAAGGTAAACTAGAGAAAAAAAAAATGGCCAACACAAATGCCGTTAGCAAGAGTGAACATCTTCAACACAATCGTGAAGACAATGATTTCCACACAGTACTGACACACATATTACCCACGATAGGTACAAGTGAACAACAAGTCAGTGTATATAGTTAATACTGTATATAGTGTATATATATTTTTTATATAAAATAACAAAATATGGGACTATATAATATCATTTTCAATAATATCTGTGCAATATAAACTAAACTTTAAAAAAGTATCCCAAGGAAATTAGCCAGTAATTATGCAACCATGAACAACATAGAAAAAGCGTACACAAGCGAAGAAAAACAAACTATAGAAAATCAATATATACAAAAAAAAAAAAAAGACAAAAAGTAAGAAAGAAAAAAAGAGAGAAATAGAGTAAGATCACATAACAAACGATATGTAACAATTATGTAACTCCATATTATAATTATGTAACGACAAACGATTGCATTATGTTACACTTGCTACAATTATGTAACTACAAACGATATGTAACAATTATGTAACGACAAACGATTGCATTATGTTACACTTGCTACAATTATGTAACTACAAACGATAGTAGTCCTAACATATTAATACATATTATATACACATTATAATGACCTTATAAGCTAATTAAGTGAAATACATAATATTGTAAAAGTAACATAATTGTATGAATATTGTATACATATAATATTTATAGTAAATAGTGATTATTTAGTAATATTACATTTTAAACAAGTTGTATACATATTTGAATAAATGTATTACAGTTAAATAATTTACTTTTAATACATTTATTTAAATATGTATACAACTTGTTTAAAATGTAATATTACTAAATAATCACTATTTACTATAAATATTATATGTAAACAATATTCATACAATTATGTTACTTTTACAATATTATGTATTTCACTTAATTAGCTTATAAGGTCATTATAATGTGTATATAATATGTATTAATATGTTATGACTATTAACTGTCGATGGTACGCCATTTTCGCGTGATCGAGCAATGTATTGGGACTCCATATTGTAGTTACAAATCATAATAGATAGATAGATAAATAGATAGATAGACAGCTCTATGCGAGCCTGGGAATGGGAAATGAGCTTGCAAATTACACTAAGGAAATCTGACGACAGATTACGAAGTGGCCAGTAAGGAGATGATGCAGTTAGTTGTCAGCAATCTACCGGTGAACAAAGCCTTAGTGACCATACACACACATACACACATACTCACACACAGGCTTCTAGAACTTTCCACTCACAAGGAACACACGTGATACGTCTCCTGTTTCACCAGAATTTAGGAAAGAGAGGGCAGAAAGAAGCTAACCTTAGAACAGACAGGTCGCAGGGAGAAGGGCTTAGCAACTTGAGAGAGAGAGAGAGAGAGAGAGAGAGAGAGAGAGAGAGGGAGACAGGGACTCTGCTCAACTCACTCGTGAGTGAGAGACTTGTTAATATTTCCAAGACAAATAAAAATAGTCTCATACTATTCTTTACCTCTCCTTGTCACTACATGACAAATGGGAAAGAAGATTAACTACTTACAAGCTACTCAAGTATAACAACCGCTCGTCCCAAGTCTAATATATATAAAACTCCACTACAAGTAACTGCAAAGTCTTTTTTGACATCCGTACCAGGCCAACACGGCCAGTGGCATTACCTAAATTAGTGTCTTTGAATGAGTCAAGCTCTGTACCAGGTTAGACTAAATGATTTTTCATTATTAAAAGGAAAAGAAATAATAAGTTTAAATAAGACCGATTCAAACTGAACCAAGAACCAAGATGCGCTGAGTCAGCTGGGTTCGTTTAGACTACAGCAACATGGGGAAAGTGTACATACTCTGTAAGTACATACGCTGTTCATTTAGTATTACAAAATGGATACATACTTCAGTAAAACAAAAATGGAAAAGAAAAGGGATAAAAGTAAAAAGCAAAATGATGATTTCTACCAAGAACTGGTTGAAGTGGAGACTCACAATAGACTGGTTGAACGCGTACACAAACTAGAAATGGCTTTCAAAAATGGAATTTATGAAATAAAGAAGCAAATGCACTTGCAAAAGGAAGAGATAGAAAAACTAGGAAGGGAGGCCAATAAGAAAGACACAACCATCAGTGAACTAACAGTGGAATTGAGTACGCTTAGGAAGAAAGTGAGTGAAATGGCAAGTACAGTAGTCAATCACGAGAGTGTTATGGAAGAGTTCAAAAATAACACAGAGACAATTAGGAAGAAAGTGAGTGAAATGGCAAGTACAGTAGTCAATCACGAGAGTGTTATGGAAGAGTTCAAAAATAACACAGAGACAATTAGGCAAGCAAGCAGTCTTATGGACCAGAGCAGTGATATTGAGGAGAAGATAACACAGGTGAATGAAGCTGTGCAAAGCTACAAAAATGATGTGGAAACCACGTATGCTGAAAGTAAAGAAAGACTTAGAAACAAGGGTGAGGAAAAAAGCATTAAAAAGGAAGTGAAAAGAATAATCCAAAACAATCCAAAGTTAGTCAAAGATTCAGTAGAGATAAATAAATCAATAGTAATCACTGGTATAGAAGAGGAAGAGGTTAAAAACAAGATCACTAGAGACAAAAAGGAGATGGCAAATGTAATGAGCTTACTGAAAGAAGTATCAGAGGAAATCTATGGTAAAGACATAGAGGAACACAAAAGGTTAGGGAAATACGAGAAAAGCAAGACAAAACCTCTAAAGGTGACTTTCCAGAGTGTAAACACTGTGGAAGAGATACTAAAAAATGCAAAGAATCTTATGGAAAAAGAGGAGTTCAAAAATGTATGAATAAAATGATGCCTAACACAAGAGGAACTGGAAGTACTGAAAGAGAAAAGGGAGGAAGCAAAAACAAAAAATGAGGGAAGATCAGAAGAGGAGAAGAAGAAATTTTTTTTACAAAGTAATAGGATTGCAGGTACGAAAGTGGTACACAAACAGGATGGAAGAAAAAGGAGGAAGGTAGTAGAACCATGTCATGACAAGTATATAAACAAGATGATAAAGTTGATGTACTCAAATGTGGATGGAATGTATCTAAATTACTAGAGATGAATGATTATGTCAGAGAAAATTAACGACAAATAATATGCCTAACTGAGACAAAATTAACACCAAGGATATCCAATGACATACTAAACTTAGAGGAATACAATATATGGAGAAGAGACAGAAATTTAAAAAAAGGAGGAGAAATTATAATATTAACTAAGAAAAATCTAAAAGTCAAGGAAATAAACCTAGACATACCATCACAAGTAGAACTGATTGCAGTAGAGATCGACACATCTGAAGGTAAAGTAATTGTAGCCAATTTGTACATGCCACCCAGATCAAACACATGGGAAAGAGACGAATATGAGGACCTGGCAGAGAGTACAATTCAAAGTATAAGATCATTGCTACATAAAATGGAAGAGAAATCGGAGAGAAATATACTAACTGGGGACTTCAATACAAATATAAATTGGAATACTCTAGATATAAATAGCCAAGAAAGCTGTTGGGACAAAAGCTCCTGGATCTCGTACAAGAGTTTTTCTTAACGCAACATGTGAGGGAAACCACCAGAAAAAGAGGACTTGATGTACCTTCAGTGCTAGATCTAATATTTACTAGGCAAGAAAATGACATTGACAGTTTAATATATCACCCTCCACTTGGCAAAAGCGATCATGCAGTACTAAATTATAACTTCAGGATAGCATATGACATAGTAAACAGCATTGACAGTTATAAAAAGAGCCTAAACTATACAAAGGGAAATGATCAAGACCTAAAGAAGTATTTCTTAGAAGTTGATAGGGAAAATGAGCTTAGAGGATAAGATTTAAATGCTGAATATAAAAAAAATTGTGAATTTTATGAAATAGGAGTCCAGAAGTACATCCCACAGCACAAAGAAGCAGATAAGAAAATACAGAAATGGTTCAATACAGAATGTAAGAAATCAAAAGAAAGAAGAGATTTGTTGTGGAATAGATACAGAAGACACAATAGTGAAAGGGCGTATAATAATTACAAACAGGCAAGAAATGACTATACAAGAATAAGGAGGGAAGCCCAAAAACAGTTTGAGGAGGATATAATAAATAAAAGTAGTGATCAACAAAAGCTGTTTTACAGCTATATTAGAAGCAAAACCAAAGTAAAAGATATAATACAATCCATTACGGACGAGGGAATCACTTATACACAAGAGAAAGATATTTGTGAAGCACTAAATAAGAATTTCCAATTAGTTTTTACAGAAGAAAAAAATTTTGAGAGGGACCATGTGGAACATGCATGTCCACACATACTACCAGATATACAAATAGCAGAAAAAGTAATACAGGAGGAGCTAAGTAGATTAGAGAGAGGAAAAGCAAGTGGTCCTGATGAAATTTCATGTTGGGTATTACGAGAATGTGCAAAGGAGTTAAGTAAACCATTATTTTTAATTTTCAAGAAATCCTTGAGTCAAGGGAAACTACCTGATATTTGGAAAAAGCAAATATAGTCCCCTTATTCAAGAAAGGAAATAGACAAAATCCTCTCAGCTACCGACCAGTATCACTGACCAGTGTTGTAAGCAAGGTATTAGAAAAACTTATAAGAAAAGCTTGGGTAAATCATCTAGAAGAAAACAGTATGATAACAGAAAGACAGTTTGGTTTCAGAAAAGGAAAATCATGTGTTACTAATCTGTTGAGCTACTATGACAGAGTAACAAACACAATACAGGAAAGGGAAGGATGGGTGGACAGTATCTATTTAGAATTCAAGAGCTTTTGACACAGTACCACACCAAAGACTTTTATGGAAACTGTCCCATCAAGGAGGAATTCGAGGCAAACTGTTTTGTTGGATGCAAGACTTTCTCATAAAAAGAGAAATGAGGACAGTATTAAGAGGAAACTACTCATCATGGAAAGAAGTGACTAGTGGAGTACCACAGGGTTCGGTGCTGGCACCAATCATGTTTTTAGTGCATATAAATGATATAAACAGTAACACTGGAAATGAGAGCTATCTGAATATGTTTGCAGATGATGCAGAAATACAAAGGAGAATTACTAGCACAGACTCTTGTAGGGAGCTACAAGAAGAATTAAATAAACTTCATGAATGGAGTAGTACATGGCAAATGGAATTCAATGTGGACAAGTGTCATGTAATCAAGTTTGGTAAAAGTGGAAAAAGACCTGATTGGGATTATAAGTTAGGAAATAAAACCCTATACACATCAGAAAGAAAGACCTAGGTGTGATTATCAATAACAGACTATCTCCGGCTGACCACATCAGCGAGAAGGTACGGAACATGTATACACTGCTTGCAAATATGAGAATAGCATTCACATACATAAATGAAGACATGCTAAGAAGGATAATAACATCATTCACTAGACCAACCCTGGAATATGCATTAGTAGTCTGGAGTCCTCATCTCAAAAAGCACATAGACAAGATTGAAAAAAGTTCAAAGGGCCGCTACAAGATGGATACCAAGCTTAAGGGACCTAAGCTACGAAGAAAGACTAAATAAACT
This sequence comes from Coenobita brevimanus, assembly GCF_032717465.1. Lineage (NCBI taxonomy): Eukaryota > Metazoa > Arthropoda > Malacostraca > Decapoda > Coenobitidae > Coenobita > Coenobita brevimanus. The sequence continues at coordinate 36,653,187 of NC_136993.1, read as the reverse complement.
GAATCTACCAACACTACAGGAGAGAAGGAAAAGAGGTGATATGATAATGCTATATAAGTGCATATCAGGGAAGGAGAAAATAGACATAAATGATTACTTAACATATGGAGAAGCATCAGCAAGAGGACACTGCAAAAAACTGCATAAGAAGAGAGGTGATAAAGACGTAAGGAAATTCAGTTTCCCAAACAGAGCAATTGATCAATGGAATGCACTGCCGAATGAAATAGTGTGTGCCAAAACAATTCACAAATTTAAGGATATGTACGATAAATATGGTTTAAGACACGGGACAGTACGAGCTTGACTCATTCCTGTAAAGATACAATTAGGTAAGAACAATTAGGTAAGAACACACACACACACATGGAGAAGAATGTTTGAGTTGCATTGTCGCTCGATTTTAGCACCTACAGTATGTGCCACGAGAAGTCTGGGTGTTACAATAACTACTACAAAGACTTCTACTACTGTACTACTACTAATGCTACTAATACTACAACTACTACTATTTCTCCAACTACCACTATTACAACTACTACTACTACTATTGCAACAACTCCCACTACTACAACTACTACTACTACTACTACTACTATTAGCACTACAACTACTACCACTACTACTACAACTACTACTACATAAAATGTAAAAAAAATTGTGAACAAAATAGTTATTCTCATACTGTCCATAATCGAAAATATTTTCCACTATACCAGATTTTTCTCCCTTTGATTTGTACTTTTTCATCATAGTAAATATACACCCATGAAAACTTTCAGTAAAAAATAAGGCACTGATTTCATCATGAAACAAACTTTCTTATTCCATTATTTGCATAAACACAGCATGGTGCGAGGCTTCCCTTACTGCACTTCATCCTCCCTCCCTCCTCCACCTCCTCGCTTTCTCCACTTCACTGTATTTTCCTCTATAATAGATTTTTTTTTTTTCCTGTGATATGTATTTTTTCATCATAACAAACATAAACACATGAAAACTTTCAATAAAACATAAGGCATTGATTTCATCATGAAACAAACTTTCTGCTTCCCTTATTCAGGTAAATAGATAGAGCGCTGAGGCAAGGCTTGCTGCACCGCACTTCCTCCTAGCCCCTTCCTCCATCTCTTCCTTTTTTCCACTCCCCACCTCCTCTTCCATCTCCTCATCCCTGCCAATATCCCCCTCTCCAGGATCGTCTACCCTCGGAACCATTCCGATCATCGGAAATAGCAGATGAACGGACAGGAGGAAATGATGGAAGCACAGTGCAGGACTCATGTGATCCACCCTCCTCATGCAACGCATGAATATTTACACTCATCATTTCACACAGAAGTCACTTTCTCCACTCACAATTGGCGAAGATGTCACCTCGAGTTCTCTCTCTGTTGTATTATCACTAAGGCATATCTTTTCTTGCCTTCGGAATTCGTTGGTGTGGAGGTCAGCAGCTGTGGGGACTCAGCCAAGGATCTGGACACGGAAAACATTTTGCATAGGTCTATGCATTACAGTGGTATGCAGGTAACTGAAGTGTGACTCGGATGCATGCAGGAGGGTTACCAGTGGCTGCGTGTGGTCGAAATAACCGTGGAATATTAAAATAATGCTGAGTAACACTAGATCATGTATAAGTGCTTCCCAGACATCCCTGGGTCATTAAGTATATGTCACCCAGATGCAGTGGGTTAATAGTAACAGAAACACAGTAATTACAGAATATTAAAGATAAAAAGTTTGAGAACAATACAGACATGCTAAATATGAAGCGGTATGGAAGGAAAGGCATATTGCCCCATTAGTCTGCAACTCCAGACCTTCCACTGTCTCAAAATGAAGTCATCATCTAATGAGCTCTTACTCATCTGATCAATGAATCTCAGCCAGGATTGAAGTGTTGTAACACTACTTCCTTAGTTGCGAGCCTTAGATTAATAAAGAAATTATTCATCACCCATATACTCATGAGTCATAGTTTTTATTCCCACACTATTTCTACATTGGCTTAGAAAAACTGAAGCAAGGGTGTCACTCCAAATGAAACCCTGTTACTGATGGCTCGAAGCATTTCTGAAGCACCCCAGTAAAGTTTTTAACTACCACATTAACACTGGACACCAGGTCTTCATTTAATACAAGAAATGGCTACGACTCCACCAGTCCCGACTCCTGGGTAGGACCATAGCACCTCCAGTGTTTGAACTGGAATATGTTCAGGCATCTGGAAATGAGTGATGTTGACTTTGACTCTTTCTTTGTACCTTTCTTTGAGGGAACAATGTTCTGAGATTCTAGCCTTTGACTCCTTCTTTCTTGCATAAAAAAGGAACAGAAAGCAAGCAGAAACTGAGGTTCATGAGTGTATCCAAAACTAGTGATTGAGAGGACACTGAATCTCCACTCACCACTGATGTCTGCTGAGTGAAGAGGAGAATGGAGGACTGGTCTTTTGATGCTGCTGTTAGTACGGCATTGAAGGCTTTCTGATACCCAGCAGCCTCAGTGTCGTTATCTGGTAGAATAATCTATTAGCTTATTTTTTATTTTTCGAACATCATATCCAGGCTGTAACACGAAAAACGGATAATAGTCATCTATCAGAAGGGAAAACAATAATTACACATTTGCAAACTCTTAGTTTATTTATAGACCGTTTCAATTAGCTAGAGACATATTTCAAACGAGATGGGTTAGATGTACCCTTCTTTTTTTAGTCCTCATTTGAATACAATCCTCCTGTACCAGCAATAATTATATATATATATATATATATATATATATATATATATATATATATATATATATATATATATATATATATATATATATATATATATATATATATATATATATATATATATATATATATATATATATATATATATATATATATATATATAGAACATCCTCTGGCTGAAGTGAATAGAAACATCTTCATGTTGCTGAACACATAAATACTGTACATATTATTTTTATTGCCTTAGGTGTTAGAGAGAGACACTTTCGTGTGGTGGGACTGATGAAATTTAGCTTCTCTGCTGCCCTATTATAGAAACGTCCCTCATCGCCCAATCTTTACCCTAATAGGAGAATGATGGAGTGTAGGTGGGGGCATCTTCAGCCACCAATCCACCGGATTCATGTTCAGTTAAGCCTGAGGTTGGATCTACCTGTCACTAATCTAAATTACACTTGCAAAACAAAAACGTTATCAAAGGATGGTATCGTGATGTTAAGGTGATTCCTGAAACAGGACCTGACCACAAGAAAGGTCTCTACTAAGCTAAAAATGATCATGTCGAAAGAACATAGTCGCATCATTATTCTGAAGAGACAGATGTGCAATTTGTTTAACCTTTGGCAGTCTCTCGAAAAGTTAACAGTGTAAGTATACAATGCAAACCAAAAATCTAGTCGTCCGAAAGACATGCAAACAACCAATGGAAGGCGAACATTTATGTCCAATTTGTTGTGTCATTTACAAACTTGCTCCAGACGGTTAGTAGGTGAATGCAAGTAGATTAAATAATTGAGAGCGATAGGCCTCATTTGGGACTTACCAGAGTCGAAAGCGATAGGCCTCAAATGCGCGCGATTTTCAAAGGCGTACCAAAACCGCACCACGAGGAGTAGGTGGTTGATATTTGTATGGGAAATAGGGGCAGGTGGCAACTCTCGATATCACCCATGCACTGCCCCATATAAGCCCAGAATACCCGTGCGTGTGCGGACACCACAGACCGTGCACTAATTTTCCTCCCGTGACGCCGCCAACCCAGCACCAGGCGCTAGGGGATCTACACACACACACACACACACACACACAAACAAACACACACACACACACACACACACACACATAAGGGAGAGAGAGAGAAAGAAATGGGATCTGCGCGCGCGCGCATACACACACACACACACACACACACACACACACACACACACACACACGAGAGAGGGAGAGAGAGAGAGAGAGAGATAGGGCATTTTTCTGAGAGAGAGTGAGATAAAGGACATTTTTCTGACAGTGAGAGAGAGAGAGAGAGAGAGAGAGAGACAGAGAGAGAGTTGATGATACAGTAATCACGTGATCCTTCCCAAGGCCATGGTAAGTACAGGCTGTTTTTCCCGGACAATGACCTACCTCAATCACCCCGGGTGGTGGGCGGGTTGCTCGCGCCACCAGCTGTTCATCTGCTGGCCATTTTATCTCAACAGCACGTGACTTTATGTGGTTATATATATATATATATATATATATATATATATATATATATATATATACTGCCGGATGCGCGCAAACATGTCCAAGACGATGATGTGTGTTTCATTCACTTCTGTAATACTCGAAATTTCAGCCAAATCGTCGCTTGGCGCCCGGTACCTACGGAAGCATGGTCGCTTTCCACGGGTTAATATGTCTGTCTGATAGCTTACGGAAATGCGGTAATGGATTTTGTATTTTAGACTGCAATATGGATTTGAAATGCATAATAATATGTTTTCCATGCTCCAGATGGTGAGTATGTGAAGATGAGTAAGGTAGTTCAAATCTATGTACTTGATACCTAGCAGAAATACAGTATTGGATGTTGTTTTCAGATTGCAGTTTAGATTCAAAATACTTGAACGATTTCCTTCTTCTCTTTCTTGCTAACATGTTCGAAAACATGCAGGTCAGTGAAGCCACGATCAACTTTCAAATTCTTCGATTGGCTATGTTCACTGTAACCATTCTCTTTGACATCCTTCAGTAAACAATAATTATGAAGTAAGTTGGAGCGTCGTGCTCTGTCAGTGTCAGTGATGGGATATTCACACTGTACACATAATTTGGATCATATTTGTTCACTCTCGAGATGACAGGTATATTAGTGCATGTTGTTACATGCTGGGAGAAAGGGTTGAGTTACATCATGCCTACAACAGTACCTATTGCATTATTATGGATCTGTTACGTCTCCGTCCCACACTGCCACAGGCTCCAACAGCAGTAGTACAGTGTTGGAAGGACGTTGCCCATTGAGCTGTTCTTCCTATGGTCAGCCGTTTGGTGTACAGCACACAAGATCAGCAAAGGCGTGGTAAATAAACAGTGGTTTTCCAAGTTCGCAGTCTTTATTCACCAAATAATTACACTTAATGCTTCCCAACTACATTTGACTGTTTTCACCAAGTCTATCTATCTGTCTATATACCTAGGCTGCTTCCCCCAAGGAAAGGGAGGTAGCCGAGACAGGACGACACACTCCCCGTTTACTCATCCGTTCAAACACATTCATTCGCATCTTAGCCCCAAAGGGGAGAACGGACAGATCTTCACCGCACCACACCGCACAAGGGTCAACTGCGCAATGCAATCAGTGACATCCGCAGCAGGGCCCGACAGCAGAACTGGTTTACCCCTGCCACATCATAACAGACCCATCCCCTTACCCGCACCTGACCTGACTAGCTGATCAGACCAAATGCGGGAGAATATCCCCTCAGGGCTGCGTCATCACTTATTCATTCACAATTTCTCTCCATTTATTTCTGTCACGCACAGCCACTCTTCCTTGCTCAACAGACATCCCTCTCGCATCCAGCGCTCTCTTCACACTGTCCATCCGTCCTATTCGTGGTCTTCCTCTCAGCCTTACACCTCTCACATCAGATCTAGTTATCTTTTTCACCAATCGCTCATTATCCATTCTCTCCATATGCCCAAACCATCGCAACACCCTCTGCTCAACTCTACGAGCCATCTCCCGAACAACTCCAGTTCTCCTTCGCACTTCATCATTTCGCACCCGATCCATGCGTGTCACTCCACACATACTCCTCAGACACCTCATCTCCATTACATTCAAACTTTTCCTCTCTGCTACACCCATATTCCTTGTTTCAGCCCCATATAACGCAGTCGGTACCACAACACCCTCATACAGCCTTCTCTTTACATCCATTCTAAGCGAACGACATTTAAACACTTTTTTCATTCCTCCCAGCACCTTTCCTACTTCATTTATTCTAAATTTCACTTCTGCATCTATTCTTCTATCCACAGCAACATGTGACCCTAGATATTTAAAACAATCTACCTACTCAAGCAACTCACCATTCAAAACTATATTCATCCCCCTACCATCTACCAACCTAGTACACTTCATCACTTTACTCTTATTCTCATTTATTTTCAATTTCCTCCTTTCACACACCCTTCCAAACTCCTCTACCAACTGTCTCAATCTCTCCTCTGAATCAGTCACCAGTGCAGTATCATCTGCAAACAGCAGCTGCTTCAGATTCCACTCTCCACCATCAACATTCACCAGACTCAGACCTCCACCTAAAACTCTTGCATTCACCTCCCTTACAACACCATCCATGTAAATATTAAACAACCAAGGTGACATCACACATCCCTGTCGCAGCCCCACTCTCACAGGAAACCAATCACTCACAGCATTTCCCACTCTTACACACGCTCTACTATTTACATAAAAACTTTTCACCCCTTTAAGCAACCTACCATCAAGTCCATACAATCTTAAAACAGTCCACAAAGCCTCCCTATCAATTCTATCATACGCTTTCTCTAAATCCATAAATGCCCAAAACACATCCTTGTCTTTCGCTTAATACTTTTCACACACTTGTCTCACAGCAAACACCTGATCAACGCATCCCCTCCCTCTCCTAAAGCCACACTGCTCATCACCAATCACTCCCTCTGTACCCTTTCTAACTCTCATAATTAACACTCTACCATACACCTTACCTACAACACTCAACAGACTTATACCCCTAAAGCTAGTACATTCATACTTATCACCCTTGCCTTTATACAACGGGACCACACAAGCACTTGCCCAGTCAATTGGCACCATACCTTTCTCAAAGCACACATTCAACAATCTTACTAACCAGTCAACAATAGTCACTCCACCACCCTTCAGGCATTTCACAGCACACCCATCCATACCTGCAGCTTTCCCTGTTTTCATCTCCTTTACTGCCTTCTCCACTTCCTCCTTCGTGATCAAAGAATCATTCAACTCTCCCAACACATTTATTCCTTGCACCCTTCCATCCGCCCCAATCTCAGCCACTCTTTCCTCCTCTACATTTAACAATCTTTCAAAATACTCTGCCCATCTCTTCCTTACTGCATCCATCTCAATTAACATCTTCCATCCTCTGCTTTTACTCGTTCTTCCTTCCCAGACTCTCCAAGTACTGAAGTAATACAATCATCACTAGGCCGCACCGACATTCAACTTCGTTGTCAGTAAAACTGCAATGACACTGACTTAACTCAAACTGAACTTAAAACTGAGTGAAACAGCTTTAGTCTCTTCCCCATCCTTATATAATCTTGCATTAGACACGAATTTTCGAGTACACTCTAGCCACCACAGTTGCCAAATCAGAGATATCCAAAATATGCCATAGTTCTCTTGCATACACTCTAAAGGCTTAGCATTCAGACTGAAATAATTTTACATAATTTAACAATCACATAAAACTATTATGGAGAAAAACTGAACAAAATTTATTGAACAACTTAGAAAATAACTCCACTTACAAACTGCAAGCTAACTGGCAACTCTGAGACATAGTGAAAAAAAAAAATAGGAGAAACACTGAAAAACTTCCAGTAAATGCACCTTCCGCAGCACTACCCCTTCCCTGATTCTTTGTCATCCGGACAAAACTACACAATGTATACAAACATAATCCTTAATCCAAACTAGACAATTATACACAGACTAATCCTTCAACTCATTAGGTCTTCTACCATGCCGCTTCTGATGACGTCCCTGCTCCTTCAAACAGTCCACTTTTCCTGGAATATCTTGGTACTCTTCCTGAGGCACTTCTTTTCTTGGGAAATTGTCACCATCCTCTTGTCCTGCAGCTCCTTGGTCCTCCTCAAAATCCTCAGCTGTGGGAAAGCACGATTCCATGGAGACATCCCAGCTGTACTCTCCTGGACCATTGTACTGCTACAGACGATACACGTGTACCATCTTTAGGCGAGACTTCCTACCTCCCCGAATTCGAAACTTTACGTCTGATAGGCGGTCCAACACAATGTAAGGCCCGTCCCATGGGCTGTGCAGCTTCAATGACTGTCCCTTCTTAAACTGAGGATTATATAACCAAACTATGTCACCGTCCTTGAAGCTCAACTCACCCTCCTTGGCATCATAACCTCACTTCATCACTTCACCTGAAAATTTTGAGCTTCTCGCTCTTGATGATGTACAGTCACGCGTACTAATTTCTGCTCATGGGTTACCCCTTCCTTCCCCCCTCTACCCTGGACAGAGGGAAGGGGGGAATCGCGAACAAGTCTACCCCGCCTTCTGCCCCCAACTCCTCCACCCTCCACCTCCAGCTGCCAGTTACTGATTAGACACAAATTTTCTCATGTCCAGTAAACATGACTAAACTGTCGTCGCACATGCTTTCAATGGCCAAGATTTGGACTATATTTTTAGAATAAATTATTACCGTATTGAACTGCATTCTCAAATTGAAAATATTCACCATCATTGTAATCCAGTGTCGTCCGCTGCACAATTCTGGGTTCCAGTGCTTACCTTTTCACTTCCCCCAGCTGTCTCTCTCTCTCTCTCTCTCTCTGAATTTACTTTTCCCACTCACTCTTTCTTATTAAATTTATATAACTTTCTCATTGCTTCTCTCCCCCTCTCCCCTTTCTCTCTCGTTCTTTGTCTTAAGTCTTTCCCGCCTCTCCCCCCCTCCCCTCCCCCCACCTTAGGCCTGGGGTGGGATGTTCGAAAGCTCGTAACGGCCGCTAAGATCATCGTAGCGGGTACGAGAATCATAGCGCACTCGTAAACCGTTAAGGTATATGTTCAAACAAATTTTACGATCCTTCATCCTCCATATTTGCTCGTAGAGCTACGATTTCTGACAAGCACCCTTAAGCTGATTGTAGTGTCGCATAGTGGATGTTTCTCTAATAAACAAACCGAATCATGTGATGCTAAGTTTGTTTATTTACCCTTTTCTGTGAACGAAGATGGAATTACAAGTGGTTTTACAGGTAGAACTGGCATTACGAAGAGCGATGAGATTTGAGAGGAACTACAGAGACATAATGGATCCATTTGCTTACAGTGACGAACATTTGTTGAGATATTATAGGTTTCCCAGACAAGAACTCCTTCACTGGTGTGCAAGAGTTGAACCATTAGTTGGACCAGCGACAAGAAGATCCTGTGCTGTGCCATGTCATTTGCAGGTGTTAATGACATTCAGATTTTATGCAAGTGGCTCATTTCAGAGTGTGTTGGCAGACACATTGGGCTTAACACAGGGACGTGTGAGCAGAATAATTAAGAGTGGCACACGTGTTGTACAGAAAATCTCTTAAGGAAGTTAAGATGATAAGAGGTAAGCAAAGAGGGGGAATTTTTCGTTTCTACTGCTTACATCTGTAAATGGAGAAATGGGGTTCCCCCGAGCTAGACCCTGTTTTGGATCATATAGCCCACCTAGGTTACAGGAGCGCCCTACCACTCCCGGCACGGCAGTCCCGGGCGAGGCTCGAACTCGCAATCTCCCGATTACGAGCTCGATGCTTTACCACTGAGCTATCGTGCCCCCTTACATCTGTAAAAATGCAGACCGATGCACTGTTCATTAAAACATGGTTTAAGTCTGTGGGAGTTGTAATGATACAGTCTGAAGCCAATGATATACTGTATAGTTTATTCAGGTAAAGGGGTCTCAGTTTGGATCCCGATATTTTCAAAATTATCACTACGTTTTGTTAATATGATGTGGGTCTTTCACCCCACACTATAGTTATACCCAAGGTGATGTGATTGTTCTTCAGCACTGTCTGTCTGTCGAGCCAACCCTGTATTAACGCCATCATCTCATGTGTAAAATTTGCTCGACGAATTCGTTTGGTAGGGGACTCGTCACTTGTCATGTCTTGTATGTCTTGGGATGAATATCGTAGTTGTTTGAGTGATGTAATGGAGCGCTTGGATAAGTGTATTTAACATTTTGAAACTCCATTTTGATTGGCCCACAATCTTTCATGGTTTATGAAATCTCTCTTCTGATTGGCTCAGCGACAATTAGCTGAGTTGCATTATGAACGATAGGAACGGAACGGAACGGATTTTACGATCGCATCATCGTGAGCTACGAGCATTGCCGCAAGCGTTAGAAGATACACATTAGCGGTTGTCGTAGCTCACGATCAAAGATGACCGCTATGAGCGCGTTACGATGATCATAGCGGCGTCTCGCAACGATCTTTTGAACATCCCAGCCCTGATCAGCAGTCAGTTATACCGTCACCGCTCCTTCGTATATCGTGTGCAGGCAACATAATTTTATCACACACACTTAGGTCAGATGTATGGAAAGCTAATTTTTTTTTTTATATATAATTGTATTTCTCATTATGTGCCAAGTTCAAATAGAGAACACCAGACCAATATTCGTAAATTTTATTAGAGTGACCGTTCCACTTCACATAGCTGGGTAGCTGGGCTTATAAACTGCACACACACACACACACACACACACACACACACACACACACGCTACTTAAATTTTGCACTGACAGCGTGGCGACTATAAATATAGTCATTCTAGCAACTGGATCTGCTGGCTCCAAACCTTCCCTGTCCCAGTCAAACTCCTCATTCAATAACCGGTTATTGAATGAGGAGTTTGACTGGGACAGGGAAGGTTTGGAGCCAGCAGATCCAGTTGTTAGAATGACTATATTTGTAGTTGCCACGCTGTCAGTGCAAAATTTAAGTCGTGTGTGTGTGTGTGTGTGCAGTTTATAAGCCCAGCTACCCAGGTATGTGAAGTGGAACGGTCACTCTAATAAAAATTACGAATATTGGTCTGATGTTCTCTATTTGAACTTGGCACATAATGAGAAATACAATTATTTATATATAAAAAAAAATAGCTTTCCATACACCTGACCTAAGTGTGTGTGATAAATGTTGCCTGCACACGATATACGAAGGAGCGGTGACGGTATAACTGACTGCTGATCAGGCCTAAGGTGGGGGGAGGGGAGGGGTGAGAGACGGGGAAGACTTAAGACAAAGAACGAGAGAGAAAGGGGAGAGGGGGAGAGAAGCAAAGAGAAAGTGATATAGATATAAAAAGAAAGAGTGAGTGGAAAAAGTAAATTCAGAGAAAGAGAGAGCTGGGGGAAGTGAAAAGGTAAGCACTGGAACCCAGAATTGTGCAGCAGACGACACTGGATTACAATGATGGTGAATATTTTCAATTTGAGAATGCAGTTCAATACGGTAATAATTTATTCTAAAAATATAGTCCAAATCTTGGCCGTTGAAAGCGTGTGCGACGACAGTTTAGCCATGTTTACGGGACATGAGAAAATTTGCATCTAATCAGTAACTGGCAGCTGGAGGTGGAGGGTGGGAGAGTTGGGGGCAGAAGGCGGGGTAGACTTGTTCGTGATTCCCCCCTTCCCTCTGTCCAGGGTAGAGGGGGGAAGGAAGGGGTAACCCCTGAGCAGAAATTAGTACACATGACTGTACCTCAGCCAGATTTCCTGAAGATGCTGGAGATGTTTGTAGGAGCTCCTCACCAGGTGGTGGTCCCATTAACAAGTCAGTACAGTATCAGTGTTGCAGCGGTTTAGCCGGTAGACTCATGTGATGCAGACAGATATGCCATTAGCAACACAGGTAATTTCGAGTACAGTTCCATTTATTCCTCTATGCAGGACTTGGCCAGTTCTTGTCCCAGGTTCCAGTTGAATTTCTCCACCATCCCATCTGACTGATCTTAGCGGGGTCGTTCTGGCCTTCTTGATCCCCCAAAACTTGCAGCACTCACGGAACACAGTAGTTTCACTGTTTCTACCCTGGTCTGAAGATAGCTCCTGTGGCATCCCAAAACAACAGAAAAATTGGTCAACCAACACCTGAGCAACAGTTGCAGCTTTTTAATCGGGAATGGCAAAGGCTTCTGGCCACTTTGTGAAGTAGTCCGTGGCAACACATATATACTGGTTTCCTCTTTCAGTGAGTGGCATAGGTAGAGCAATGTCCGCCGCAGCTCTTTCCATCAGTGCATCCACTTGGTACAGCAGAATATGGGCACAACCACGTTTCTTGGGTCCTTTCTTGGCACAACATAAATCACAGGCCTGAAACCACTCTTCAGCATCCTGATGCATGCCAGTCCAGTTGAACCTCCATTAAAGCTGACTTAGAGTTTTCTTCACTTCCAGGTGTCCACCAGTGATCTTGTTATGAGACTCATCCAAGATCCCAGACCTCATTTTCTTCAGAACCACCAGTTGACAATACTTGCTAAGGCTATCGGGTAGTCCACTGCTCAAACAAAAAAGATCCCACTGACTCCAGTAGCTGAATCTGGAAACATCTTCCCAACATGGTCACGCTATGCTCTGCTGCAACCTTTCTAGCACTGGTTGTAAATTTGCATCCTCCATCTGCATCCTTTCCAGGTCTTCTTTAGCTGACACTGGCCTTATCACTGCAGTATGGCTGCATTTCTTGTTACGATTTTCTTTTTTACATCACTGCTGGAACTCTGAGTCACAAGGCTGATGGCTCAGACTGAGAGCATTGCCATGTACCCGCTCAGATCAGTGCTGTACCTCATAGTTGTGCTGGTCCAGCTTCCCAAGCCAGTGTGCTAGTTGTCCTTTCGGATTCTTTAATGTCTTCAGCCACTCCAGTGCTGCATGATGTGGCTTGATGATGAGGTAGGATCCATACAAAGATGAATGGAAATAATCAATGCTCTTCATCACTGCTAAGAGATCCATATGGGTCACACAGTGGTTCCACTCTGATGGGCTGAGCTTCTTGCTGTAATATGACACAACATACTCCCTTTCATCCTTCTTCTGTGATAGGGCTCCACCAGTACCACAGTCACTTGCATCACAGTCCAGAATGAATGGCTGACCATGATCTGGGAATGGCAATACTGGAGAGCTTGCCAAAGCATGCTTGAGTTCACTGAAGGCCTTCTGAGTCACTGCAGTCCACGGAAGTGTCTGCCTCTTCCCCATCAACTTGTGTACAGGTCCAGCTATCATTGCAAAGTCTGTGATAAAATGCCGATAGTTGGTACAAAAACCTAAGAAACTGTAGCCCCTTTACAGAAGTTTGACCTGGTCACTTTTCCACAGCTGCCACCTTCTCGGGATCAGTAAAGACGCCATCCTCGCCTAGAATGTGTCCCAGGTACTTCACTTGCTTCTGGAACAAGTAACACTTCTTGGGTTTCAGCTTGAGGTGCACTGCCCAGATCCTGTTGAGCACATCTGACGGCCTCTCCAAGTCCTGGTCAAAAGTCCGTCCAAACAATTACATTATCGAGATAGATGAGAGCTGTCTGCCAGTGCAGGCCTTCCAGTACACAATCCATAAGAAGCTCAAAAGTAGCTGGGGCATTGCATACGCCATATTGTGTACAAAAAGGCTGTTTACTCCTTGTCCTTCTCTGCAACATTGACCTGATGATATCCTGCCTTCATGTCTGGGGTGGAGAACCACTTGGCACCTGACAGAGCATTTCATGTGTCATTAGTTCTTGGCAAGGGGTATGCATTCTTCACTGTCATTTCATTCCGGGCTCGATAATCTACACAACATCATTCTGAGCCATCCTTTTTCCCCACCAGAACCACTCCTGATGCCCAAGGACTGCTGGACTTTTCTATCACTCCTTGACATTTGAGAATTTCCCTCACCTTCACCATTTCCTGCCCTTGGGCTGGCGATATCCTCTGCACGCTTGTTTAATCGGGCAGTGATCCCTTGTGTCCACCAGATCAGTGTATCCCAGGTCTAAGTCTCCTGTGGAAAAGACATCAGCAAACTTCATCAACAGCTGTCTCAGCTTCAGCACTTGTGAAGCATCCAGGCATTGTCAGTTACTTGAAAACAGGTCGTATAAGCGGTCTGGCAGTTATCCATCTTCTTTGACTACACTCTTTTTATAGGCCTTCCTCTGGCTCCACTTAGGGTCATCCACCTGGCACAGTCTGACAGTTTCTCTCCCAGTGATCTGTGGCTCACGAGACAAACTGGAAACGACAAGCGGCACTTCACCTGCACCTGTTTCCACCGATGTTCTCCCCATCATCACTTCGGCCTTCGTCTTGCATCACCCTGCTGAGGGGGGCCACCTTGACACAGTGGCAGGGCTTGAAGCGTGGCTGGCAGTGCCACCTACTCTGGAGGCATGCCTACCTTCGTAGGGTTCAGTATCTGTTGGCCTCGTGGACCAAGCACCCCCAACATCACTGGTGGAGGAGGCCTGTTGGTGATGTTAGTCCCTGCCCATCTGCCATCAAGGGCGGGACTGTTGCCTCCCCAGATGTTTGCTATGCTTGGTGTCCTGTAATGCTGAGACTGGAGTCCCAGGGGTTGATTGATGCTGCACAATGCACCCTGCAACTAGTAATACCCCTCTTTGGTCACTTATTCTGGCTAGACCGGCGGCCTGGTTGGATCCGACCAGGTCAATCGGCTGGGCATGTGTTGGCTATGGTCAAGTGGGCTCTAGGGGGACCTGGTGGCTCCAATCATCCTGGAGTCACCCTTGCCCAGGGTCGATGGTGGTTACCCGCGTATATTCTCCTGCTACCTCTGGGGTTGCCAGTATTGTCCCTGGCATAAGAACTGCCCTTGCTGGGCTCCATGTTGGGTGGAGGGGTGGGAGAATAAAGGTTATTTGGGTTATTTGACATATGGAAGAAAATATTACTAAATATGTTGACAACGCTGCATCTGGCCCTTACCCTTCTTCGGACTCTTCTACCGTGATTGTCACTCTGCAGCCTTTCCAGGGTCTGGGAGGCATTCCTATCAGGTTGGTGTGGCTCTTGGGTTAGCCCCAGACGAAACGGTGCCAGTGTCGTATGCACGGAGTGACTTTATGCAGGAAGTTACCGTTCCCTTCTCTATTTAACCTAAATTAATCTAACCTAACCAAACCTAAACTAACCTAACCTAACCTTATCATAGATCAACCTAACCTAAATAAACCTAAATTAAACTAACCTTAATTCACGAATTGATTGATTTCACAATCTGCCTGTAACAAACATATGCATATTTATTTATATATATCTATATATCGACCTATAATTACTTACAGGTTGATTAGACGTCCAACTATTTCCCTGGCACATACATTTCATAAAATGTTGTTGATAAATGGCACAATACTTGAGATAACATGCGAATACTTTCAGCCAGCAACTAAAAAGGCCACTTGGCACATGTGCACTGAGCAGAGCAGAAGTCATTCAGTGCATATGACACCGGCATCATACATCAATATCTAGTACTAAAATCCACACTGTGTGGGTCAATACCAGATAATGACATTTTTGAATTACACCATGCCATTGTTTTGGCTTGTCGGGAACCTAAAATCTGTTGGCAGGGGATGGAAGCCTCCTTGTTCAGGTGTCCTCCCCTTGAGAGAGCTCATGATTACTGAATTTGACTTCTGTCTCTGGTGCAGCTGTTACCTGTGTTCCTCGTGATTATTTTAATCTACGTAAGGGTGTAATCTTTACTCGTGACCTCCTTTGACACTCAGAGGCACGGTTGTTCAAGGAACTGCGGTCTTCTGGTGTAGTAACTGTTGAGCACCTGCACAAGAAACTACAGGGTATCCTGACCCCAACACAGACCTTGTTCCCGACATTTGATAGGCTAATGTTGCCTACATCTGTTAAACTAGGTTTTATATCACTCCTTATGAAGCCATACATACCAACCACAAAACGCTGTTTCTACTGCCAAGGGTATGGACATGTCAGCCGATTTTGCTGTTGTGCACAAGCTGGCCTTCCTGGTGTCTGTGTGTTCTGTGGCAGACCAAGCCATACCAGTGACTGTACAGGACCTCTTAAATGTTATCACTGTGGAGGTCCTCATGCTCTCTTCTAAAAACTGTCCAATATACTGCCTAGAAAAGGAGATTTTGTCCATTCGTACACATGACAGGGTTTTGTTTCCTGAAACAGAAAGGAGAGCCCAGACTCACTTCTTCCAGCCCCGGGTTACTTATGCTTCTGTCGTTTCTGGAATGCCTGTGTGCCACCCTGAATCTCAGAGGCAGCCTTGATCCATTCCAGTGTCTACTACTTCAACTCGTGATTTGCAGGATGCTATCCCCATGGTTAGTACTGTTTGTGGGAATGATGTTTACCTGAGTGGTACTCTAACTTTTTCTGCCCCCTCTTTTGGTGGCTGACGGCTTGCACACTTCCATGGTTGTGGCAGATGTCCACGTTGACTAAACTCCTTCTCCTGTCTTACCCAGTATGCCTGAGGCTCCATCAGTACCTGGCAAACGTTACCGTTGTTCTTCTGAGTTCTTTGAGCTTGAAGACCGGCCACGTAAGGTCTCTGTTGCTGACCCTTGTGCCGACCCCTCTCAAGTTCCCTCTGCTCCGCAGGCTGAATGATCTAGCTAGATGAGAGCTGAAGCTGATGGTTCACCTCTGGTCCGGTCCCCACTTGGGGATAATGTTGGACAGCTTGTTGTGCTTCAGATCTGAAGAATAGGTTGTCCCTCTCAAATGCTTCGAGTCCCTTGGACTCTACTTCCACTTCTGGGGCTTCTTGTGGGGTCACTGGCCGTCCTACATCTCCAAAAGCGGCCCCCAAGCCGTCTTCCAAACAATCTGATATGACACTAAGAAGGAGTGTTGTAATACTTCCTCATCCTCACATTTGCCTTTGGGTGTTCGGCAGAGGGTGCGGGTTTCTGGAGTGGGGCAGGCTCCTCTGAAGAGCCATCATAAGCATCAGTCCAAACCCACTCATTTGTCAGGTGTACAATCCCACACTTAATCATCCTTGCACTATGGGTTCTATCTTCCAGTAGAACTGTCGGGGTTTATTTGTCAACTGTGTCATCTTCTTTCTCAGTTTACTCCTCTGTGCATGTACAGACGTCGGAATAAGTTCGTTTCCTTTTCCGTGTTTGTAACACTCCTCGATGGAGAGATATCCCCTCCTCCTTCCTTCCTCATAGTTCCACACTCCCACCCAACCCCCTCACTTTTCTGCTCGACCCCATAACCCCACCCGGTACCCTCCATACTCTCGCTTACAGCCAGTTAGGGGTTTCTGTACTTCAAGCACCTGTCTAATTACGTGTAGACCGAACAACTAATAAAGGAATAGTACAGTATATATATCATAAACCAAGTTAGGGAAAGGTTTACTACAGAGAGAGAGAGAGAGAGAGAGAGAGAGAGAGAGAGAGAGAGAGAGAGAGAGAGAGAAAGAGAGAGAGAGAGAGAAATAAATCTGCTGTGATTAAATGTTGCGGTAGCAGACACCTCTTTTACACACACACACACACACACACACACACACACACACACACACACACACACACACACACACACACACACACACACACACACACACACACACACACAGAAAGAGAAATAAATCTCCTGTGATTAAATGCTGCGTTAGTAGACACCTCTTTTACACACACACACACACACACACACACACACACACACACACACACACACACACACACACAGAAATAAATCTGCTGTGATTAAATGCTGCGATAGTAGACACCTCTTTTACACACACACACACACACACACACACACACACACACACACACACACACACACAGAAAGAGAGAGGAGTTACGAGGAAAAGTTAGGATCTAAATGACTATGCAGGCCATACCGTGGAGATACTCCTTGTTTACCTGGGAATGCATATCCAGTTCACATTTATTCTAGTTTTTGATGTTGCCGATGAATCCCTTAAACTTCTGTACTGTAGTGTTAACAACGTCCATGTTGAGTCAGTTCCATGTGGAGCAGATCTTGCACGTGAAAAAGTTTTCACGTAATTCTGCTGGTAAATTTTTTTCATTTACAGCTTCCAACCATGGTTGTGTGCCGAGTCAGTGTTAAGAGTAAGTAACTTTGTATGTAATGATTGTGAAACCCATTCAGATTTTAAACACTTTCATGAGCTGACCTCGTAGTCTACGAGTTTCTACTAAAAAGTTCCACAGCCCTCAGGCGAACCTGATACCTTAGTCTCCTGAACTCTTTTTAAGTCGACGTATGTCTTTTTCAAGCGACCAAAATTCCACAGCAACTCAGGAAGTGGCCGTATTAAGGAGACATAGACTGTGAGAACACTCTGTTTATTCCTAGAGAGAAAGAGAGAGAGAGAGAGAGAGACTTGGAATGATAAGAACAATCAGGAGAAATACTGATAAAAAAAAGTGAGTGAGAGGAGAAACTGATGCAGAGAGGAAGAAAACACGCAGGTGAAAAAATGGAACAATGTTATAGGAGTGACACAGGGACGGGAGCACACACACACACACACACACACACACACACACACACACACACACACACACACACACACACACACACACACACACACACACACACACACACACACACAAATGCACAATTTCTGAATATTTGTCGACTTATCTGTCTTTGCCTGTCTGTGTACTGCCTCTCCCCCCCCCCTCTCTCCCTCTCTGGATCCTTTGTCTCATCCCCAGTTCCCTTTTCCCTCTTTCCCCTTTCTTTATAGCTATCTGCTTAGTCTCTACCTTCTTCCCTCTCTCTTTCCTTTCCTTCCTCTGTCTCCCCTTCTGTCACTCCCTCCTTACTTCACTCTTCTTTCTCCCTCCCTGTGTCACAACTTTGTCTTACTTTTTTTTCATCTATCACATGTGTTACCTTTTTTTCTCCATTACTCTCTCCGTATTTCTTTACTTGTACTAAATCCATTTCCTTCACTGCTTTCTTTCCCCAGTAATAACGGCATGCTCTTTTTCTCTCTCCTCTCTCCGTCTCTCCCTGTCACCCGAAATCTCTTCTCTCATGCTGCTCTTCCCCACTGTCTTTCCCTCCCTTCCTCTCTCCCTCTCCCTCCCTTGCCTTCTCTTCTTAACATCCCCCTCCTCTTTTCTTGCCCTAAAAATTAACCTATTTTCTTCCCACCCTTAATCTCTACTTTCTGCAAATTTCTCTAATTGCTCTGTTTCTCTCCCTCCCTTTTTACTGTCATTCGTTCTACTCAGCCTCAATGCTTTCGTCTTATCCTGCTTAGTTCGTTCCCTGCGTCCTAAAGAGTAACACACTTTCTTCCTCCTCCGTTACCTTGCCTCCTTTTCTAATTTTTCTCATTATCGTTCTCAGTATTCCCTCCCGTAGCTCTCTTTCCCACTTTCTTCTTTTGTTATCCCTATTTCTGTGTTTGGTCCATTCCCATTTTCTCTCAGCTGTCTCCCCTTTTGTCTCTACTTCCCTGTCTCCCGGCCTTTCGATTCACATCTTCCTTTTCTCTTTCCCTCTCACACTGCCTGTATCTCATTTCACCTCTCACTGTCTCTTCCTCTCATTCTCTGTCTCTTTTCTTAGGCCTCGTTGTTCTCTCCTTGCCTCTCCCCTTATTATTTTCATCGTAACTGTTCTCTCATTTCTCAGTTTTCCACTCGCTCTCCCTCTACGCCTGTTGCTCCTTGTCTTTTAACTCTCTCTCTCTCTCTCTCTCTCTCTCTCTCTCTCTCTCTCTCTCTTACACACACGCACAGTGTAGTACACCTTTCCCTGTCTTGGTTTATGATATATACTGTACTATTCCTTTATTAGTTGTTTGGACTACAAGTAATTAGAGAGGTGCTTGAAGTACAGAAACCGTTAGCTGGCTGTGAGCGAGAGTATGTAGGGTACAGGGTGGGGCTATGGGGTCGGAGAAAGTGGGGGGGTTGGGTGGGAGTATGGGACTATGAAGAAGGGAGGAGGAGGGGATATCTCTCCATCGAGCAGTGTTACAAACGCCATAGTCCACGGAAAAGAAAACGAACTTATTCCGACGTCTGTACATCGAGGAGGCCATGGTGGGTGATGCTGTTCCGTCCAGTCCTTGTGGCTACCATGCCTTTTATTCTGATCCTGTGCTTAGCCAAGGTCGTCGGTGAGGTGCTGCTATCTTCCTTCGCCAGGATATTCTATACAGTCATTTGGATATCTCCATTGCCCTGCAGACTGTTGCTGTCCGGATGTTTTTATGTCAGCAGTATATACATGTAGTCTGCAGTCTTTATCTTCCACCTAGTGCTACTGTCGAAAGGGTGGCCCTGGAATATCTTATTCATGGCCTTCCATCTCCCTTTCTGTTACTATAAGACATGAATGGTCACCATCAACAATAGGGAAGCAGTGAGGCCAACCCTCAGGGTGTTATGCTCGCCTCTTTGGTGGAAGATGAGGAGTTGGGCATTTTAATCTCCAATAAAATTATTTATTTCCATAGCCAGACTGGAACTTTTACTGTCATCGACTCCTCCTTATGCTCGGCTGATGTTGTTTTAGATATTACCTGAGATGTGTTGCTAGACCTTTATGGCAGCGACCATTTTCCGCTACTCTTTACTGCAGGTGCAGGTGGACCTCAGCCTCGTCTTCCTCGCTGGCTTCTGGATAAGGCTAACTGGCCACGTTTCAGGGAATTTAGCTCCATTTCCCTTTCTGTCAATGAGTTTGGCTGCCTTACTGAGGCAGTGTCATATTTCAATGATTTGTTGCACTCAGGATCCCTCTTATCTGTTCCAAGAACGAGAGATCAGTTTCCTAAATGTCCGGTTCTTTGGTGGAACTCCGAGTGCAGTTCCACAGTGAGAGCCAAACAAGTAGCCTCTCGACTTCGTCATCACAGTAGGGATCCTCAATATTTGGTGGCATATCAGATGGCATGAACTCATATGAGGCAGGTTCTAAAGGAAGCCAGGCATTCATCCTGGAAGGGTTATGATTTGTCCTTCAGTTCAAGGACTTCCATCACTTAGGTGTGGAACTGTGTAGGGAAAATTTCAGGAACATTTACTGTTCCCTCCCCTCCTGTTTTATCTGCAGCAGGTGGAACTGTGGCTGATCCTTTTGCTGTTGCAGAGTTGCGTGTCGATCATTTTGCCAGTGTGTCACAGAAGGATGCAGATGCTGGCCACCGTTGGTGCCTAGAGTCTCGTGGTCTCAGTTTTGCCTCTTTTGGGGGAGAGTCTTGCAATGTTTCATTTTCGATTTCTGAACTCCAGGTGGCTCTGTTGCGGTGCCATGTTTTCTCTCCTGGTTGTGATGATATTCCTTATGCCTTTTTACATCACCTGTCTCATGAGTCCCTTTCATTTTTGCTTTCATTATTTACTAATATCTGGTGTTCTGGTGAGTTTCCACCTTGCAGGGGTATTGTTGTAGTTATCCCCATTCCCAAA
>NC_136993.1:36494369-36629369 GCF_032717465.1 Coenobita brevimanus | reverse complement strand
GATTATGGTCTTAGTATCAGGAGATATTTTCTGATGGTAGCGTGTTTACCCCGTTAGACTCGACTCTCACTGGGTGGCTGTATTTGTGTTTATACTGTTGCTGTCACTCGCTCCACCACTTTGGTATTATCACTGACTCCTATCGGAGGGGTAGCTCACTGCTCCGTCTTTATATCCCTTGGTCACATACACTGTTCACCGTAGTTATTCACTCCACCACTTTAGTATTATTACTGACTTCCATTAGAGGGTTACTTCACTATTCTGCCTTTACATCACTTGATCACAAACACTGCACTATTACTGTCACTCCTGTCGGGACTGGGCGTCGTGGCGGTCAGGTGCAAGGGCAGAGGGGTGTCACAGCTCCGCTACTGACAGGGCTGGGCACCACCATGGGCCTCTGTATCCAGAGGCCACGGGATCACGCACAGGGACGTCCGTTCTCGTCCAGGGCTGTGGGTGGTGAAGGGTCCGTGTTTTCAGCTCTGAGGACAAGAGTGCGGCCCTCAGGGCTGGGGCCAAACATTTGCCTGAATCTGTCGTTCAGGCTCCTGACGGAGGACGAGGATCTCCGACTTCGAGGTGTGGGGAGTTCCCGCCCGGGAGTCCTGAGGGCAGTCTGGGGTTCCTGAGGGCTGCGGTCCCCAGGGCTTGGCGGCGCCGAGAGAAAGGGGCTGCGGCACCGGTCTGCATCGGGGTCCATCAGGTGGGTCTCCTCAAGATCCAGTTGTAGGGAGCAGAGGCCGGGGGAGTCTAAGGGGCCTCTCCAATACTCCTCTAGGCTCGAGACTCCCTGTGGGTTGTGCGTTGGGGAACAGGCGTCAGTTTCAGATAGAGCAGCGGCTACAGGCCATCTCCTGCCATAGAGCTTGGCTACTGGCCGTGGCCTGGGGGAGTGGGCAGCTGCCAGCAGACCCAAGGGCACCTTCGGAGCGGCTACAGGCCATCTCCTGAAGGCGGGAGTGGCTACAGGCCGTCTTCTTCTTACACTCAGAGCGCCTACAGGCCATCTCAGGTAAGGCACCTTCGCTGCGGCTACAGGCCGTCTCCTGATGAACGTGGGAGCGGCTACTGGCCATCTCCTTCAGGAGGGTTGAGCGGCTACAGGCTGTCTCAGGGAAGGTACCTTCAGAAGGGCTACAGCCCGTCTCCTGACGAAGGCGTGAGCGGCTACAGGCTGTCTCCTTCAGGAGGGTTGAGCGGCTACAGGCCCTCTCAGGGGGGACACCATTGGAGTGGCCACAGGCCATCTCCTGACAAAGGCGGGAGCGGCTACAGGTCGTCTCCTTCAGGAGGGGCCAGCAGCTACAGACCATCTCAGGGTAGGCACCTTCAGAGCGGCTACAGGCCATCTCCTGATGAAGGCAGGAGCAGCTACGGGCTGTCTCCTTATTACCCTCAGATTGGCTATAGGCCATCTCCTTAGCGAGTGGCAAGCGGCTACAGGCCGTCTCAAGGAAGACACCATCAGAGTGGCTACAGGCCATCTCCAGACGAAGGTGGGAGTGGCTAAAGGCTGTCCCCTTATAATCCTCAGAGTGGCTACAGGCCGTTTCCTTAGCGTGGGGTGAGCGGCTACAGGCTGTCTCTAGGGTGCTGGCTGGAGCTGGATAGGCAGCTCCACCCCTTAGCTGGTTGGGGAAGGCTCACCCAGAAGGTAGTCTAGTATTCCTACTATGATGGCGGCGGGTGAGTTCCGGGTCATAGGGGCGTGTGGCACGGGCTGACTTATGCCATTGTCGCTCCGAGTCCCGGCGCTCTGTCGTTGCTACTCTATGGGCTCCTTGTGGGGGTGTCTGGGCGTTTTGGGGGGCACTAAGCTTCATTTTATCTTTCTAACAACTTTACCTCATCATCCTTCCCTCCACTTTTCTACTCTGATGGTTCTGTAGCTATTTCTTCTAATGATAGAGCAAATCTTTTCAATCAGACTTTCTCCTCCTCCAATTCCACCTTCCATGATTCCGGTGCAGTTCCTCCATCACTTCCCCCCTCTGACTTCCTCATTGCTGACATTAAAATTTCTTCAGCTGATGTATTTTCTGCCATCACAGGCCTCAATACTAATAAAGCATATGGGCCTGATGTAGTCCCTTCTGTTGTTCTCAAAAACTGTGCTTCTGTGCTTACACCCTGCCTAGGCAAACGCATTCGCCTTTGTCTATCAACTTGTACCTTTCCTTCTTGCTGGAAGTTTGCTCTCATTCAACCAGTCCAACAGAAGGGTGACCATTCCCAACCCTTTAACTATCGTCCAGTTGCTTTAACATCCTGTATCTCAAAAGTTTTTGAGTCAATTCTTATATTTTAAAGCATCATTCCTATCACAACCTTCTTTCTGATCGTCAGAATGGGTTCCGTCAGGGACGCTCCACTGGCAATCTTCACACCTACCTTTCAGACTCCTGGTCATCTTCATTTCGGAACTTTGGCGAAAGCTCTGCCATTGCACTTGACATCTCAAAAGGCTTTCGATCGAGTCTGGCATAAATCTTTAATTTCCAAACTGACCTCTTACAGTTTGTACCCTTCTATCTGTGCCGTCATGTATAGCTTTCTTTCTGGTCGTTCTATAGCCGCTGTTGTAGATGGCTATCATTCTTCTCCTAGATCTATGAACAGTGGTGTTCCTCAAGGCTCTGTCCTATCACCAACTCTCTTCCTTTTATTCATCAATGACCTTCTAATCTGTACATCTAACCCTATCCACTCATACGCTGATGACTCCACCCTTCATCATTCCATTTGGTTCTTGCAACGTCCATCTTGGCAGTTACTTCAACAAACAAGGGATGAGGCTATGGCACACCTAATGTCTGAATTGGCTCGAATCTCTGACCGGGGTAAAAATAATCTGGTTGTTTTTAATGCATCAAAGACTTAGTTTTTCCACCTATCAACCCGACAAAATCTTCCACAGATATACCCACTAAGGTTTAATAATATTCAGCTTAATCCTGCATCATCAATGAACAATCTTGGGGTTTCATTTACTCGGGACTTATCTTGGAAAGATCATATTACTTCTTTTGTAAAATCTGCTTCCAAGAGATTAGGTGTGCTAAGCCGACTTCGTTCCTTCTGTACCTCTGCACCATTGTCAACTCTGTACAGGGGTTTTATCCGCCCCTATTTAGAGTACAACTCTTATAAGTGAGAAAGCTCGCCACATAGAGCTCTTCTCAACAGGGTGAAATCAAAGGCTTTTCGTCTCACTAACTCTCCTCCTCTTATTGACTGCCTTCAACCACTGTCTCTTCATCGCACTGTTGCATCTTTATCTCTTTTCTATCGCTACTTCAATGGTCACTGCTCCTCTGAACTGTCTGCATGCATTCCTCCACCTCTAAGACGGGTGCGTAGCACCCGTCTAACAACAAACTCTCATCCCTTTTCTGTCCAACTCTCTAATGCAATAGTTAACCGTTATTCTCAGTCCTTCATTTATGCAACAAATCAACTCTGGATCTGTCTCCCTCTGTCTGTTTTCCCTGCTTACTATGATCTCCAGTCTCTCAAACGCAGTGTGTCCAGGCATCTTGAAATGATCGGATCTTGAATTTGGCTCTCTCTTGTATTTTTTTCTCGTGGAAGGAACAATACTTGTAGGCTCGCGGCCTGTGGTTCCTTCTTCCTTGCATAAAAATAAACTTCTCTCTCTTATTCTCCATTCCCTCTTTCCCCTCTTGGAGAGAGAGAGAGAGAGAGAGAGAGAGAGAGAGAGAGAGAGAGAGAGAGAGAGAGAGAGAGAGAGAGAGAGAGACAGACAGACAGACAGACAGACAGACAATAAATATGGGAATGGCACAAGGAACGTCCCTTTGAATGACGAGGTAAGGCATAAACATCGGTCCCTCATCTCTCTCTTATTCTCCATTCCCTCCCTCCTCTCGTGGAGAGAGGGAGAGAGAGAGAGAGAGAGAGAGAGAGAGGATTTTCACACACACAAACATACACACACGAGAGAGAGAGAGAGAGAGAGAGAGAGAGAGAGAGAGAGAGAGAGAGAGAGAGAAAGAAGGAAAGGGCACTTGCAAACACACACACACACACACACACACACACACACATGAGAGAGAGAGAGAGAGAGAGAGAGAGAGAGAGAGAGAGAGAGAGAGAGAGAGAGGGAAGGCAATTTCCTGAGAGAGAGAGAGAGAGAGAGAGAGAGAGAGAGAGAGAGAGAGGGAAGGCAATTTCCTGAGACAGAGAGAGAGAGAGAGAGAGAGGGGGAAGGCAATTTCCTGAGACAGAGAGAGAGAGAGAAAGGGAAGGCAATTTCCTGAGACAGAGAGAGAGAGAATAAATACGGGATTTGCACAAGGAGCGTCCGTTTGAATGACGAAGTAAGGCATAAACATCGGTCCCACTTCTCTCTCTTATTCTCCATTCCCTCCCTCCTCTCCTGGAGAGAGAGAGAGAGAGAGAGAGAGAGAGAAGGCAGATTTCCTGAGACAGACAGAGAAAGAGAGAGAGAGAGAGAGAGAGAGAGAGAGAGAGAGAGAGAGAGAGAGAGAGAGAGAGATAAGGGGATCTGCACACACATACGAGAGAGAGAGAGAGAGAGAGAGAGAATAAATACGGGAATGGCACAAGGAGCGTCCGTTTGAATGACGAGGTAATGCATAAACATCGGTCCCTCTTCTCTCTCTTATTCTCCATTCCCTCCCTCCTCTCTCAGAGAAAGAGAGAGAGAGAGAGAGAGAGAGAGAGAGAGAGAGAGAAAGACAGACAGACAGAATAAGTACGGGAATGGCACAAGCAGCGTCCCTTCAAATGACGAGATAAGGCATAAACATTGGTCCCTCTTCTCTCTAGTATTTTTAATTCCCTTCCTCCTCTCTGAGAGAGAGAGAGAGAGAGGGAGATAGAGAGAGAGAGAGAGAATTACGAGTAGGCCTAAACTGTATAATAACGTATGCTTTTTCCACCGTGCGTAAGGTAAAGGTAATTTACCTAGTTTGAGCGAGATAGACAGAGAGAGAGAGGGAGATAGAGAGGGCTGATGATACAGTAATCACATGATCCTTGCCCAAGGCCATGGTAATTAATATAGGCTGCCGGACAATGCCCTTCCTCACCTCACTCACGGCGGGTGGTGGGTTGCTTGTGCCACCAGCTATTCATCTGCTGGCCATTAAATCTCACCACTACGTGACTTTCTCTGGTGATATATATATAATGCCGGATGGCCACCAACATTTCCAAGACGATGATGTGTGTTTCATTTAAATCTGTAAGACTCAAAATTTCAGCCAAGTCGTTGCTTGGTGCCAGGTACCTACGGCAGCATGGTGGCTCTCCACAGGTTAAGGCTGCTTGTGTTAAAGCTTTGAGTCCTTTGAGGGTTTTGGCTCATACCTCTTGGAGTGCTGACCGCCAGACGCCCCTTCCCTTGCATAGGTTTCTTATTCTTCCTAAATTTGAATATGGGTGTGAGGTCTACTCCTGTGCAACAAATGCTTGCCTCCAGTTAAATTCTGTACATCATGATGGTGTCCGTTTAGCACCTGGGCCATTTCAGTCATCCCTGATTTCAAACTTTGTTGGTGGATGCTGGTATACTTCCCTTGGAATTGCATCGCCAGTCGTTGATGATGTGTTGGTATCGTCTTCACCGCATTCTGGACTTAACTTCTTTTGTCACAGTCTTCCAGGATTCACGGTCTTTGTTTATGAAACCCATCCTAGTTTTCTGAAGCCCTTTGGTCAAGTTAGCCCTTTCTGTTCCGAAACTGGCAGTCTGTCCACATCGGATCCCAAGGGTGGGTTTTTGGTTACTCCCTCGTGTGACATTTTGTAGGTTTGCTGTTGGTAAAAAGGGATCACTTCCCTCTCAGGTGTCCCTCTCTCTCTTTTTAGAACATGCCTCCACTCATGAGGATTCTGTCCCTGTCTGTACTGACGGATCTAAAATTGATACTGGAGTAGGCTTTGGTGTTGTCTTCCCTTCCTTTAGTAGGGGTGATAGCCTCTTTGGTAGTACTTCAGTGTTTATGAAGGAACTGACTGCGATTTTCTATGCTCTCCAAATAATTTTTACTCTCCCCCAATCTGGTTTTGTGATTGCTTGTGACTCTTGTAGTGCTCTCTCTGCACTGGAGTCTTTTAATGCATCCCATCTATTGGTTTTATCAATTTCAGTGAGGCTTTTTCTTCTTGGCCATTGGGCCATCATGCTGATTTCTGTTGGGTTCCCTTACATGTTGTTGTTGTGGGCAATGAGTGGTCAGATACATTAGCTAAAGCTGCATCGTCTCAACAGCCCCCAGTCGACTACCCTGTTCCTGCTTCTGATGTGACACCTTACTTGCGGTACACGATTTATACATTTTGGCAGAGACACTGGGATGGAATTGCTCATAATAAGCTAAAAGAAATCTTTTAGAAATTGGTTGCCAAGGGTTCTCCCTTCCATACCTTGGCGATTGGAGGTGGCTCCTGCCAGGCTTCACATTTGGCACTCTTGGCTTACAAATGGGTTCCTGATGAGTGGTGGGACTCAACCATACTGTGATGATTTACTTGTTCTCTTTACTGTCCGTCACTTGCTGGTCGGGTGTCCAAGTCTGGAGGACCTACGTCAGAAATTACTCCGTAGGCAAAAGGGAACAGATGGTGCCTACTGTCTGTCCTCAGTGCTTGGTGGAGCCTCTGGCAATCTTACTGATGTTTTTAGTTTTCTCCAGGGGGCGGGCCTCCTTCCACTTTTATAAGTCATTGATCTATTCTTTTCTTATTTTCAGTGTTTTATTTCTATTAATGGGTATTGACTTTATTTTGAATATGCCCTTAATATTTGCAGCATGTTTTACTTTGTTGTCTGGCAGCATATGACCCTGGCAGTTGCGCCAACAGATTTTAATTATATTCAGTCAATCAATTAATTGTCTTGCATCATACATCTGGCTCCACTACCTCTAGACTGCTATCAAAAGAGCCACTCACTTTGCACTGGAGCAGTAGTTCTGATTTTGGGGGTATCACTGTACTGCAGAGTGCCCTCACCTCGCCACCAGAACCGGTACGTCTCACTGCTGTGACGGGAACCGACCTTCCTCAAACCTTCAGCTTCATCGAGGAGAAGTCCAGCTCATATTCCATGGACATCAGATAGTCCAGACCAAGAAAGCAAGGATCCTCCATCTCGGCTACATAGACTGGAAGCGTGACCTCTTGCCCTGCCACTTCAGTCTGGACATCCAGGGATTCCCTCAGTTCTGTGCAGTGCCCAGTTACAGCACACAGTTTTTCTGATGACTCAGGCACATATCAATAATGTAATACATCAGGCCTCACAGAAATCTGTCCTGAGGCTGAATCAATCACCTGGAAACACTTGTTGCTGTTTATCCTTCTGTCTACTTACACACTGTCGGTTGCAGTTCTCTTGCATTCTCTCATTGGCGGGGTACTTGGGAAAAGCCAGCTGGTGGTTGCCCCTTAACGCAAGCCTCTACAAGTTTTCTACTTTATTTTAGTCTTCCGCAGCCTTCATTTTATCCTCTTTTTTCTTCTTCCAACACTCAGAACTTAAGTCTCCCACTTTATTACATGTCCAACATGTTTTTGTTACAATTACGAGGAGTAGACTGAAGCACGAGAAATAGACTGTAGCACTAGTCGAGCAGGGCAGTACTCCCAAGGTGGATAGAAAGCTGATGACAGGGAGAGCTGGAGCTCCCGTTTCATCAGCCCTCAGGGATGGTTCCTGACCATCCCCCTTTACTGAACTTTTTCACTGTTTCAGTAACACAGAGAGTAGGACAGCATGCTCTTCAAAACAAGTTTCTCCAACTGTCAGCACCAATTTACATCCACATTACACACTACACTTCGTTTTCAAAAAAAAAAAAAAAGCACACAATAACCAGGCCTCGGAATTCACAGGGAGGGGGGAGACGATAAATGTCCCCATCCGCCCCTCTCTTGGTGAAGACTCAGCAAGATGCCTAGAACACCTGTCTGACTCACTTCTACATTTCTGCAGCATTCGTGGCCTTTCCCCTAACTTTCTGTCAACAACCACCTCTCCTCCTCTAAATCTCACCTTCTCTTCCTAACAGAGACTCAGCTGTCCGAGGCAACTGACAGCACACCTATTTCTGTTTCCTCCAACATTCTCTACTGTATATCCATTTCAAAGCCAAAGGTGGCTGTTGTGTATATGTACACAACGACTTATTTTGTGCTCGTGTTCCTGAACTTGATTCTTCTGAATTCTCTACTCTCTGGCTTCGGCTTTCCTGTCATTCTCTGACTAAATATATCTGCGCTGTTTACTTATTTCCTGATTCTATTTCAATTCTTTGACTATCTTACTTCTACGATGAAACATACTCTATCCACTTCTTCCTCTGAAATCTTCATTCTAGGAGCTGTCAATGTTCACCACCATCTTTGGCTCTCCTCTCCTTTCACTGATCCACCTGGTGAACAAGCCTACATCTTTTCTATCTTAATGACGTACAGCAGCCTGTACAGCACCCTACCTGTATCCCTGACTGCCTTGGAGAGAGCTCCAACATAAGTGACCTCTTCCTTACAACTAATCTTTCTGTTTACACTGCTAATCTGTCCTCTCTGTTGGGCTTCTCTGATCACAACCTTATTACCTTGACCTGTCCTATCGCCCAAGTACAGCCTGTGGACCCCCCAAAGAAACATCGACTGTGGCACTTTGGAGCTGCGGATTGGGAGGTCCTCAGGCAGTACTTCTTTGATTTTCCCTGGAATGATTATTGCTTCCATGGCCGGAAGCCATCTGAGTGTGTTTTGCACATTACAGAGGTTATTCTTTCTGGCATGGAAGCATACATTCCCTTCTCATATCCTTTGACTAAACCAAGAAACTCTTAGTTTAATCACGCTTTTTCTAATGCTGTTCCCAACAAGGAGAGG
This sequence comes from Coenobita brevimanus, assembly GCF_032717465.1. Taxonomy (NCBI): domain Eukaryota; kingdom Metazoa; phylum Arthropoda; class Malacostraca; order Decapoda; family Coenobitidae; genus Coenobita; species Coenobita brevimanus. The sequence goes on along the minus strand of NC_136993.1, from coordinate 36,620,468 downwards.
GCTTATAAAAGGTACCAGAGCCAACAGACCCCTGAATCAGGTCTTGTTTATGTTCCTGCGCGGAATTATGCTAAGTCTGTTCTTCGCACTGCTAAAAATAATTTCATCCGTACTAAATGCTCTCAACCCTCCAACTCGAATTCTTCCTGCTCCTTCTGGAACATTGCCAAAAACCTTTCTAACAACTTTACCTCATCATCTTTCCCTCCTATTTTCTACTCTTATGGCTCTGTAGCTATTTCTTCTACTAATAAAGCAGATCTCTTCACTCAGACTTTCTCCTCCAGTTCCACCTTAGACAGTTTTTGTGCTGTTCCTCCATCACTTACCCCTTCTGACTTCCTCATGGCTGACATAAAAATTTCTCCAGCTGGTGTATTTTCTGCCATCACTGGCCGTAATACTAACAAGGCATATGGACCTGATGGAGTCCCTCCTGTTGTCCTCAAGAACTGTCCTTCTTTGCTTACACCCTGCCTAGGTAAACTCTTTTGCCTTGGTCTTTCAACTAGTACCTTTCCTTCTTGCTGGAAGTTTGCTCTCATTCAGCCTGTCCCAAAAAGGGGTGACCATTCCCAGCCCACTAACGATCGTCCAATTTCTTTAACATCCTGTGTCTCAAATGTTTTCGAGTCAATTCTTAACAAGAAAATTTAAAGCATCTTTCCCATCACAACCTTCTCTCTGATAATCATTATGGGTTCCATCAGGGATGCTCCACTGGCCATCTTCTCACCTACTTTTCAGACTCCTGGTCATCCTCCTTTAGGGACTTTGGCAAAAGCCTTGCCATTGCACTTGACATCTCAAAGGCACTTGACATCTCGAGTCTGACATAAATCTTTAATTTCCAAACTGCCCTTTTATGGTTTCCATCCTTCAATCTGTGGCTTCATCTATAGATTCCATTCTGGTTGTTCTATAGCCACTGTTGTAGACGGCTGTCATTTTTCTCCTAGATTTATCAACAGTGATGTTCCTCAGGGCTCTGTCCTGTCACCAACTCTCTTCATTTTTTTCATCAAAGACCTTCAAAGCTGTACATCTAACCCTATCCACTCATACACTGATGATTCCACCCTTCACCTTTCCATTTGGTTCCCGCAACGTCCATCTCAGAAGTTACAACACAAGAGATGAGGCTATGGCAAACCAAATGTCTGACTTGGCTCATATCTCTGACTGGGGTAAATATATCTTGTTTTTAATGCATCAAAAACTCAGTTTTTACACCTATCAACCCAACGCAGTCTTCCACAGGAGTACCCACCAATGTTTAATAATATCCAGCTCAATCCTGCATCATCCTTGAACATGCTTGGGGTTTCATTTACTTGGGACTTATCATGGAAAGATCGTGTTTCTCCTCTTGTAAAATCAACTTCCAAGAGATTGCGTGTGCTAAGCCAACTCTGTATCTTCTTTACCCCTGCACAGTTGTTGACTTTATACACGGGTTTTATTCGCCTCTGTGTAGAGTACGACTCACATGTGTGGGGAGGCTCCCCACTTACAGCTCTTCTCAATAGGGTGGAGTCAAAGGCTTTTCTTCTCATTTACTCTCATCCTCTTACTGGCTCCCTTCAACCTCTGTCTCTTCGCCGCACCTTTGCCTCTTTATCTCTTTTCTATTGCTACTTCAATGGTCACTGCTTCCCTGAATTGTCTGCATGCATCCCTCCACCTCTACGATGGGTGTGTAGCACCTGGCTATTTACAAACTCTCATCCCTTTTCTGTCCAACCCTTTAATGCAAGCGTTAACCGTTACTTCCAGTCTTTTATTTATGCAACAGATCAACTCTGGAACTGTCTCCCTCTGTCTGTATTTCCCACTTCCTATGACCTCCAGTCTTTCAAACGCAGTGTGTCCAGGTATCTCGAAGTGAATGGATCTTGAATTTGGCTCTCTTTTGTATTGTTTTTTTTTTTTTTCTTAGAAGGAATGGTTTGTAGGCTCCTGGTTTTTGGTTCCTTCTTTCTTGCATTAAATAAAAATGTATATTCTCATGCACTGCTCTGTTCTTTCTCCTTCTTCCTTTTGTACCAATTCTCCTCCTTAAGTCCCAGCTTCCTGCAGAGGCAGCAACCTCCTCTGGTCTTGTCCACTTTGTTCTTCTATTTGTAGCAGTCCTCTTTTCTATGTCCTGGCTTTTCACAGTACCAGCAACATCCTTCATTTTTTTTCTGCTTCACGTACCTGCCCCTTTCTTGCCTTGAATCCTGCACTACGACCTGCCTGAAAATTGGATATACTGGACGTGATGTGGGACCCAAATTCTAGAGCCCTGGCTTGTGCTTGTTGCATGCTTCTGGGTTATGCCTGCTTCATTTACACTTTCAACTCTGCAGTATCAAGACCATCGATGAACTGGTCCCTCAGAAGAATAAAGAACAGGTTAGGTGCTGCGCCAGTGTACAGTATGCAGTGTATGCCATACTTTCCAGGTCATGAGCGAGCTGCCGCAGGGATTTGCCTCGAGGCCGTACATGGCTCCAAAATCTGCTCTGTAAACCTCAGTCTGGTACATGTTCCCATACCTGCACTCCAGTACTTCTGCTAAGGACTGATTACTGTTCCTCTTCTCTACTGACATGTGGCCCAGAATTTCCATTGTGGCACCCTTGAGGTTAGTACCCAGATGCACTACTCTCTGGCCATCATACTAACCATTCTAATCAGCAAGTAGTTCAAACAGCTCACGGTAAGCTTCCCAAGATACTCTGCCATCAAATTCCTGTGGTTTCTTTTTAATTGGACTCCTATAATAGCCATGCACTTCTCTGGTTTGAGGCATAAAAACTTGGACATCATAATCAAGTCCAGGATCAAAACTTCTACATTCTGTTAATTCAACCCTGTAATGCTACCTCTAAATGTTTGGGATCCATCAAGATTCACCATACACTGTCCACTCAATTCGTATGCTCCCTGTACACTAACCTGAGGCTCAGTGGCAATATTTCTCTACAGCGTCAATTTTCCCACTATTATCTTCACTTGGTTGACTATATTCTTCAACTAGTTGTCTACATGCTGTCTGTGCTCTATCACTGTTCCCTCACTAATCTTCAGCTGGTTGTCTACATGTTGTCTGCACTCCATCACATTATTGCTTACCTCATACTTCTGTTGCCATTGCTTAGTGTGTACAGTACATCCTCCTTCAACAGTTGTTGTTCTTCCTTCATTTCCCTCATGAAAGCATTTAGTCACCCTTGCATCCTCAGTTGTAAATCCCTCAGTTGCTCCTGTATTGCCTCTTGAAGCTGTTCATATCGTTCTTTCTGTTCTTCGTTCTGTGCCTGTAATTGTTCTTTGAGTTTTTTTTGTCCTTCATTCAGTGCTTGTAATTGTTCTTTGAGTTCTCCCTGTCCCACATTCTGTTCATGTAATTGTACACTTTGTGCCTGTAGTAGCTTCGTAATTGCAGCCTACGATGCCTCTTCTTGTCTAGCTTGGCCTCTTGTCTGTACACTTTCTGCCTCCATGTTGAAGGTTTGACTCACTGCAGCACTTTCTTATGATCGACACTCCTGACACCACTGTTATATCCCCGTCCCACATTGCCACAGGCTCCAACAGCAGTAGTACAGTATAGTATGGACATTACCCAGTGAGTTGTTCTTCCTATGGTCAGCATTTCGGTGTACAGCACTCAAGATCAGAATAGGCGTGGAAAATAAACACCGGCTTCCCATGTTTGCGGTGTTTATTCACCTGATAATTACACTTAATGCTTGCCAACTACACTTCACTGTTTTCACAGGTACAAGAGCTATAGAGTCTTCACTAAGCCGCACTGACACTGAACTGCACTGTCACTAAAACTGAAACGACTCCAACTAAACTCAAGCTGAACTGAAAACTGACACAAATAGCTCCAGTCTCTTCCCCATCCATGTATAATCTTACATTAGACACGAATCTTCGACTATAATCTAGCTGCCACAGGTGCCAAATCAGAGACATCCAAAATATGCCTGTGTTTTCTTACATTACGTAACACTCTAAATGCTTTAGCAAACAGACTGAAATAAAATTACATAACAGTCACACAGACAAAAACATTATACAGAAAAAGACCACAAAAATCAATTTAAAACTTATCAAATAACTCAACTCACAAATAGCAGGCTAGCTGGCAACTCTGACTTGTAACGGTAAAAATTCAGGAAACACTGAGAAAGTTCCCGTAAATCCTGCTTCTCAATTGTTCTAATAATTGTGCCACAGCTATTACTTGGTTATATGTTACGTGCTGTTTCAGTTACATTACCAGCGACATTACCTTAGATGCCCCCTTTATGTCTTTCCAGTAATTACTGTATATCTCGGCTCTTACCTTCACTTATGTGTTACCTTTTACTTTGACCTATATTACCTACAACAATATTTCAGCAGTTACTTTGAATTAGCTGTTTTGCTAATTACTCTGAGCAATATTATGAATGTACTGTACCTCAACAATTACCCTGAGTTTTATCTGAACTATTACCTGTCATTAGAGACGTTGCAATCCTTGCTGGTGAGACTGCAATAACACAGACCGATAGGCACAGTGTGAAGACAGCTCGCATTTTCATTATCAGGTTACCTGAAGGAAAGTTAGGTAATGGGTAATATCTAGCATCTTTGTAGCAAATTCTGCTGCAAATACAGTACTTACACTACTACTACTACTACTACTACTACTACTTACTACTACTACTACTACTACTTACTACTACTACTACTACTACTACTACTTACTACTACTACTACTACTACTACTACTTACTACTACTACTACTACTACTGTTCCAAGTTTTGCAGCAGCATTAGCAGGGGGAAGCACGGCAGAGATGTTGGTGCTTGAGCAGGATGTGGGGGTGCAGCCTGAGTTAGTGGGGAAGGTGAGTGCTGGAGCTGTGCTGGGACCGGAGGTGCAGAGTTGCCAATTTAGCGATTTTGTCGCTAGATTTGGCGACTTTCAATGTGGCTTAGCTACTTTTTTTTAGCATTAAGCTATTCAGCGACATTTTGGCGACTTTTATTGCAGTTTGGCGACATTTTTAGAGATTTTTTTGTAATCAAAGCAGTAAATTAAAAATCGAAATATTATTGTTCGTGAACGAAGAGATATCATTTGAATGGACATGATATCACGTCCCTGGACGTACTCTCCCTCACTGGCCTCATCGTTCTCGTCCAGTTCATGATCAGTCACAATGCCGGCCAGACAAAGTACCTGTGCTGCAATCCATGTCAGTACTCAGTGCGACCGAGTGTCTGCAACCAGCGAAACAAGGAATTTTGGATTTAGCTCAGATGTTTGTCGATGATGAAAGTACTCTAACTTGTACAGACTTTCAGTGGAGACGACTACATCATAAGGTGTGGAAGCAAGTCTCAGACACACTTAAACTCTGGTCAGAAATAGCAGACTACAAGGATGCCACAGGTGAAAACCCATACAGTGATCTTGCAGACCTAGCTCTAACTGTGCTTTCGTTACCACATTCTAATGCTGATGTTGAACGAGTATTTAGTCACATAAATATAGTGAAATCGAAGAAAAACAATGAGTGTAAATAGCGTGAGAGCAATCTTGACCATAAAGTATGGACTACGTAGGCAGGGATAATGCTGTCCTAACTATGATATCCCAGAAGCAGTATATAATAAGAAACATCGGTAAACAGTAGTCATACAGCAAAGCATCTTCTTCAAGCTTTCATGCAGCAGCATCCAGTCAGGCCATTGATGAGGAAGAAGAGCCAGACTGGGATGTGTTATCTCTGCTTTAATCATCTCATAGTAAGTACTAGTACATATGTGAAACAGTGTTCATCAGTAATTGTTTTTCTGTGTTGTATAACTTGCAGGTGTTAACGGGATAATCCTGTAGCATAATAACATTGTTAGATAAACGGCGTGAGGGGTAGAAGCCTAGTCCTACACATTACTCATATGTTCTGCCGTATTAATCAGTAGCTTGCCAAAGATGTGGATCAGCATATGATAAATGTCAGCCATATTAACTACTTTCTTAAGAGCCTTTATTAACTTTATTTAGCGACTTTTAGCTACTTTTTTAGGTTAATCTAGAGATAGTTAGTTGGTAGGATTTGACAACTGTGCGGAGGTGGATGGAGGCAAATTTGGGAGAATTCATGGTGAGGATGGTGGGCCTGTGTTAGTAGAGAGAAGACAAGAGGTAACTGTTTGTGAGAAAGGTAGGAGAGTATTAAGTTGAGAAGAAAGGGAGAGTACAAAGTTATCTGGTGATGGGCATGGAGTTGGCGAGTGGTGATTGTGTGGCACAGGGAGTAATGGAAGAGGTGCGACAGAAAGTTGGACAAGCATTCCTGATGTACCTGTCACAGACTCAACTACCGGGGCAATAACCAGAATAAAAACATCACAACTGAGAAAAGAGACTGGTATCGATGTCACTGGACAGAATACAAAGCAGTTTCAAAAGCTGACCATGATTATACCACTGGTGATAAACTTTGTGATTGGCAACTTGTCGAGAGAAGAAGACCTAGAATGAAAAGATCTCAATTTAAAGGCATAACAGGCTCAAAGAAGAGTGATGTTCGTGATATTAAAGAGGTAAAAAGAATTTTGGATGTGTTCTTAGGAAGAGTATATAAACAAGTATCTGTTGAGAGTATAAAGAATTTAATTCAGTGTTTTATTCACAGTGTTTTTATTACCTCTGTAACAAACACTGGGAAACTACAGATCATATAAAAGGGGTTCTGTGCTTAAGATTACTGAGAGAGCTATGGATAGAGATAATTTTGTGAAATGGAGATTTATGGCCAGAGGACATTATTTTACATAAGTTTTATGATAAGTCTAAGAGGACCTTCAACAAAGATTCAATCTAGATACTTATATAAGTTTCTTTTATTATGGTCTAGAACACTTAGTATTTTTATTGCCTTGACTTGTGGTTGATTAACTGACTATAGTACAGTCACTGCTCGCATAATACGCGCTCAGAGAGCGCGAAATTAGTCATAACACGGTCTCATTTTTTTTTTTAGTCCAAGAAATGGTCAAAATGCGATTTTGACAAATATTACACAGGTGGAGAAATTTCCTGTTTCTTAAAAGAACGTACTACGCTGCTACAATAGTGATAACGCGGTCAGAGGCCAACAATTGTGGAATATTTAGTCATTATGAAAGAAACTGGTCAAAAAAAAAAAAAAAAAAAAAAAAAAAGACAACACAGGCAGATTTAGTCATAGCACGCGTTGCATCTGCCCGTGACGTATGCATGTCATGCATGTGTCAGGGCAGGGGGGTCGTCATGGTCTGCTGAGCATTCTTGAGCCACTCCAGTCAACCCTCTGCCTGCTCTCGGCCTCCAAAGGTGCTGTCTGTTAACTTTGCTCTTTTTTTGGCCACCTGACCCAGCTTAACCATGCCGCCCTACCGTTACTCAGCAAGACGGCGGAAGAGTTTGACCCAGGAGCAGAAGCTTGACGTGATCAAGTGGACGGAGACAGGAGAACGTAATTGTGTCATCACTAAAAAGAGCCAAGTCAACGAGTCAACTATTCGTCTCACCCAGCACTTGTTTTGATGAAAATGTACCTGGTCATGTACTGCAACCAACGGGAGAGGGAAGGAGGTCCAATTGACTCGATAAATGTACCAAGGACTCTGTGGAGCCGGCGTGGCTAGGAGACCGTGCTGGAAAACAGTAGGAGTCCTGCCCTGCCTTGGAACTCCACTCCCTCTCCCCCCAAGAAGCCAACAAACTCTTCAAAGTGAGGAATCCCCAGTGTCTGTATATACTGAAGTCATTATTAGGTAAGTAAATGTCTAGGGAAAAATTCCGGAAAATTTTCCCAAGACTTTATTATTTCATTGTATTTTTTTATCATTTGGTGTTTGATTATAGGTGTTTTATGTATGCACGTATATATATATTTTTTTTACAACCTGCCTCCTTTTGCAACAGGTTTTATCATCTTATTTTGAACTTACTATTTATATTTTCTTTTTTATAGAACAACTTTTATATAGGAGTTGTATTTCTCATTGGACTTTTTTTTCTGGTACTTCTAAGCTTCCTTATATTGGATTTTTTTTTTTTTTTTGCATTTTTAATATTGTAATTTAGGGGAGCATAATACTGTACATCATTATAGATAAAAAAAAATTGTATTTATAATTTCTGCTCCTTAAGGAAAAATATAGATGTGGTGCTGATGAAAGTTATGATGTTATTTTTTTTCAAGAATAATTTCTTAAAGAAGAGAGGCTGGGAGATATTGTTTTTATTGATGAAGAGTATACGGTTGTGGGATCAGCTGCTAGCTATTCAGAGAAATCAGTTAAATCATTTAGATGAAGATGTGAGGGAGGGCTTGTTTGTCTGTGGAAAAAGAATACTACCTTTAAAGTTAAAATAATATCTCTTGAAGCAAATATGATAATTTTGGAAATGTCAGTTACAGGTTTCACAATATTACTGGTAAATGTGTATCTAAAAAGTTATGTTTGGAAGGATACCACCCTTGAACTATATTTAGAGTCACTGAGTAAGTTGGAGCAGGTTTTAATTAGTATTAGTTATGATAAAGTGTATTTTTAGGGGATTTTAATGCAGACACTTTTATAGGTAGGGCATGGAATAATCTCAGAAATTCTGTTGGGAGAAATGACCAAAAATGTCTTGATTATAAGCTCTGTCTATCTATCTATATATTGCCAGACGCCTCAATCCCGTTTGGGGTGGCCATAAATAAAACGCCTCCACGTCGTCCTGTCCCCCGCCATTTCACTGCCCCGCTCCCAACTCACACACCCCTCTCTCATATACCTCTCCACCCCATCCCTCCATCTCATCCTCGGCCTCCCCCTCCCTCTTCCCCCCTCCACCTCACTCACATACACTCTCTTCGTCAGTCTTTCACCCTCTATCCTCTCCACATGGCCAAACCACCTCAGTGTGTTCCTCATAACGCTTCCTATCACATCCACATCCACACCACAACACTCCTTTATATCCTCATTTGTCAGCATGTCTCTCCATGTGCCTCCACAGGCGCCTCTTGGATAACTCATTTCCACTGCTCTCACTCTTGACTTGTGTCTTTCCAACAATGTCCAAGCTTCACTTCCATACGTTGGAGTTGGTATCACAATACTGTCATGTAGTAACTTTTTCACTTCCATGCTCACTTCCCTGTTTCTTATCACTGCTTTCAAAGAACCAGCAACCTTTCTTCCCTGCTGTACCCTTTCAAGCACTACACCTTCCAAACCTCCATCCTTACTCACCACACTACCCAAGTACTTAAACTATCTATCTGTATACCTAGGCTGCTTCCCCCAAGGAAAGGGAGGTAGCCGAGACAGGACGACACACTCCCCATTTACTCATCTATTCAAACACATTCGCATCTTAGCCCCAAAGGGGAGAACGGACAGATCCTCATCGCACCAAACTACACAAGGGTCAACTGCACAATGCAATCAGTGACATCCGCAGCAGGGCCCGACAGCAGAGCTGGTGAGTACTTAAACATACTCACATTTTCCAATTCCTCACCATCCAACCTCGCTGTACATTCACTGACTTCACCTCTCTCAAAGACCATCACTTTACTCTTCCCTACATTCACCTTTAGATTCCGTTTCTTACACACTCTCCCAAACTCATCCACCAAGCCTTGCAGCTCCCCTTCATCTTCACTCAACAACACAGTATCATCTGCAAACAACAGTACAGGGAGTTTCCAAACACTATCTTCTCTCGCCAGGGCCACTCCAACATCCACTACCCTACCTTGTACCTCTTTTATTACCCCATCCATGTACAGATTGAACAACCATGGAGACATGACACATCCCTGTTTCAACCCAACCTTCAAAGAGAAAAATTCACTTAGTTCACCATCCACACGCATTGCAGCCTTAGCACCATCATACATACTCTTCACAGCATTCAACAACTTCCCATCTACTCCATATATTCTTAATACTTTCCACAGTCCTTGTCTATCCACCCTGTCATATGCTTTCTCCAAATCCATGAAAGCCGCATACAACTTCTTTCCCTTCTCTAGAAACTTTTTCACTAAAGATCTAAGAATGAATATCTGATCTACACAACCTCTTCCCTTCCTAAAACTTCCCTGTTCTTTTCCAACTACTTCCTCTGTTCTTTCTCTAACTCTGTCAATAATTATCCTACCATACACTTTTCCTATTATACTAAGAAGACAAATGCCCCTATGATTACCACACACTTCTTTTTCCCCTTTTCCTTTGTACAAGGGAATAATTATACCTGACTTCCAATCCTCCGGGATTCTACCTTCCTCCCAGGCCAATCTACACATCTTCCACATCCATTCTACTACAATCTCTCCCCCATGCTTCAGCATTTCACCACACACTCCATCAATTCCTGGGGCTTTCCCCAATTTAACTCTCTTCATTGCTTCCACAACTTCTATCCTACTGATTTCTTCCTGTCTTCTCACCTCTCTCCTTCTCCCAGCCATTCCCCAGCCACTTATACTCGCATTACTTCCATCCTCTATGTTCAACAATTCCTTAAAGTGTTCTCTCCATCTGCTCACTTTTTCTCCCTTCTCCACTAGTAATCTACCATTTTTATCTTTCACTCCCCTGCTAACCTCACTTCCACCCTGTCTTACTCTCTTCACCTCTTTCCAGAACATTTTCTTACAGTCCCTCCACTTTACACTCAAATTCCTTCCAAATCCCTCATCCACTCTCTTCTTACTCTCTCTTACTAATCTTTTCACCTCTCTCTTTCTATATATAACTCTCTCTTCCGCCTCTCAACTTCTTCCACGCCCCTATTTCTCATCCATTCATTGTATGCTTTCTTCTTTTGTGCCACAGCCTGTCTCACCTCTTCAGTCCACCACGCTGTGCCTTGCACCCCCCTCCGTCTTCTCATCATCCTACACACCACATCACATGCTGCACATATTTCTTCTGTAAATATCCTGCACACACCTCCCACGTCCTCCATCTGCTCCAGTTCACATTTGCCCAATCGTTCCTCCACTTCTCTCTGATACTCTGCCTTTTTCTCATCCTCTTGTAACCTTTCCACTCTCCTTGCAACTACTCCTTCCTCTCGCCTTTCCCTTCTATTTCTCCATCGTACTTGGATCCTAATTCTGGCCACCACCAAGTAGTGGTCAGAAAGTCCAGTCTCCCAACCTCTATAAGTTCTAGCATTCATTACACATCTTCGCATCCTTTCATCCACACACACATAATCAATCATTGCCTTCCTTTCATTCAGTTCACCACCCACCCTTCTCATCACTTGCCATTTTTTTTTTTTTTTTTTTTAGGAATGAGGAGGAAGGAAGGTTGTGGGGAGAGGAAGAGAAAGTGGGAAAAAGGAAGGAAGGAGGGGTGGAAAGATGGTGGGCTGACCACCTTGCTTTTTTTTTTTTTTGCGTGGTGGGCGGACCACTTTTTTTTTTTTTTTTTTTTTAAGCTAGCTAGCTGTTGGTTTTGTTTTGAGGTCATTGTTGGATTGTTTGGTACTGATTTGTTTGTCAGTGTTAGTTGGTGGATGGAGTATGTGTTTGTTGGTGGTTGCGGGTGTTATGTGAGTAAGTCTTGTCAGTGCTTGTTGGTGAATGATCGTAGTGTTGTGAGTGTTGTATGGTAGATGCGAGTAGTGTTTAGGTTAATCACTTGTCAGTGTTGTTTGGTAGATGCGAGTAGTGTTTGGGTAAGTCAGAGTGTTTGTTAGTAGATGGGATTAGGGTTTGGGTAATTGCTGATATTACGTAGGCTACTAGGGAACCAGCGATGGAATGTGCGGTCCCGTTCTTCGGCTGCGTTTTTTAGATAGGTGTATGTGGCTTCGTTAGTTTCAATTTTTTCCCAGAGTTTTTTAGCCTGTTTGTGTAGTCTTTTGTTGAGTGGTGTTGTTTTTGTGATTTCGTGTATCTGTTCGGTGTTTAGAGTGTATGGGTAGCGTTGATTGGTAGCAAATCTAAGGGCTTTGTTTTGTATAGTCTGTATTTTTAAAATCTGGGAGTAACTGAAGGTGTGGGTAGGGACGGGGGGGTAGTCTAGTATAGGGAGAACTAGGTCTTTGACTAGATGGGTTTTTATTTTCGTATTCATGTTTCTGAACCTCAGTAACCGGCTTAGAGCTCCAATTGCTTTGTTTTTTCTGTCTTGGACACTTCCTTGGTAGCCTCTGTAGTTGATTTTCATACCTAGCATTTTGCCTTCGTTTTTTGGTTCCATTATTTCGTCGTTAACTATCAGAGGTTCTTTCCTTGTGTTGGCCAGCTGAATTACTGTGAATTTATTAATGTTAGTTTTGATTTTCCACTGTGTCTCGTTGTTATTTATTTTCTCTATTTCGTGTTCTGTGCGTGAATTCATGATGAGTCTGGATGGTCCCGGGTAGTTAATGATCTGTGTGATGTCATCGGCATAGCTGATGTTAATGCCGTGTGTTGCCTGAGGGGTGTCGTTTGTGTATATGGTGAATAGTGTGGGGGATAGGAGACTTCCCTGGGGGATGCCACATCCCAGGGGGAAGCTTTCTCCAGTATGTTTTTTTATTTTAATTTTGGCAACTCGATCATCCAGGAAGTCGCATAATATTTTTTCCGTGATAGTGGGAAGATTGATGTTCAGGATTTTGTATTTTAGTCCCAAGTGCCATACCTTATCAAATGCCTTGGTAATGTCCCTGAGGACTAAGTGGCACTGTCCCTTGTTGGATTTGTTGATTGCAACGTATTCTGTTGCAATTGCTATGGCTTGTGTTGTACCCCTGGAGAAGCCACTCTTCCTTGCTCAACAGACATCCCTCTTGCATCCAACGCTCTCTTCACACTGTCCATCCATCCTATTCGTGGTCTCCCTCTCAGCCTTACACCTCTCACATCAGATCTAGTTATCTTTTTCACCAATCACTCATTATCCATTCTCTCCATATGCCCAAACCATCGCAACACCCTCTGCTCAACTCGATCAGCCATCTCCCGAACACTCCAGTTCTCCTTCGCACTTCGTTTCTCACTCAATCCATACGCGTCACTCCACACATACTCCTCAGACATCTTAGCTCCATTACATTCAAACATTTCCTCTCTGCTACATCCATATTCCATTTTCCAGCCCCATATAACGCAGTCGGTACCACAACACCCTCATACAGCCTTCTTTTCACATCCATTCTAAGAGAACGACATCTAAACACTTTTTCATTCCCCCCAGCACCTTTCCTACTTCATTCATTCTAAACTTCACTTCTGTATATATTCTTCTATCCACAGCAACATGTGTCCCTAAATACTTGAATCATTCTACCTCCTCAAGCAACCCACCATTCAAAACTATATTCATCCTTCTACCATGTACCAACCTCGTATACATCATCACTTTTCTCTTATTCTCATTTACTTTCAATTTCCTCCTTCACACACCCTTCCAAACTTCTCTACCAACTGTCTCAATCTCTTCTCTGAAGAAGCCACCAACAGTATCATCCGCAAACAGCAGCTGCTTCAGATTCCATTCTTTACCATCAACATTCACCAGACTCAGACCTCCACCTAACACTCTTGCATTCACCTCCCTTACAACACCATCCATATAAATATTAACAACCAAGGAGACATCACACATCCCTGCCGCAGCCCCACTCTCACAGGAAACCAATCACTCACAGTATTTTCCACTCTTACACACACTGTACTGTTTACATGAAAAACTTTCTACTCCTTTTAATAACCTACAATCAAGTCCATACAATCTTAAAACAGTCCACAAAGCCTCCCTGTCAATTATATCATACGCTTTCTCTAAATCCATGAATGCCCAAAACACATCCTTACCTTTCCCAAAATAATTTTCACACACCTGTCTCACAGCAAACACCTGATCTACGCATCCCCTCCCTCTCCTAAAGCCCACACTGGTCATCAACAATCACTTCCTCTGTACCCTCTCTAACTCTCTTAATTAACATCCTGCCATACACCTTACCTACAACACTGAACAGACTCATACCCCTAAAGCTAGTAGATTCACACTTATCACCCTTACCTTTATACAACGGGACCACAAAAGCACTTACCCAGTCAATTGGCACCATACCTTGCACAAAGCACACATTCGAGAATCTTACTAACCAGTCAACAATTTTTACATTAGGGAATATTCCATTGGACAGAGAACTCCCTGACATTATACTTATAATGCATTATTTTACATTAGGGAATATACTACTGGACAGAGAACTCCTCCCTGAACGTTTTACACGTATAATGCACTATCCTGGAAATCAACATTAAAGAATTCACACATTACGTGTGTGTGTGTGTGTGTGTGTGTGTGTGTGTGTGTGCGCGCACTTATTCTTTGTAACTCTATAATATTTCATTATCAAAAAAATTTCCATGTTCTAAAGGAGTGGACAAAATCGACTATTAACCCTTCCATATCCAAATATTCGCTAGGAATTTGAATACAAGACGACTGGGAAGTGTTACACGTCTTTGAGGACCAAACTTAGTTAATATCAGACGGGCCATTTGCTGGAGACCCTAGGATAACTTTAACACTCTCGTAATGAATAAATCACTTTTATGTGAAACTTGGTATTTATTTTCTTCGCTTCATTACAATTTATCAGGAGTTTCGCGAGGTTTTGAAAGCGATATAGTGTTTAAGCAAAAATGACAGTTATGTTCCAACCTAGCAGATTTTCGGTGCAATTTATCCCATTGGATGGCCTGCAGTGTCCATTTAAAAAAGTCTTCTTTTCAATAATCAAGTGTGTCAGACTTGCTTTTAGTAGCAACATCCAGACGGCCCATATTTGTCCAATCCAATAGTTCACGCTTCCATTCACTCATCATTCAAGCCTCCAGAATCCTGGGTCTATCTGATACGCCAAAAAAGATTCACCACGTTTTGTAGCTTCACATAAACGTATCCAACAGAGTCAATGCGGACGCTGCCATTTTGTAAAAGGTGCCAAATCCCTGATTATTTTTAATAATTTTAAGGGAGAATAAATGGAGGAAGGAAAAATAAAGGAAATTAGAAAAAAAAAAAGTCCATGTGCCTAAAGGCATCCTCCATTCATAAAATATTTATAACAACTGGATTTCAATATAAGTGAATTAACTGTTTGTGGGAAGCAACTCCCAGGAAATGAATTCCAGAGAGTAGTAGTTCTGGGGATAAATGATATTTTTATTAGCAGAGGTTCTGCATTGCAATGAAGAGAGTGTGAATTCATGGATGCTACCAGCTGCCCGAGAATTTCGGGAGAAAATGTGAAGGGGAGTCACAAAAGAAGCATGTTCGTCAGACCACCTACGGTAAAAATATCAGTAAAATAATGCTAAAGAAGCAACATCTCTACTTACTGATAAAAGAGGAAGGTCCTGCATAATAGCAAGGTTATTGATTAATCTAATGGCTTTATTTTGAATCTTGTCCAGCTGCCTCAATGCAACCGCTCCACATCCACACCACAGTGGCGAACAAACAGTATTTGATCTCAGAACGCACATGACTTTTCGATATTGTGGCCAACTGCTCGTCGGTGAAGAATTCACGAACTCTGTACAGCAGTCTCAATTTTTAAGAAGCACTTTTAGCAAGGGATTTAACATAAGCTGTCCAGCTTAGGTTTGGGTTTAGTGTGACACTTAGGATAAAGTGTTGTAGATATGGGAATATTGACATCATTTAAAATTATGTGGGAGTCTGAGGGATTCTTTCTGTTAGAGAAATTAATGTATTTAGCTTTCTGAGCATTAAATAAAACCATATTTGTTTGTCCCCACTGATTAATTTTAGAAAGGCCCAGGTTCAGAGAAATTGCTCTTTATATTTGGAAATTTTATAACATCAGACTGTGTAAAGGAGGTACTAAATGTGAAAGAACTATGAAGTGTCGAGTCATCGGCATAAAAGTGTGTTGGGTTGTGAGTGACAGATAGAAGGTCATTTATATGAATGAGAAAGAGGGTTGGGGGCAAAACTACACCAGCATTTATGGAATGAAATTGGGAATACATTCCATCTACCATGACTCTTTTTTTCTGTTATGAAGGTAAGAAATTAGAGGAACCAGTGATGCAAGGCCATAGTTTGACATCGTAAACATTACGGCCTGGTGCCATACTCTGTCAAATGCTTTTAAAATATCAAGTGCTATTGTGTGTGTTTTACCATGTTGGGTTATTGTTTTGTTAATATGATGAGTAAGAAGGCAAAGAATGCCTACAGTTGAACGTTCTTGTCTAAATCCATACTGCTAATCATTGATAATTTATTGATTTATAGGTGCTTGACTATGTGTTTGTTAATTAGTGTCTCAAAAACTTTAACGAGAACAGAAGTTATAGCGATTGGTCTGTAGTTTGATGGATCAGAAGTGGCCTCCTTTTTAGGAACAGGATGGATATTTGCTTCTTTCTAAGAGGCTGGAAAATTTGAGGTGCAAATGCATAAGAGGAAAAGTTCTGCCAATACAGGAGCCAACACTGGGGAGCAATTTTTAAGTACTACTGAAGGAATTTCATCTGGACCAGTAGCTTTGTCTACTGAGAAATCCTGTAATACAACTTGTACGTATCTTGTGTAAATCTTGAAAGGGGGTATTTGGGGGCAGTCAAAATCAAGTACAAAATATTGTGATTTTCTGTATTTTGGGTTGAGTTTGTTGAAAAAAATATCAAGAAGAAGGTTGGCTTTTCCACATGGGCCACTAACTGTATTTCCATTGGGGGACTGTAAGAGTGGAATGGAATAGGTGGTAGTGATGTTATATTTGAATGAAATAAGGGTAGACCAGAATATTTTGTTATCCTTTAGGTTGTTTAGTAGTTTGTTAGCTTGTTTATGAAGAAAGTTTGATTTAGAAAGATTGATAATAGTTTTGGCATGGCTTCAGATATTTCTATAATAGTTTAAGGCTTCTTTACTTTTGGTCCTTGTATAAGTGTTATAGGCTATTGTTTTAAGTTCTGTTACTCTAGCACAGTTGTGATGAATTACATCTTTTTCTGTGACTATGTTGGGGAATGAATGTTTCCATGCCGACTTTAATCAATCCTGTTTGTGGTCCAATGTGGCATTTCCATCTTGAGAGAAAGAGGTCCAAAGAACATCCACGAAAAAAATTTGGAGACCCTTCCTAGTCTGCTCTGTCGTGGTGCCATTTAGTCACCACGGCAGGTTCAGAGCAGGAGGGTGTAGTAAGTGTTGAACTGGTGGCTTGTATCAGACAGTGATCATAGGATCCAAGAGGGGACTTCACTTCGACATTATAATTTTCTGAATTATTCTCTTTACAGTATTTATCCACCCAGCTCAGTCTCTTGTCAGTCCCCTAGCTTCATCGACTTCCAAACCTTCCTTCCTCACACCCTCATCCACCGTATCCCTCCACCTTCTCCTTGGCCTACCTCGCCTCCTCCCTCCTTCAAATTCGCTCAGATATACCTTTTTCATCACTCTGTTGGTATCCATTCTTTGCATATGACTGTACCATCTCAGGACACTCTCTTCCATTCTGGTGTCCACAGACATCGTCACTCCACATCTTTCACGAATCACACTGTTTTGTATCCGTTCCATTCTCTGTACTCCACATACATTCTTCAGCAGTCCAATCTCCAATGCTCTCACTCTTGACTTTTCATTTTCATGCCACACCATAGTCCATATGTTAAAGTTGGCACTAACACTCCTTCACGTAAGCCTTGTAAAGCAGCAGCACTCAAGCCTCTGCTTCTTATCAAGGCCTTCATTGCACCAGCTACTTTCTTCCTTGTTTCACTCTACTTTCCACTACTTTTGCACATTGTCTTCTCTTTTCTATCACAGGACCCAGGTATTTGAACTCTCTCACCAATTCCAGTCTCTCTACATTCACTGTTACATCACACTGGGAGTCACCTTCTTTCTCAATAACCATCACTTTACTCTTTTCTACATTTACTTTCAAGGCACAACGCTCACAGACATCAGCAATACTCTGCACTAGAACACCAAGTTCTTGTCCGATATTTGCAAGTAGTACTGCAGCATCAGCATACAAAAAATTTTGGATATTCCATCCATCACCATTCATTACCAAAGCCACCCCCTCTCCATTTACTCGTGTTTATACATCACCTCACCCTAAGAGAGAGAGAGAGAGAGAGAGAGAGAGAATGTATATACATGTATAGACATACATATAGTTATACACATAGGCTAGTTATACAAATTCATATGTATTTTTTAAATATATAAATGTCTATCTATCTATCTATTGCCAGATGCCTTAATCCCATACAGGGTGGCCACAAACAAATCGCGTCCACGTCACCCTGTCCCCCCGCCATTTCACTGCCCTGCTCCCAGTTCAACTCCTGCCCCCCCCCATATACCTCTCCACTCCATCTCTCCATCTCATTCTTTGCCTTCCCCTATCTCTCCCCCCCTCCACCTCACTCACACACTCCTCGTCAGTCTCTCACTCTCCATCCTCTCCACATGGCCAAACGACCTCAATGTGTTTCTCCTAACGCTTCCTATCACATACACATCCACACCATAACTCTCCTTCACTTCCTCATTTGTCAGTCTGACTCTCCATGTGACTCCATAGGCTTCTGTCAAATAACTCTTTTCCATTGCTCTCACTCTCGACTTGTGTCCCTCCAGCAACTTCCAAACTTCATTTCCATACGTTAGAGATGGTATTCACAATATAATCATGTAATAAGTTTTTCACTTCCATGCTAACTTCCCTGTTCCTTATCACTGCCTTCAAGGAACCAGCAAGTTTTCTTCCTTCTTGTACCCTTCTAAGCACTTCACCCTCCAAACTTCCATCCTTACTCATCACACTACCCAAGTACTTAAACGCACTCACATTTTCCATTTGCTTATCATCCAGCCTCAATGTACATCCAATGACTTCATCTCTTTCGAAGACCATAACTTTACTTTTCGCTACATTCACCTTTAGATTCCGTTTCTTACATACTCTCCCAAACTCATCCACCAAGCCTTGCAGCTCCCCTTCGTATTCACTTAACAGCACAGTATCATCTGCAAAAAGCAGTACAGGGAGTTTCCAAACACTGCCTTCTTTCATTAGGGCCACTCCAACATCCACTGCCCTACCTTGTATCTCTTTTATAACCCTATCCATATACAGATTGAACAACCATGGAGACATGACACAACCCTGTTTCCACCCAACCTTCGAATAGAAAAACTCACTCATTTCACTATCCACATGCACTTCAGCCTTACCACCCTCATACATACCCTTCACAGCATTCAGCAACTTCCCATCTACTCCATATATTCTTAATACTTTCCACAATCCTTGTCTATCCACCCTGCCATATGCTTTCTCTATATCCATGAAGGCCACATACAACTTCTTTCCCTTCTCTAGAAACTTTTCCACTAAATATCTAAGAATGAATATATGATCTACACAACCTCTTCCCTTCCTAAAGACTACCTGTTCTTCTCCAACCAATTCCTTTTTTATTTCCCTAAATTTGGCAATAAGTATCCTACCGTATACTTTTCCTATTACACTAAGAAGAGAAATGCCCCAATGATCACCACACACTTTTTTTTCTCCTCTCCCTTTGTACAAGGGAATAATTATACCTGACTTCCAATCCTCCGGTAATGAGTTATTTGTGAGGAGCATGTGGAGTCACATGGAGAGACAGACTGACAAATGAGGAAATGAAGAAGCATTCTGGTCTGGCTGTGGGTGTGATAGGAAGCGTTAGGAGAAACACACTGAGATGGTTTGGCCAATTGGAGAGGAAGTGAAGCGAGAGACTGACCGAGGAGAATGTAGATGAGTGAGGTAGAGGGAGTGAGAGGCAGGGGGAGGCCAAAGATGGGATGGAAGGTTGGAGTGGAGAGGTATATGAAAGCTGTGTGAGCTTCGAGCAGGGCAGTGAAATGGTGGGAGACAGGGCGACATGGCAGCGATTTGTTAGCGGCCACCCTTTACGTGATTAACATACCTAGCCATAGATAGATAGACAGACCAAATCTGACAAATTTTTATATCTCCATACGTAAACCAACAGGCTTATGAATATATAACTATTCTATTTCTACCTTAACTTGACCCAGATTTTCTTCTTTTGCCCGCTTATATTATGTAGCTCAGTGTGTGTGTGTGTGTGTATTTGTGTGTGTGTGTGTGTGTGTGTGTGTGTGTGTGTGTGTGTGTGTGTGTGTGTGTGTGTGTTTACCTATTTGTATTTACCTATTTGTAGTATACAGGAATTGAGCAGTGCTCGTGTTGTCCTGTCTCCATATCCACATTTATCTAGTCTACTTTTACACACATGAATGTTTTTCGCCTGCACCACCTCTTTGTCTAAGTCATTCCAAATATTTATGTATTTACCTAATATACCTAATTGTGATATACACGAAATGTGCTATGCTCGTGGGTTCCCGTCGCTGTTTCTCAGGAAGTCAATTTTAGCATTAAACTCGTTTAAGTTTTTAGACTGGACGATCTCTTTGTCCAGGCTATTCCATAGGTCTATACTTCTATACGGAAAACTATATTTCTTGATAACCTTCAAGCAGCTTGACTTCTTCAATTTCATTCCGTGTCCCCTTATTGCTCTCTTATCCCATACAAACAGATCTTCTCGGTCAATTTTATCTACTCCTATCATGGTCCTGAATACTGCAATCATTTCTCCCCCTCTTTCTCCTTTCCTCTAAGGAAGGCAAATCCAGCTTTTCCAGCCTCTCTCTGTATGACAGATCTGCCAGACTGGGGACCATCTTGGTTACTGTTCCTTGTATTCTCTCAATCTTGTTTATAGCTTTCTTTTTGTGTGGGGACCACACTACCGCTGCATATTCTAACCTGGGGCGGATCATGGCCACTATCAGTTTTTTCGTCATCTCCTCATCCATATAATGAAATATTGCTCTTATGTTAGTCAAGAGTTTATACGTCTCTCTATCATGTTAATATATTTTTCAGGTGACAAACTATCTTGGACCAGCACTCCCAAATCTTTCTCTCCTCTCGTTTTTGTGATTAATTCATTACCCAACAAATAATTCAGTGATGGCCTCCTGGTACTTTTACCCATTTCCAATATTTTACATTTCTTTACATTAAATTTCATTTCTCACATCCGGCTCCAATCATGTATCCTATCCAGATCCTCCTGCAGCATTGTACAATCCTCCTTAACCTCTACCTTCCTTAAGATCTTTACATCATCAGCAGACTTGCATAATTGTTCACTCCATCTACCGTATCATTTACATAAATCAGGAACATTACTGGAACCAAAACCGAGCCTTTAGGGACTCCACTTTTTTTTTTTTTAATGCGAGGAAGAAGGAACCAAAGGCCATGAGCCCGCAATAAGAGTTTCCTCCAAGAGAAAAACAAAATCCAAGAGAGAGCCAAATTCAAGATTCATTCATTTCGAGATGCCTGGACACACTGCATTTGAAAAACTGGAGATCATAGGCAGCAGGAAATACAGACAGAGGGAGACAGTTCCAGAGTTGACCTGTTGCATAAATGAAGGACTGGGAGTAACAGTTAACTCTTGCATTAGAGAGTTGGACAGAAAAGGGATGAGAGTTTGTTGCTTGACGGGTGTTACGCGCCCGTTACAGACGTGGAGGAATGCATGCAGACAGTTCAGAGGAGCAGTGACCATTGAAGTAGCGATACAAAAGAGATAAAGATGCAACAGTGCGGTGAAGAGACAGAGGTTGAAGGGAGTCAATAAGAGGAGGAGAGTTAATGAGACGAAAAGCCTTTGACTCCATCCTATTGAGAAGAGCTGTATGTGGGGAGCCTCCCCACACATGAGAGTTGTACTCCACACCGGGGCAGATAAAACCCCTGTATAGAGTCAAAAATTGTGCAGGGGTAATGAAAGAACTGAGTCGGCTTAGCACACTCAATCTCTTGGAAGCAGATTTTACAAGAGATGTAATATGATCTTTCCAAGATAAGTCCGGAGTAAATGAAACCCCAAGCACGTTCAAGGATGATGCAGGATTAAGCTGAATATTACTGAACATTAGTGGGTATACCAGTGGAAGATTTTGGCGGGTTGATAGGTGTAAGAACTGAGTCTTAAATGCATTAAAAACAACAAGGTTATTTTGAACCCAGTCAGAGATACGAGCCAAGTCAGACATTAGGTGTGCTATAGCCTCGTCCCTTGTTTGTTGAAGTAACTGCTGAGATGGGCGTTGCGGGAACCGAATGGAAAGATGAAGGGTGGAGTCATCAGCGTATGAGTGGGTAGGGTTAGATGTACAGCTTAGAAGGTCATTGATGACTAAAAGGAAGAGAGTTGGTGATAGGACAGAGCCCTGAGGAACACGACTGTTGATAGATCTAGGAGAAGAACGATGGCCGTCTACAACAGCGGTTACAGAATGACCAGAAAGGAAGCTAGTGATGAAGGCACAGATAGAAGGATAGAAACCGTAAGAGGGCAGTTTGGAAATGAAAGATTTATGCCAGACTCGATCGAAAGCCTTTGAGATGTCAAGTGCAATGGCAAACTTTCGCCAAAGTCCCGATAGGAGGATGACCAGGAGTCTGAAAGGTAGAAGAGAAGATCGCTAGTGGAGCGTCCCTGACGGAACCCGTACTGACGATCAGAAAGAAGGTTGTGATAGGAAAGATGCCTTAAAATTTTTCTATTGAGAACTGACTCGAAAACTTTTGAAATACAGGACTTTAAAGAAACTGGACGATAGTTGGAGGGTTGGGAGTGGTCACCCTTCTTTGGGACAGGCTGAATGAGAGCAAACTTCCAGCAAGAAGGAAAGGTACAAGTTGACAGACAAAGGCGAAAGAGTTTGCCTAGGCAGGGTGTAAGCACAGAAGCACAGCTCTTGAGAACAACAGGAGGGACTCCATCAGGCCCATATGCCTTCTTAGTATTGAGGCCAGTGATGGCAGAAAATACATCAGCTGAAGAAATTTTAATGTCAGCCATGAGGAAGTCAGAGGCGGGAAGTGATAGAGGAACAGCACCGGAATCGTCTAAGATGGAATTGGAGAAGAAAGTCTGTGTGAAGAGATCTGCTTTATCAGTAGAAGAAATAGCTACAGAACCATCAGAGTAGAAAAGAGGTGGGAAGGATGATGAAATAAAGTGTTAGAAAGGTTTTTGGCAAGGGGCCAGAAGGAGTGGGAAGAATTCGAATTGGAGAGTTGAGAGCATTTAGTACGGATGAAATTATTTTAAGCAGAGCGAAGAACAGACTTAACACGATTCCGGGCAGGAACATAAAGATGATGTGATTCAGAGGTGGGTTGGCTCCAGTACCTTTTTTAGGCCCTCTCCTTGTTGCGGACAGCATTAGAAGAAGCGTGATTAACCCGCCGCGTCCCGGAGACGTGAATTCACGTCCTCACATGATGTGCACTCATATCTCGGAGACGTGAATTAACGTGGCAACATTGCAAGGTCCCTAATTTGCACAATTTTCAATTTTCGCGAGTGATTTTGCGAGTGATTTTTGGCATGTATACATGGGACACTTTCCTCTATTCCTCTACAAGATGCCAATCAGGGACAATGCCTTACACCACATAACCTCTCCCCTCCCCCTGCACGCCATTGTCTCGGCAATTCACCTGTTACCAGTGACATGGCCAATAAAGACATTCAGGGCCAGAGTGATTCCCCAATCGATGACAATGTGGAGGACAAAGTTTACATAGCATTAGAGGAAGAAACAGTCAGAAATGATGATCAGGTAATGTGGGAAAAAAAGGTCAGGAATGATGATGAGTTAGTGAGTGAAACAATGCTTATAATGCCTATATTTCTGTTTGAAAACCAATATACTCTTGTACTACATATAAATTCGTACCAAGTAAATAAATAAATACTGTTTATGAGTGGATAAAATAGTTACTCTCCCATAGAACTCGTTTTCTTTGGTGCCAGCCTGTTAGAAAACCTAGTCAGGTAAGGAGGTACTCGTACCTAGATCGAGTATTTTAAACCTCAGGTGAGCGATTTCTCTATGAATTTTCGATGTTTCTCACCAAAAGCGGATGTTTGAGGCAAAAAAAAAAAAGGTCCAAAAATGTCGGGACTGTGGTGTACCACTGCCCAGAAAACGTCGAGATGGGGCTAGTTAAACCAAGGCTTTTTTGTGTTAGACAAAGGGTACGAGAAAGGAATGCATGCTTCCATGCCCAAGAGAATAACCTCTGTAATGCGCTAAGCACACTCAGATGGCTCCCGGCCATGGAGGCAATAATCATTCCAGGGAAAATCAAAGAAGTACTGCCTGAGGGCCTCCCAATCTGCGGCTCCAAAATGCCACAGGACGACGTTTCCCTGGAGGGTCAACAGGCTGTACGTAGTGATAGGACAGGTTAAGGTAATAAGGTTGTGATCAGGGGAGCCCAATGGAGAGAAAAGATTAACAGTGTAAGCAGAAGGATTAGTTGTAAGGAAGAGGCCAAGTATGTTGGAGCTCTCTCCAAGGCGGTCAGGGATATGGGTAGGGTGCTGTACAAGCTGCTCTAGGTCATTAAGAATAGAAAAGATGTAGGCTTGCTCACCAGGTGGATCAGTGAAAGGAGAGGAGAGCCAAAGGTGGTGGTGAACACTGAAATCTCCTAGAATGGAGATTTCAGAGAAAGGAGAAATGGATAGAATGTGTTCCATCATAGAAGTAAGATAGTCGAAGAATTTTTGATAGTCAGTAGAATTAGGGGATAAGTAAACAGCACAGATATATTTAGTCAGAGAATGACAGGAAAGCCGAAGCCAGAGTGCAGAGAATTCAGAAGAATCGAGTTCAGGAACACGAGAGGAATATAAGTCATTGCGTATCTATACACAACAGCCACCTTTGGCTTTGAAATGAGTATAGAGAAAGTAGGAGGATACAGAAAAGGGATTGCTGTCAGTTGCCTCAGACAGCTGAGTCTCAGTTAGAAAAAGGAGGTGAGGTTTAGTGGAGGAGAGGTGGTGCTCAACAGAGCGAAAGTTAGAGGAAAGGCTGCAAATGTTGCAGAAATGAAGAAGAAGAGAGTCAGACAGTGGTTCCAGGCATCTCAAGTCGTCACTGGGAGAGGGTCGGAAGGTGGGGGCCTTTATGTTCCCCCCCCCCCTGGGGGCTCCGAGGCTGGGTGATAAGATGCCATGATTTTTTTGAATTTTGGAAAGGGAAGTGTAGTGTGTACTGTGCATGTAGTTTGGTGTAGTTAGAGAAATTTGTATTGGAGAGCATGCTGGCCTACTCTTTGTGTAACTGAGACACTGAAAAAGTTCAGCAAAGGGGGATGGTCAGGAACTAGTCCTGAGGGCTGATGAAACGGGAGCTCCAGCACTCCCTGTCATCAGCTTTCCATCCACCTTGGGAGTACTGCCCTGCTACTTCCCTTCATCCAGACATCCTATCCTTTATTACTGTCCTCATTTGTCTGTCTCTCAAAAAGTCTCTCATGCACTCCAGGAGTTTCCCCTTCAGTCCTCCTATATACTCTAGTTTCCACATTAGTCTCTTATGAGGTACCTTGTTGAAGGCCTTCTCTAAGTCTAAGTACACACAGTCCACCCAACCATCTCTCTCCTGTACCACATCAATCGCTCTTGAGTAAAAGCTTAACAAGTTGGAAACACATGACCTTCTACTTCTGAGTCCAAACTGACATTCAGTCAAAATATTCATCTCTTCTAGATATTTTATCCATCTGTCTTTCAGGATTCTCTCACACAATTTTGCGACCATGCTGGTTAGAGACACTGGTCTATAATTCAGCGGTTCTTCCCTGTTTCCTCCTTTATAAATTGGTTCCACATTTGACCACTTCCTTTCTTGTGGCTCTTTCCCCTCTTCCAGAGAACACACAATTAGACTGTGAATTTTATCCGCCAGTTGTTCTCTGCATTCCTTCAGTACCCAATTAGAAATTCCATCAGGTCCTGGGGCTTTCCTTACATATTGAGTTTCCAGTAGTTTATACACTTCCTGTACCTGCACTTTTATATCTTTTATCACCGGTACATTTCTAATCACCCCCTCCTCTTCCACAAATTCCTTTTCATTAGTGAAAACCGATTGGAAAGATTTGTTCATTATTTCAGCTTGCACTGCTGAATCTTTATAGACCTCTCCTTTTACTTTCAGTTTGGTGATTCCTTCCTTTTGTTTCAGTTTGCCATTAACAAATCTATGAAACAGTTTGGGTTCATCCTTGCATTTGTCTGTTATACCTTTTTCAAAATTCCTTTCTTCTTCTTTACGTATTCTTGTGTATTCATTTCTAGTTCTTTTAACCCGCCCCGTCCCGACGACGTATGGGTACGTCACCACGATTTGCATTTGCCAGTCCCGGCGACGTACCAGTACGTCGTGCAATTGCAAGGTCGTTAATTTGCACAATTTTCAATTTTCGCACGTGATTTTTCGTATGTATACACGGGACACCTTCCTCTATTCCTGTACAAGATACCAAGCAGGGACAATGCCTTACACTGCATAACCTCCCCCCTCCCCCCCTCACGCCATTGTCTTGGCAAAGGACCTGTTACCAGTGACCTTGCTAGTAAAGTCATTCAGGGCCAGATTGATTCCCCAATCGATGACAATGTGGAGGACAATGTTTACATAGCATTAGAAGAAGAAACAGCCAGAAATAATGATCAGGTAGTGTGGCAAAAATAGGTCAGGTATGGTGATTAGTTAGTGAGTGAAACAATGCTTATAATGCCTTTATTACTGCTTGAAAACCAATATACTCTCATACTACATATACATTCGTACCAAGTAAATAAATAAATACCGTTTATGAGTGGATAAAATAGTTACCCTCCCATTGAACTCGTTTTCTTTGGTGCCAGCATGTTAGAAAACCCACTCAGGTAAGGAGGAACTCCTACCTGGATTGGGCACTTTAAACCTCAGGTGAGCGATTTCTTTATGAATTTTCGATGTTTCTCACCAAAAGCGAAGGTTTTAGCCAAAAAAAAAAAAATCGAAAATACCTCGGGACTGGGGGATGTCGGAGGTGCGGAAAACCTCGGGACGTGACGGGTTAAATTCATCCTTTGTTCTATTGTTACCTCTTTTTCTCCAGTTGTCCCACGTCTTGTCTCTCTCTTTTTTTGCTATCATACACCTTCTATTAAACCACTCCTTTTTCCTGTTATTTTTCCCCCTTACTCTTGGCACATATTTTTCTACTCCCAAATTGTAAAGGTCTAGAAAGATATCCCACTTCCTCTGTATCTCTCTTGTTTCTCTGAATTTTCTTCAATCTGGATTTCCGGAAAATTTTCTCAATCCTGTAAAATTTGCTTTCCCAAAGTTGGATCTTCCCTGCCTATAAAGCTCATCTCTTGGCTCGACGTTCCCTATTATCATCTGAAACTCAGTGACCACATGATCACTTTTTCATATAGGACAGAAATATTTCAATGATTCTATTACATTGGGATCTTTGGTAAATAGTAAGTCTAACCTTGCTGGTGTATCCTCACCTCGGAACCATGTCTCTTCTGTGACCCATTGCGTAATCACATTATATAGTAAAGACATGGATCTCTGTGTTACATATAGAAATATAGTGCAGGATACTTACAGAAGAAATATGTGCAGCATGTGATGTGGTGTGTGGGAGGAAGAGAAGACGGAGAGGGGTGCAAGGAACAGCGTGGTGGACTGAAGAGGTGAGACAGGCTGTGGCACAAAAGAAGAAAGCATACAATGAATGGATGAGAAATAGGGGCGTGGAAGAAGTTGAGAGGTGGAAGAGAGAGTTATGTGCAGAAAGAAAGAGAGAGGTGAAAAGATTAGTAAGAGAGAGTAAGAAGAGAGTGGATGAGGAATTTGGAAGGAATTTGAGTGTAAGTGGAGGGACTGTAAGAAAATGTTCTGGAAAGAGGTGAAGACAGTAAGACAGGGTGGAAATGAGGTTAGCAGGGGAGTGAAAGATAAAAATGGTAGATTACTAGTGGAGAAGGGAGAAAAAGTGAGCAGATGGAGAGAACACTTTAAGGAATTGTTGAACATACAGGATGGAAGCAATGCGAGTATAAGTGGCTGGGGAATGGCTGGGAGAAGGAGGGAGGTGAGAAGACAGGAAGAAATCAGTAGGATAGAAGTTGTGGAAGCAATGAAGAAAGTTAAATTGGGGAAAGCCCCAGGAATTGATGGAGTGTGTGGTGAAATGCTGAAGCATGGGGGAGAGATAGTAGTAGAATGGATGTGGAAGATGTGCAGATTGGCCTGGGAGGAAGGTAGAGTCCGGGAGGATTAGAAGTCAGGTATAATTATTCCCATGTACAAAGGAAAACGGGGAAAAAGAGGTGTGTGGTAATCGTAGGGGCATTTGTCTTCTTAGTATAATAGGAAAAGTGTATGGTAGGATACTTATTGACAGAGTTAGAGAAACAACAGAGGAATTAGTTGGAGAAGAACAGGGAGGCTTTAGGAAGGGAAGAGGTTGTGTAGTTCAGCTATTCATTCTTAGATCTTTAGTGGGAAAGTTTCAAGAGAAGGGAAAGAAGTTGTATGGAGCTTTCATGGATTTGGAGAAAGCATATGACAGGGTGGATAGACCAGAATTGTGGAAAGTATTAAGAATATATGGAGTAGATGAGAAGTTGTTGAATGCTGTGATGAGTATGTATGATGGTGCTAAGGCTGCAGTGCGTGTGGATGGTGAACTAAGTGAATTTTTCTCTTTGAAGGTTGGGTTGAAACATGGATGTGTCATGTCTCCATGGTTGTTCAATCTGTACATGGATGGGGTAATATTTGAGGTACAAGGTAGGGTAGTGGATGTTGGAGTTGCCCTGGTGAAAGAGGATAGTGTTTGGAAACTCCCTGTACTGTCGTTTGCAGATGATACTGTGTTGTTGAGTGAAGACGAAGGGGAGCTGCAAGGCTTGGTGGATGAGTTTGGGAAGAGTAAAGTGATGGTCTTTGAGAGAGGTGAAGTCAGTGAATGTACAGCGAGGTTGGATGGTGAGGAATTGGAAAATGTGAGTACGTTTAAGTACTTGGGTAGTGTGATGAGTAAGGATGGAGGTTTGGAGGATGAAGTGCTTGAAAGGGTACTGCAGAGAAGAAAGGTTGCTAGTTCTTTGAAAACAGTGATAAGAAACAGGGAAGTGAGCATGGAAGTGAAAAATTTACTACATGACGGTATTGTGATACCAACTCTAACATATGGAAGTGAAGCTTGGACGTTGTTGGAAGGACATAAGTCAAGAGTGAGAGCAGTGGAAATGAGTTATTTAAGAGGAGCCTGTGGAGTCACATGGAGAGACAGGCTGACGAATGAGGATATAAAGGAGCGTTGTGGTGTGGATGTGATAGGAAGCATTGTGAGGAACACACTGAGGTGGTTTGGCCATGTGAAGAGGATGGAGGGTGAGAGACTGACGAAGAGAGTGTATGTGAGTGAGGTGGAGGGGGGAAGAGGGAGGGGGAGGCCGAGGATGAGATGGAGGGATGGGGTGGAGAGGTATATGAGAGAGGAGGGTGTGAGTTGGGAGCAGGGCAGTGAAATGGCGGGGGACAGGGCGACGTGGAGGCGATTTGTTTGTGGCCACCCCAAACGGCATTGAGGCATCTGGCAATAGATAGATAGATAGATAAAATATAGTGCCCCACGAATCTTTGCTGCCTCCTGAGTCCCATTCCTCCCAGTTCACCTCTTTACAGTTAAAGTCACCCACCATAATTATATTGTTGCTTTTCTCAATATTTTTTTGTAAATAACTAGCCATATCTGACAACATCTGGTATTCGTCATCATTCCATGTTCTCATCTTAGGGGGAACATATGCTACCTCTGTATCTCTCTTGCCATTCTCTCAAGTTTCTAATTTCATATATATCACATCAGCCCTGCCTTCTCCCATTTCCATGGTATCTACATTTATATTGTTCTTCACTGCTATCATCACTCCTCCTCCCGTTTTTTCTTTTCTGTCTCTTCTCCACAGTTTGTATTTACCATCTCCCAAACGAACATCAATATATTTTCTTAACTTGGTCTTTACAAAACACATGACAACAGGTTCATGTTCCCTCAAGAAAACGTTAATTTCAAGCCTTGCCGATATTAAACCATCAACATTAGTATATACCACCTTCAAATTATTATTGATGTTTTTTATACCCTCTTCTCTCCTCTCCATCGGTACCACTTCCTCAGTTTCTGATCTTTCATAGCCATCCCTCTTAGTTTACTTCACTTCTATTTCCTCACATACCACTTCCTTACTTTCATATCCATCACTCTCCAAAAAAAAGTTTTACATCCTTCCTCTGTCCTCTTATCATTTTTTTCCTTTACTTGTTCCTTCAGTGATTTTAAAACTTCTCTTTCTTCATCATTCAAATTTTTTTTTATTGTAATGTTTTCCATCCCTGCCTCTTTCCTATGTTTCCAGGTCACTTTAAGTATATCATTTACTACACTTTCTGATGACAACTTGACTCTCATTGGTCTTGTTTCAACTTTCTTATAAGGCCCAATCCTGCTTACTTCCTCAATTTCTTTTTCCCACTTGTCTCTTTCGGGATCAGTCTTGCCTAATATTCTTCTCACCAGGTTCCTGTCTCTCTCGAGTCTCACGGATCTAACCTTTTCTTCCTCCTCCCTGTTTCCAAATATTACCACACATCTATTCCTTTCTGCAGTTTCTCTCACTATTTTCTCTTTTTTCTTCAGTATTTTCATTACATTTTCTTCCATTTTTTTCTTGTTCATTTCCCTTTCTTCCCGAAAGATTTCCCTCAAGCTGACCACTTCTTTCTGCTCTTCATCTACATTTTTTTTTTTATGTGTCCGACTCTGGGCAAAGGCTGCAGGGCCTACTTCTCGGGGGCAGTGACCCATTCCGAGGCCCAGTAGTCCTCCAACACCTCCACATGTCACCACTTCGGCGCTAACACCCACCTTCCATATTGAATACATGCTAGGGATGTCTCATACAGGACTGGTGTATTGGTATTAGTGGGGGTGTGTTTACGACATGTTGGCGGGTCATCTGGTAGATCAGGAAAGTCTGCTTTTAGGAGATTCAGATCCTTAAACTG
Organism: Coenobita brevimanus; assembly: GCF_032717465.1. NCBI lineage: Eukaryota > Metazoa > Arthropoda > Malacostraca > Decapoda > Coenobitidae > Coenobita > Coenobita brevimanus. The sequence goes on along the minus strand of NC_136993.1, from coordinate 36,589,346 downwards.
TTCCCTGCCCCAGCCGGGATTCGATCCTGGGTCCATTAGGACTGCAGGCGGCCTCTCTACCGATTCAGCCACCGCCTCCCCCCACTTTGCCTTATGCTCTTCTAATACACTACTCACCTCCGTTTTATTACTACTCTCTTCTAGTTTTCTTCTCAATTCGATATTTTCACGCTTCAAATTCCTGATCTCCTCGTTCGCAGGCTCATGTCCTTAAACACTAAATTTTCCACTTTCTCTTCAGTTTACTAATCCTCATAATCAATGTTTTAACCAAATCCCTGACATTAGTATTACTGTCAAATCCTGGAAATTCGAGTCCCTCAATGTTTACATTATCGGCCATGTTTGAGATTGGTTACAGTACAAATAACAGCTGTTACCAAAAATACTGCAAACATTCATGTATGCTCTCTGCCAATAAATCTTTACATTTTTGGTAGTCTATATTAACTTACAGTATTTTAAACTTAAAACAAGACCATAGGAGACAGAACAAACATAATTCCTGAAGCTACTTAAGGTTTGCTGTGGCGGCTGGGAGCATTCGAGATACGTCCGTTCGCTCTGACTGACTGTGTGTGTGTGTGTGTGTGTGTGTGTGTGTGTGTGTGTGTGTTTTACTGATGTCCTACTTGCTAATGTGGCCATATGATCATGGTGTGGTGGCACCCGATCAGTTATTTTAACCAGATAGCTGCTACATACATCATGTGAAGAATAATTTGCAACTGCTACATACATAATATGATCAAACTCTTTTTTTTTTTTTTAAGGCAAGCAAAATTTTTTACCTAAATGTCCATGAATAGCGTACCACGGCCAAACTAAGGTAAATAATGAACTCATATTTGGTTTTCCTATTCTCTTCCATGCACTCTTTCATTTATAAGAGCAAAAGTTATTTTTTAGGAAAAAAAAATCCGATTTTTTGTGCATGGGGGGATCGACCACAAAACCTAATGCCGCAGTTAACGGGTTAAATCACTCAGTCTCATCCCTTTGAAGTACTGCAACACTTTCAAGTTCTTTATTTTATTCATATGATCACTATTTAATGTGTATGTTTATTGACAGAGTTAAGATATATGACATCTATCAGCGTTAAAAAAAAATATGAAGCCAAGAAAATTATAATAAAGGAAGAGGTAAATAACATGTCATATATTATGCGTTTTAATATGTATTGCCACTATCGCCACTCATTTACATGCATTGAACTAATAAAAGCTAATTGGTGTTTCAAGCACTTTCTACAGGTTGCTTGATGTAGAGATCAGAGCTGGGTACCTCCGCAATCACTTTCTCAATCTGCAATTTCCACAATGGCGGACCTCATTATTTCAGTTGGGGAATTGCAATTGCAGCAAACTGGTCCGAAACTTGCGGTATTGCATTGCAGAAACACTTTTGCAATTGCAATCCTGTCCGCAGTCTCCCACGTGGCTGTTGGTGGTGATTAGTACAGGTTACAGCATGACTCATGAATATCAAGCTTGAACAGGACCAGCGGCGGGTGAACTAGGCGTTGCTGCGTCAGTTAGCAGCAGGGATGGGCGATACCAGGAGAAATGATTCACTACGATACAATACTATATACTAAAAGCCATCATGGCAGTAAATTTTGTGGCATTTATAGCTAGCACAGTTGTTCCACAATTTGATAGATGATGATCTTAAGGGATAATGTAATGGTGATCACTGAAAATACCTTTTTTTTAATGATCTTACTGAGTTATTATCTGCAAGGGTAAGTACATCTCTATGAATTATCTATTTTTTTTTTTTTTACGTGTCCAACTCTGGGCAAAGGCTTCAGGGCCTATTTCTCGGGGGCAGTGACCTATCCCAATGCCCAGTACTCCTCCTATACCTCCACATATCACCACTTTGGTGCTAACACCCACCATCCATATTGAATACATGCTAGGGCTTTCTCACACAGGATTGGTGTATTGGTATTAGTGGGGGTATTTTTGCAGCATGTCGGTGGGTCATCTGGTAGATCAGTAAAGTCTGCTTTTAGGAAATTCAAATCCTTAAACTGTTCCCTGCCCCAGCCAGGAATCAATCCTGGGTCCATTGGGACTGCAGGCCGCCAATCTTTCGATTCAGCCACCGCTTTGGACTGCATTCTGCTGCTGGTCACATTGATTTCCCGAGTGGCACAATGGCTATTTCTTTTCCATGTAATATTATTTTTGTAATAAAGGATATGATTATATTATTATAATATTAGTACTGTGAGAGACTGTTCTCCCAGGGGTCGGACGTCATGAAGGCCAAATGGGCAAGTCTGGCCTCAGAGAACTTCGAGCAATTGGTGTTCATGAAAGGGAACATGGACCTGGTCAAGATGGAGTTGTTCTCAGTCCTGGAGGACTCAACCTGACTGTGACGTGTGGGCGTGAAGAAGTGTCAAGTGTCACAAGTGTGACCTTCTGAACTTGAACTGAGTCAGTGAGGACTGAGAAGTGGTCCAAGTGAAAGTATGAATGGAGTCACTAGTGAGTAGTGAGGGTCAGAGTGACTGTGACTGTGGGAAATTAATGTCATAAATAGAATATAAATACAATAATTCACTACATTACCAGTCCATTTACCTCGTTTGTGCACTTCGTATTGAAAACTGTGAAACTGGATTGCGGTTGCGGTATTGAGGTAGCGGAACTGCACATTCCAAATTTGTTGCAGAATTGCAGTAGTGAAAGGTAAGAGTCAGAAGTTGTGGAATTGCGATTGCGGAGTTGAATTTTAGATTGTGGTGCACAGCTCTGGTAGAGATTGCTATTGCAGTTGAATTAGACGAGGGAAAGTAAGCTGAAAACAATCTTCTGATGAAGGGAGGAGGCAGTGGTTGAATCGGTAGAGAGATGCTCTCTCCCAACGGATGTGGGTTCTAATCTCGGCTGGGGCAGGGAACAGTCTAAGGATTTGAATTTTAAAGAAGTTAATAATACCTGATGACATGTAAATACATCTCCATCAACACCAATACACCAGCTCTAAAAAAAAACAGCTCAACTGTAGTATGTATTAGAAAATGACATTGGATGTAATTGGCAAAGTGGTGACATTTGAGGGCATATTATAAGTAGGAATGCTGAGACCGATGGAAAGGACATTTACACCTATGCCCAGAGTCGTACACAAAACCATGTCGGTGATTATCCGATTGTACAGTAGTGATTTTGACGCGTCATATTAATCTTATTAACACAGTTTCGTTAAATGGTATTGAGGGAAGTAAAGGGTACATATACTGGGCATGTTATCCAGGAATCCAACCAATGTGCCCATCTTGAAACCCCAACTCAGTCGTATTTGTGGAAACGAATTTATTCACTGTGAAATCTCTATGAGGTTTCATTCTCCCTCCATCTGTAACCATCTGATAATGGTACCACGGACACTGTAGGACTGGAAGAAATATTAAGTTCTTGAAAGACTTGTGATGGAGGTATTGTTCACTGATCTGCCATCGCCTCACCCACCGCATCACTGTGGTTGCACTGGTGCCCATGAGATCTGCTACGGCCTTGTATGAAAGACCCTTGCACCACAGTTGTACGAACCTCACTCGCTCAGACAGCTTGGTTTTCCTATATGACCGCTTTGAATCCATACCAGTTACCTGTTTAGAAGTATATTTGTGTCAGTTAAAGGTTTAGGGTTGTGAACTAAGAAAGAATCATAAGCATCGGGAGCAATACAGTTATGTAAAGTTTCGGTCAACAATACGTTTGGGATCTGAACTATCGAAGAATTTTCGGCAGCATCAAGAATCCAGTTGTTAAAATGAAATACATTTCGGTCTGCTAAATGTTTGGCGTTGGAGGCTATATAAAATTGTAATGTAGAACACCACTTTTATATTTAAATACATTTTCAGTCAATAGAACATTCAGGGTTCTGGACTAATAAATGATCGTGGCCATCAGGAAAATACGAAAGTTAATATTAGGTAGAGTTTCAGTCAGTAAAACTTGTAGGATCCGAACAAATGAAGAATAGTAGGCATCATCAAGATTTCAGTAGTTAAAATTAAATACTTCAGTCACATAAATGTTTAGGCGATGACTGAATCGGTAGAGAGGTGGCCTGTAGTTCTTATCAACCCAGGATCGAGTCCCGGCTGGGGAAGGGAACAGTTTAAGGGTTTGAATTTCATAAACACAGACTTTACGTATCTACCAAAGACCCACCAACATGTAAAAATACCCCCGCATATACCAGAATACCAGTCCTGTATGAGACATCCCCAGCATGTATTCAATATGGACGATGGGTGTTAGTGCCGAAGTGGTGACATGCGTAGGTGTGTAGGGGGACGACGGGGCCTTGGGATAGTCCTTGAAGCCTTTGTCCATAGTTGGACATACATTAAAAAAGAAAACTAATTAATTGTGATGGCAACAGGTAGAATAGAATAGGTACAATTAAGTACTGTTCTGGTCTGTAAAACATTTAGGGTCCGAACTGAAGAATTGTAGGCAGTAGCAAAAATTAAGGACAGCTTCAGTCAGTCAATGTTTAGGGTCCAAACTAAGGAAGTCTTGTAGGCAGCATTAAGAATACAACAGTTAAGATAAAGTACAGTTTTGATCTGAAAAACGTTTGAAGTTTCTTTTAGGGTTTCGAAATAATGATGAATTGTAGGCAGCATAGATAAAATTTGGCCATGTGGAGAGGATGAAGAGCAAAAGACTGACGAGGATATTGTAGCTGTCACCGAGATTTTCCAAAAACATGGCTGAATGTAGGGATTATAACCCATCCCATCCTGGTAGATTTTTAACCCATGACCTCCCCAAGTCCTGGCAGATTCTCATTTTTTTATTTTTTTGGCTAAAACCTCTGCTTTTTTATGAGAAACATCGAAAAAGCATAGAGAAATCACTCACCTGAGCATTAAAATGCCATTACAAGTAACAATACCGTCACCTGGCTGTGTTTTCTTTGGGGGCCTGGCTCCAGAGAAAACGTGTTCTATGGAAGGGGTAACTATTCCAAACCACTCATAATAGGTGTTTATTTGTTTATTTATTTGGTACGAATTTATATGTAGTACAAGAGTATATTGGTTATCACACAGTAATATCGGCGATATAAGCATCGTTTCACTCACTAAACACATCAACATACTGCACCTTTTTTGGTGACATTACCTGATCATCATATCTGACTGTTTCTTCCTCTAAAGCTAAGTAAACTTTGTCCCCCACATTATAATCGATTGGAGAATTACTCTGGCCTTGAATTTTGTGCTGTGGCACGACATGTCATTACTGGCCAGTTCACTGGTAACAGGTGAGTTGCCGAGACAATGGCGTGCTGGGGGGGTAGGTCATGCGGGGTAAGGCGGGTATACACGGGACATCTTAGTCTACCCACATGACATTGGGTAGACTAAGATGTCCCGTGTATACGTACCAAGAAATCACACACGATGGTTGAAAAATGAGCTTATGACGGACCTTGCAATTGTGGCACTTTTATACTGTATACATCAACAGAAGTCACAGTGACAAAATGTTCGGACGTATATATACATCAACAGGAGTCGACGGGTTTAGGAGAGAATGTTTGTTGTACTAAGTCTTGTCGTGGATAGCAGGAGAAAGATAAAGATGAGTCTGGGGTTTGATTGCAGTTTATTTCTTCAGAGCGATTATCTCACAAAAGCAGTACTGAGGCGAGTGCGGTATCCTGCTTGCCAACTCAACGCACTCTGTTCCTACCTCTCCTCACCGTCTCTCTCTCTCTCTGTCCAAACCCCTTCTGCCTGCCTCTCCCATTTCCCCTGTATTGACCTGTTGTGTCACGCATAAGGGCGTGTGTGTGTGTGTGTGTGTGTGTGTGTGTGTGTGTGTGTGTGTGTAACTTTCCAAACCTGCGAAGTTTCGCATCAGGCGTCATTGTGCTGTGTGTGAAATTCCTAACAATGTGCAACGTTATTTCCTCTAGCCCTGTCGCTCAGGCACGACTTTCTTCTAACCTCTATATTACATATATACGTTACTAGCTATTATATAGTGTTATGATATTTTAGTGTCGTGACAAGTAGTGTATGTGAGTGATGTGGAAAGGGGGGAGAAGAGGGCAGGGGAGGCCAAGGATGAGATAGAGGGATGGAGTGGAGATGTAGATGAGGAGGGGGAAGGGATGAGCTGGGAGCAGGGCAGTGAAATGGTGGGAGACAAGGCGACGTAGAGGCGAATTGTTTGTGGCCACCCCTTACGGGATTAAGGCGTCTGGCAATAGATAAAAATTCCAGTAGATAAAATCGGTTTCATTCGGTCACTGAAATCTTTACGGTCCGAACTAAAAGAATCTTTGGCAGCATAAAAAATACAAGCGTTAACATTCAGTACAATTTTGGTCTGTAAAACGTTTAGGGTCCGAACTAAAGAAATTGCAGTAACAAGAACGCATTAGTTAACATTCAGTACAGCTTCTGCCTTTAAAACGTACAGGGTTCCGACCTAATGAAGAATCGTGTGCATCAACCAGAATACAATATATAAAATTAAGTATAGTATCTATTGGTATCTATAAGGATCACCTTTATTCTATGGGGATTATGAAGAAAGGAATGGATGTCGCCTCTCCATTCCATTATCTTTCCTTATTAGTCCACCAAAGTCTTGAGTGATAATTAAAAAGATATTTTATATACTGTTCTCATGATCACCACATGCTAGTATCATCAGGGAGAGAGACGCGGTGTTATTATGGACAATAGGAGGCATTTATTATCATAAGAGTTTGGGAGGAATCTGAGTGTGAAATGGAGGGAGAGTAAGAAATTGTTTTGGAGGGAGGTAAAGAAAGTAAGGCAGTGAGATAGGGGAAATAGTAGGGGAGTGAAAGTTAGGAATAATAGATTGTTGGTGGAGAAGAGAGAGAAACTGAGGAGATGGAAGGAGCACTTTGAGGATTTGTTGAATGTAGAGAGTGAGAGCAGTGCGAGTATAAGTGGTTGGGGAATGGCTGGGAGAAGAAGAGATGAGAGGAGGGAGGAAGAGATCAGTAGGACGGAAGTAGTGGAAGCGACGAAGAAGATTAAGTTGGGAAAGGCCCCAGGAATTGATGGAGTGTGTGGTGAAATGCTTAGGTATGGGGGTGAGATTGTTGTGGAGTGGATATGGAAGTTGTGTAGATTGGCTTGGGAAGAGGGAAGGGTTCCAGAGGACTGGAAATCAGGTATAATTGTTCCTTTATACAAAGGAAAAGGGGAGAGAGAAGTATGTGGTAACCATAGGGGTATTTGCCTACTTAGTGTGACTGGTAAAATATATGGTAGAATACTCATTGATAGGGTTAGGCATATGACAGAGGAGCTAGTTGGAGAAGAACAAGGGGGATTTAGGAAGTGAAAAGGGTGTGTAGATCAGATATTTGTTCTAAGATGTTTAGTGGAGAAGTATCTAGAGAAGGGAAGGAAAGTGTATGCTGCCTTCATGGACTTGGAGAAAGCTTATGACAGAATAGATAGGCAAGGTATGTGGAAGGTATTAAGAATATATGGAGTGGAGGGGAAATTGTTGAGTGCTGTGAAGAGTATGTACGAGGGAGCTAGGGCTACGGTGTGAGTTGATGGTGAGCTGAGTGAGTTCTTTGATTTCAGTGTGGGACTGAAACAGGGTTGTGTGATGTCTCCATGGCTGTTTAATATATATATGGATGGGGTTGTAAAGGAGGTGCAGGGTAGGACAGTGGATGTGGGGGTGGCCCTAATGAATGAGGGTGAGATTTGGAAGCTTCCGGTGTTGCTGTTTGCTGATGATACAGTACTGTTGAGTGAAGATGAATGGGAGTTGCAAGGTTTGGTGAATGAATTTGGGACAGTGTGTAGGAGGAGGAATCTGAAAGTTAATGTAAACAAAAGTAAAGTTATGGTGTTTGAGAGGAGTGAAGTCACAGAGTGTGCAGTGAGGTTGGATGGTGAGGAAATGGAGAATGTGAGTGCATTCAAGTACTTGGGTAGTGTGATGAGTAAGGATGGAACTTTGGGGGATGAAGTGCGTGAAAGGGTACAGCAGGGAAGGAAGGTTGTTGGTACACTGAAAGCAGTGATGAGAAATAGGGAGGTGAGTATGGAAGTTAAGAAGTCACTGCATGATAGTATTGTGATCCCTATCCTGACGTATGGAAGCGAGGCATGGACCTTGCAAGAGGGGAGCAAGTCAAGAGTGAGATCAGTGAAAATGAGTTACTTGAGAGGAGCATGTGGAGTGACGTGGAGGGACAGGTTGACGAATGAAGAAGTGAAGGAACGTTGTGGGGTGGATGTGGATGTGGTTGAAAAGATTAGGAGAAATACACTGAGGTGGTTTGGACATGTGGAGAGAATGGAGAATGAAAGACTGACTAAGAGGGTGTATGTAGGTGAGGTGGAGGGAGGGAGAGGGAGAGGTAGACCGAGGATGAGGTGGAGGGATGGAGTTGAGAGATATATGAGGGAGGGGGGTGGGGTGAATTGGGGAGAAAGTAGTCAAATGGTGGGTGACAGAGCGACTTGGAGGCGTTTTGTCTGCGGCCACCCTTTGCGGGATTAGGGCGTCGGGCTATAGATAGATAGATAGATAATAATAATAATAATTATTATTATTATTATTTCTATAACTACTACTACTACAACTACTATTACTACTACCACCACCTCCACCACCACCACCACCACTACTACTACTACTACTACTACTACTAATAATAATAATAATAATAATAATAATAATAATAATAATAATAATAATAATAATTATTATTATTATTATTATTGTTATTATTATTATTATAATTATACCTATTAATTTGTTTTGAAAAATGTCATTTCCATCCATTTGGGAATTATACTGTGAAGATCAAAGTCATCCTTTATAATACAGTTGACCATTTGGAGCTGTAATGTAAACGTTACATTAACCTTCATAATTACAATCCATTGGCCGCAGGCACGCCAACGGCTGTGGTAACCAACCTTGTACTACTACTTCTGTTACTTTATTTGTATTAACATTACTGTGTTAATAAAGACATTAATATGCGACTCGACCACAGTGGCTTCGTAATCCATACCCGCCAGAGACAGGCCTGAGGGCTGATGATCTTGTGCCCCTGAGGCACGGGAGTGCAGACCTCACTAGGGAGAATGGCAGTCGATATCTCATCCAGGCCACATTGATGTTTCTTCTCAGAAAGACCCTCTGCCAGTTTCGAGTAGGTTCTCGTTGCCTCTGGACCCATCCAACCTGATGTTGTGAACACAAGGGAAGTGAATCGACCGTGGTTCACATGTAGGATACTTTCTTGATAGTTTCTGTTTTTTTCTTGTTCTTTCCTCTTGTTAGCAGCCACAAGAGACAGTTCACGGTGACATGCTGCCATAGGATCAAATACCCTCATGCCGAAGGTAGCCCTCTGCCCACATGTCCAGAAACCTCGAACACTGACAACCACTCCTGCCTCCTTTGATGTATTTGCTGTTCTTTGGATGAAGTGCTTACCGTGTGGAGGTAACAGAGCTGGCTCAGTGGCAACATCATGACATATTTCCTGTAACATTGCATTCGACATGATGAAGCATGCCAACTCACTGCGACAAACAAAGCCTCCCTTCTTACATCAAAGACAGTGCCACAGTCACAGTTTTGAGGTAGGTTCTCTATTGGCCACTACTACTACTACTACTACTACTACTACCACTACTACTACTACTACTGTTACTATTATTATTATTATTATTATTATTATTATTGAGTAGTAAAGACTTAAACAGCTTCTTTGCCAGAGTTACCTGAAAATTTTTTCAGGCCGTCTGTTCGCTGGCCAAAGAATTAATAACAACATTGCACTGAAGGAATTTGCACGTTTGAGGCTCCGAAAACCACAAGGGAAATTCTGACTCTTCATTCTAATTGTATATTAGTGTTTAGTTAGCAAAATCTCGCTAAGTTATGACACGGTTTTCAAACAGCATAGTAGTAGTAGTAGTAGTAGCAACAGTAGTGATAAAGGAATAGTCTACTAACGTAGTATAATACTAGTAATACTAGATGAAGTATATAAATAGTAGTACAGTAGTATAGGACTATAGTAGCAGTAGTACAGTAGTGGGGGAGTAGGCTAACAGTAGTAACAGAAGATTTACGTCCAGGATGAGACGAGTGAAATCGACCAACAACGGCAGAAACATGTAAAGACACAGATAAGCAAGGAGCAAGATTCAAAACAAAAGGACCAGCTGCGGCACAAAACAGAACATCTTACACCAAAGCAGTGCAGAGGAGTTGAAATGGTTCAGGAGGTTGGGGTATCAAACTCGCTGGCAAACCTGACTTCAAGGCAAAAGGTTTCCATTTCAACAATCAAGAAGTTATCCACACCATTGCCCTGAGAAAGGGGTGGCTGACAGAAAACCTGTCTCAACTGTGCCTGTGGCATTGTGTTTGGTGCAAACCATGCAGTGGTTTGCAAGAAAGGAGGCTTTGTTTACATTCGAAATGAAGAAGTGAGCGATCTCACTGCCAAAAATGCTACAAGAAATTTGTCATTTTGTAACCAAAGAGTCAGGTCTGTTACCTCAAAACGGTGAGCACATCATCCACCGATCAGCAAATACATCAAATGATGCAAGTGTAGATGTCAGTTCTCAAGGTGTCTGGACACATGGGCAGAGGGCTTTCTTTGACATTAGGATATTTAATTCTATTGCAGCATGTCATCCTGAACTGTTTCTTATGGCTGCACACAAGAGGAATGAACAAGAAAAAAAAAAACTGTCAGGAAAGGATCCAACATGTGGACCACAGTCGATTCACTCCCATTGTGTTCGCGACATCAGGTGGGATACGTCCAAAGGCAGGGAGATTCTACTCGAGACTGACAGAGGTTCTTTCTGAGAAGCTTCAGTGTCAGAGGTCTCTCATGGCCTAGATGAGATGTCGATTATCATTCTCCCCCATGAGGTCTGAATTCATATGCCTCAGGGGCACAAAATCAGCCCTCAGGCCAGTCTCTCCAGTCCGTATGGATTACGAAGCTTCTGTGGTCAAGAGTAGCATAGACCAGCGACTCCAATAGATTAATGTCTTGATTAACATTGTAATGTTAATGAATACAAATAAAATAATATATATAGTAGTAGATGGTTGGTGACTACAGCCGTTGGTGTGGTTGGGACCAAAGGATTGTAAATGAGGATTAGTGTTAACCTTCACATTACAACTACAAACGTGAATTGTATTGTGAAGATTGGTTTTGACCTTCGCATTGTATTTCCAAAATGGATGGAGGCAATTAAAAAAATAGTGGTAGTAGTAATAACAGTACTAGTAGTAGTTATTGTTCTAGTAGTAGTACTACACTTGTACTGTCGTTATAATAGTAGTATAAGAGTTTAGTAGTAGTAGTAGTAGTAGTAGTCATAGTAGTAGTAGTAGTAGCGGTAGTAGTAGTAGTAGTAGTAGTACTTCACTAGTATAGTAGTAGTAGTGGTAGTAGTAGTAGTAGTAGTGGTAGTAGTAGTAGTAGTAGTAGCAGTAGTAGTAGTAACAGTAGTAGTAGTAGTAGTAGTAGTAGTAGTAGTAGTAGTAGTAGTAGTAGTAGTGGTGGTGGTAGTAGTAGTAGTAGTAGTAGTAGTAGTAGTAGTAGTAGTATAGGAGTTTAGTAGCAGTAGAAGTGTAGTAGTATAGTAGCAATAGTAGAGTATAGGAGTATATTAGTAGCATAGGAGTATAGCAGCAGTAGTAGTAGTAGTAGTAGTAGTAGTAGTAGTACTTCACTAGTATAGTAGTAGTAGTAGTAGTAGTAGTAGTACTTCACTAGTATAGTAGTAGTAGTAGTAGTAGTAGTAGTACTTCACTAGTATAGTAGTAGTAGTAGTAGTAGTAGTACTTCACTAGTATAGTAGTAGTAGTAGTAGTACTTCACTAGTATAGTAGTAGTAGTAGTAGTAGTAATAGTAGAAGTAGTAGCAGTAGTAGTATAGGAGTTTAATAGCAGTAGAAGTGTAGTAGCATAGTAGCAATAGTAGAGTATAGGAGTATATTAGTAGTATAGGAGTATAGCAGCAGTAGTAGTAGTAGTAGTACTAGTAGATGCTGCTGTTGTTACCCCGAGTTCATCTGAATGTGATCCCAGTGGCCTGCAGGCTGAAGCTGCCCCTCTCGGGGTGCTCATTTCTCCTCCTTTAGGGGGATAGGGAGGGAGTTGTGGGACGTTTGTATATGCAGGCAGCGGTCGTACCTGGTTACATCGGTGCCAACACGTGCAGGTATACCTCTCCAGCCCAATGTAAATGATTTATTCACCGGAACTGCGTATGGCAAGCTGAATAATTCAAACGCAGTAAAATGATACAATTTGGTGTCTTTAATGCAGGGATACAAAAACTTCAGTTACACCCTCTTCAGGCAGTATTAAGAATGATGATGAAGAAAGTGGTCTGGAAGCAGCTGGATCTTCATTATAGCAAGTTTTTAATTTCGAAGAATAAATTTCTTAACATAATGGGTTGTAATGGAGTACCAGGAGAAATGATAATGGGAAGCGACTGAAGGATATGTGTCAGGAAAGGTGGTTGGGCATTTGTAACTCGTATTTCAAACACAGAGATGCACATAAATAAACATGGTATAGAGGGAACGGGGATCGTGTTGAAAGGAGCCTGATTGATTACGTGCTCGTAGAGAGGTAGATACAGTGAATGGTTGCTGATACGAGGGCAGTGAAAGGAAGATGCGGAGGTCTGTCAGATCATATGACTGTGGTGTTCAAGATCAATCTGAGAGGAGTGAGGTGGACCAGGAGAGAGAAGAGCAGTCAGCGAGAAAGACTGGAAGTCGAGAGCTGATGTTCAAAGAAATGGCAGATGAATACAGGACCAAAGTAGAGGAGGAGTTAGAATCAGTGAAGTGGAATGAAATGGCTCTGGACAGCCTGTGGAATGCATATGCGGATTGATTAGTTAGAAATACTAGAGCGGTGTGAGATGTGGCAAGAGTAACAACAAAGATGAAAGGTACAGCATGATGGGATAAGGAGGTTAAGAGAGCGGTGGAGAAAAAGAGGAAGAAGTGGCTAAAGCTGTAACAGGACCGGGGTTCAATTGAAGTAAAAATTGAATATACTGAGAGCATGAAGTAAGTAAAGAGAGAAAAAAGAGGAAAAATGAGGTAAATGATGATCTAGGAAGAAAAATGGATGCATATTACTCTGAAAATAGGAAGTTATTCTGCAAAGAGGGGCGGAAATGTAGAACTGAAAGCAGAAATAAATGTGAAGGTGTGAAGTATGTAGGTGGTAGATGATTAACCCATAGAGACGAAGTAAGGACAAGGTGGAAAGAATATTTTGAACGCCTGATGGATGGGAACAGAGCAGAGCCACAGTAAACATCATCGGTTTTGGGGATGTGCTAAGAAGGAAAGCAGTGCCAGGAAACCTGAGCCTCGCACAGGTGAAGAACGCTGTGAAGCGGCTGAAAAATGGGAATGCAGCTGGGGTTGATGAAGTCTAGGTAGACATGATTAATTGTGGTGGAGAGAGCGGAATCAAGTGTTTGTAGGAGATATGTAAGAAGGCATGAATGAGTGAAAATGTGCCAGCAGAGTGGAAAAAGGATGTGAATGTACCCCTCTCCAATAGTAAAGTTGAGCGAAGTGAGTGCAAGAATTATTGTGGCATAAGTTTGTTGAGTGTGGTAGGGAAGGTATATGGAAGAATTATTATAGGGAAAGTAAGAGAGATATCAGAAGTCCTAGTGAGTGATAAACATGAAGGCTTTAGGAGTGGCAGAGGATGTGTAGATCAAATCTTTGCAATGAGACAGATAGTGAAGAAGGCTTGTGAGAAGGACTATAAGGCGTTTGTGGTATTCATGGACCTGGAAAAAGCATACGACAAAGTAGACAGACAAGTATTGTGGAAGGTTTTGCGCATGTACGGTGTAGATGGTAGGCTGCTAGGTGCCGTCAAGGTTTTATGATGATAGTGAAGCATGTGTAAGGGTTAATGGGCATCCGAGTGAATGGTTCACGATCGGTGCTGGCGTGCAACAAGGTTGTGTGATGTCCCCATGATTGTTCAATATATATATATATATGGGGTGATGAGAGAAGTAAAAACACGAGTAACAGTGAGGGGGATGGCGTTGGTAATAAATGGTGATTGATGGAATATATCAATTTTGTTGTATACTGATGATGCAGTGCTACTTGCAATACGGGGCAAGAACCTGTCCTATTGCTCCAGTACGGCCTGTGGACCCTCCAAAGAAACGTCGACTGCGGCACTTTGGAGCTCCAGATTGGGAGGTCCTCAGGCAGTACTTCTTTGATTTTCCCTGGAATGATTATTGCTTCCATGGACGGGAGCCATCTGAGTGTGCATTGCACATTACGGAGGTTACTCTCTCAGGCATGGAAGCATACATTCCTTTCTCATATGCTTTGACTAATGCAAGAAAGCTTTGGTTTAATCATGATTGCTCTAATGCTGTACACAACAAGGAGAGGGCTTATAAAAGGTACCAGAACCAACTCCCTCCTGAATCACATCTTCCTTATGTTTCTGCCTGGAATCGTGCTAAGTGTTCTTCACTCTGCTAAAATAATTTCATCCATACTAAATGCTCTCAACTCTCCAACTCGAATTCTTCCCACTCCTTTTGGCACCTTGCCAAAAACCTATCTAACAACTTTACCTCATCATCCTTCCCTCCTGTTTTCTATTCTGATGACTCTGTAGCTATTTCTTCAACTGATAAAGCAGATCTCCTCACACAGACTTTCTTCTCGAATTCTACCTTAGACGATTCCGATGCTATTCCTCCATCACTTCTCCCCTCTGACTTCCTCATGGCTGAAATTAAAATTTCTTCAGTTGATGTATTTTATGCTATCAATGGCCTTAATACTAACAAGGCATATGGGCCTGATGGAGTCTCTCCTGTTGTCCTCAAGAACTGTGCTTCTGTGCTTACACCCTGCCTAGGTAAACTCTTTCGCCTTTGTCTGTCAATTTGTACCTTTCCGTCTTGCTGGAAGTTTTTTTTCATTCAGCCAGTCCCAAAGAAGGGTGACCATTCCCAACCCTCTAACTATCGTCCAATTGCTTTAATATCCTGTGTCTCAAAAGTTTTTGAGTCAATTCTTAACAGAGAATTTTAAAGCACCTTTCCTGTCACAACCTTCTTTAATCGTCAGTATGGGTTCTGTCAGGGACGCTCCACTGGCGATCTTCTCACTTACCTTTCAGACTCCTGGTCATCCTCCTTTCGGGACTTGGGTGAAAGCTTTGCCATTGCACTTGACATCTCAAAGGCTTTCGATCGAGTCTGGCATAAATCTTTAACCCGCCCCATCCCTTCAACGTTTGGGTACGTTGCAACGATTTGCATTTGCCAGTCCCGGCGACGTACCGGTACGTCGTGCAATTGCAAGGTCCCTAATTTGCACAATTGTCAATTTTCGCGCGTGATTTTTCATATGTATACACGGGACACCTTCCTGTATTCCTCTAGAAGATGCCAAGCAGGGACAATGCCTTACACTGCATAACCTCTCCCCTCCCCCCCCTCACGCCATTGTCTCAGCAATTCACCTGTTACCAGTGACCTGGCCAATAAAGACATTCAGGGCCAGAGTGATTCCCCAATCGATGACAATGTGGAGGACAAAGTTTACATAGCATTACAGGAAGAAACAGTCAGAAATGATGATCAGGTAATGTGGGAAAAAAAGGTCATGAATGGTGATTAGTTAGTGAGTGAAAAAATGCTTATAATACCTATATTACTGCTTGAAAACCAATATACTCTCATACTACATATAAATTCATACCAAGTAAATAAATATATACCGTTTATTAGTGGATTAAATAGTTACCCTCCCATAGAACTCGCTTTCTTTGGTGCCAGCATGTTAGAAAACCCAGTCAGGTAAGGAGGAACTCCTACCTGGATTGAGTTTTTTAAACCTCAGATGAGCAATTTCTCTATGAATTTTTGATGTTTCTCACCAAAAGCGGAGGTTTTAGCCAAAAAAAATTTTTTTCGAAAATACCACTGAACTGAGGGATGTCGGAGGTGCGGAAAACCTCGGGACGTGACGGGTTAATTCCCAAACTGCCCTCTTACGGTTTCTGTCCTTCTATCTGTGCCTTCATGTATAGCTTCCTTTCTGGTTGTTCTATAGCCAATGTTGTAGACGGCCATCGTTCTTCTCCTAGATCTATCAACAATGGTGTTCCTCAGAGCTCTGTCCTATCACCGACTCTCTTCCTTTTATTCATCAATGACCTTCTGAGTTGTACATCTAACCCTATCCACTCGTACGCTGATGACTCCACCTTTCACCTTTCCACTAGGTTTGCACAACGTCCATCCCAGCAGTTACTTCAACAAATAAGGGATGAGGTTATGGCAAACCTAATGTCTGACTTGGCTCGTATCTCTGACTGGGGTAAAAATAATCTTGTTTTTAATCATCAAAATCTCAGTTTTAACACAGTCTTCCACAGGAGTACCCACTATTGTTAAATAATATCCAGCTCAATCCTGCATCATCCTTGAACATGCTTGGGGTTTTATTCACTCGGGACTTATCTTGGAAAGATCATATTGCATCTCTTGTAAAATCTCCTTCCAAGAGATTAGGTGTATAAGCCAACTCCGTACCCCTGCACAGTTGTTGACTTTATACACGGGTTTTATTCGCCCCTGTGTAGAGTACAACTCTCATGTGTGGGAAAGCTCCCCACATACAGCTCTTCTCAATAGGGTGGAGTCATAGGCTTTTCGTCTCATCAACTCTCCTTTTCTTACTGGCTTCCTTCAACCTCTGTCTCTTCGCCGCACTGTTGCATCGCTTCTTCAAAGGTCGCTACTCCCTTGAACTGTCTGCTTGCATCCCTCCACCTCTTCAACTGGCGCGTAACACCCATCAAGCAACAAACTCTCATCCCTTTTCTGCCAACTCTTTAATGCAAGAGCTAACCATTACACCCAGTCCTTCATTTATGTAACAGGTCATCTCTGGAACTGTCTTCCTCTGTCTGTATTTCCTACTTCCTATCATCTCCAGTCTTTCAAACGCATTGTGTCCAGACATCTTGAAATGAACGGATCCTGAATTTGGCTCTCTTTTGTATTGTTTTTTTTTTTTTCTTGTGAGAAACGGTTTGTGGGCCCCTGGCCTTTGGTTCCTTCTTTCTAGCATAAAAAAAAAAGACTAGTGAAGGTGCTTATGTCTGTGAGTGTCGTGCCTTGAGTGTAAATGTAGAAAAGGGTAGTATGGTGGTTATTGAGAGAGAAGGTGACATCCAGTGCGATACAGTGGATGGAGAGAGACTGGAATTAGTAAGTGGGTTCAGATTCCTGGGTACAGTGATAGAAAAGAGGAAAATGTGCAAAAGAAGTGGAAAGTAGAGTGACACAAGGAAGGAAAAGTAGCTTGTGAAATGAAGGGCTTAATAAGAAACAGAGGCTTGAGTGTTGCTGCTGCACGAGGGTTACATGAAGGAGTATTAGTGCTAGCTTTAACATATGGATGTGAGACTATGGTGTGGCATGAAAATGAAAAGCCAAGAGTGACAGCAGTGGAAATGGGACTGCTGAGGAATGTATATGGTGTACAGAGAGTGGATAGGATGCGAAATAATGTGATTCATGAAATATATGGAGTGAGGAAGTCTGTGGACACCAGGACTGAAGAGTGTGAATATAGATAGTATGGTCATGTGGATAGAATGGATAACAGTAGAGTGATGAAAAAAGATATATCTGAGCTAGTTTGAAGGAGGGAGGAGGCGAGGTAGGTCAAGGAGAAGTTGGAGGGATATGGTGGATGAGTGTGAGGAAGAGAGGTTTGAAAGTCAGAGTGGCTAGAGGGTTGACAAGAGATCGAGCTGTCTGGGTGAATATTGTGAGAAGAAGAGCATGGTCAGGGATCTGGAAACCCTTTTTAACATGATAGCGTCCAGATTGACTCAATCGGATACGTTTGTGTGAAGCTACAGAACGTCTTAAATGTTTTTGTTCTATCAGATAAAGCCAGGATTCTGCGGGCTTCAATGGTGAGCAAATGGAAGCATGGACCATTGAACTGGGCAAATTTGGGCTGTCTGGACATTGCAACTCCTCACCTTGCCATATGGTGGGAAAGGAGGTCCGGATGATGATAATGATGATGATGATGATAAATTTCTTCATTTGAACAATTCAGGGCGCTGAAATCAACACACTTAGGGGAGCTTCTGTGAACAGGGATGGAGTGGGGAGGTTAAGTATAGAATTTATTAACTCTCAGTACTTGGGTTCGCTCAGAAGCTGAATATGACCATTCGGAAGGAGTAATAATAATGAAAGACTGTCATCTTCAGCTTGAGGACAGCTGACCAGTAATGTTGGGACAAGATCTGTGTGGTTTTTCCAGGGCTCCATCTGATATCCCGCTAAGACCATCATAATTAGCCTCCCTTAACCCTTAGTCCGCATCCACACAAACTGCTTGTTGGCGTGAGTGGGTTCGGGTAAGAGTCTGTCAGGTATGACTGTGATGTTTTCCAAACTGGGGAGTAGATGGTTGCTGACTAGGTAGTCGGCAGTGCTTGAGTGCGGTATGACAATGGCAAACAAAGTTCGTACGAGAAAAATAGCACCGTACAATGGAGTAGACTGTAGCAGGAGTCAAGCAGGACAGTACTTCCATGATGGATGGAAAGCTTATGACAGGAATAGACGGAGCTCCCATTTCAATAGCCCTCAAGACTAGTTCCTGACCATCCCCCTTTGCTGTATTTTTTCAGTGTTTCAGTAACACAGAGAGTAGACCAGCACCCTCTCCAATATAAGTTTCTCGTCAACACCAAACTACAGTATATGCACATTACACACTACACTTCCATTTCAAAATTTAAACCAAAATGGCATCTAATAACCAAGCCTTGGAGTCCCAAAGGGGTGAACAATATCTGCCCCAACCATCTGCCCCTCTCATGGTGACGACTGAAAGAGCTGCCTGGAACCACTGTCTGACTTACTTCTCCATTTCTGCAACATTAGCAGCTAAGTTTCTCTCTGTTAAGCACCAGCTCTCCTCCTGTAAACCTCACCTTCTCTTCTTAATTGAGATTCAGCTGTCTGAGGCAACTGAGAGCAAACTCTTTTCTGTATCCTCCTACTTTCCCAATGCTCATTTCAAACCCAAAGGTGGCTGTTGTATATATGTGCACAATGACTTATGTTGCTTTCGTGTTCCTGAACTTAATTCTTCTTATTTCTCTATTCTCTGGCTTCGGCTTTCCTGTCATTCTCTGACCAATTATACCTGTGCTGTTTGCTTATCCCCAAACTCTGTTGACTATGAAAAATTCTTCGATTATCTTACTCCTATGATGGAACACAGGCCATCCCATCTCCTTTCTCTGAAATCTCCATTTAAGATTTCAATGTTCACCACAATCTTTAGTTCTCCTCTCCTTTCACTGATCCACCTGTTGAACAAGCCTACATCTTTTCCATCCTTAATGACCTAGTGCAACTTGTACAGCACCCTACCCGTATCCCTGACCGTCTTGGAGAGAGTTCCAACATACTTGACCTCTTCCTTACAACTAATCCTTCTGCTTATACTGTTAGCTTTTCCTCTCCATTGGACTCCTCCAATCACAACCTTATTACCTTAACCTGTCCAATCGCTCCAGTATGACCTGTGGGCCACCCAAAGGAACATCGGTTGTGGCTCATTGGAGCTGCTAATTGGCTGACCCTCAGGCAGTACCTCTCTGATTTTCCCCGGAATGATTATTGCTTTCAAGACCACGAGCCATCTGAGTGTGCCATGCACATTATGGAGGTTATTACCTCGGACATGGAAGCATTGACTAATGCAAAAAAGCCTTGGTTAAATCATGCTTGTTCTAATGCTGTCCACAACAAGGAGAACGCATATAAAACGTACCGGAGCCAACCCACCCCTAAATCACATAGTTTTTATGTTTCTGCCTGGAATTGTGCTAAGGCTGTTTCATTCGCTCTGAAAAAAAAAAAATAAATTCATCCGTACTAAATGGTTTCAAGTCTCCAACTTGAATTCTTCCCCCTTCTTCTGACATCTTGCCAAAAACCTTTCTAACAACTTTCTGTCATCATTCTTCCCTCCTGTTTCTTCTCTGATGGCTCTTTAGCTATTTCATCGACTGATAAAGCAGAGCTCTTTGCTCTTTCTCCTCCAATTCAACCTTAGACGATTCCCGTGCTGTTCCACCATCACTTTCCCCCTCTGACTTCCTCATGGCTGACATTAATATTTCTTCAAATGATGTATTTTCTGCCACCACTGGCCTCAGTAATAACAAGGCATATGGGCCTGATGAGGTCCCTCCTGGTCATCCTCGTTTCGGGACTTTGGTGAATGTTTTGCAATTGCACTTGAAATCTCAAAGGCTTTTGATCGAGTCTGGCATAAATCTTTAATTTCCAAACTGCCCCCTTATAGTTGCTATCCTTCTATATGTGCCTTCATCTATAGCTTCGGGGATTTCGCCACCAGAGGGCTGAACATAAGCAAATCATTGCTGTGTGCAGCTCATATTCCTGTTTTTTCCACTGGTCCTTGCCTTCCAACACCCTTGTGTAGTTGCAGGGAGCAACATAAAGGTCTAGTACTTACTTCACTGTTGGTTGAGTTTTTCTGGTGTTTGGACTTAGCCTGTAGCTGGGGAAAATTCTGTATGGCAGACAGGGCCCTCCTGGTCGGGTTTTTTCATTTCTGCGCATGCGCAGTACGACCTGTGTGACGTCATGGACGAGTCACTCCATTTCCCCTGCTACCATTAGTCTGTTCTGTCGTGCTGATGAAGCTGACGTCCTACTCACCCTGCTACCTGCCTAGGTGTGCAGCATGGAGTACTCAGGTCCTGCCACCCTCAAGGACCTTGAAGCTGACCTGGCGCTGAGTGACGAGGATGAAATGACTCAGAGTGACTGGCCACAGCTAC
Organism: Coenobita brevimanus; assembly: GCF_032717465.1. NCBI lineage: Eukaryota > Metazoa > Arthropoda > Malacostraca > Decapoda > Coenobitidae > Coenobita > Coenobita brevimanus. The sequence goes on along the minus strand of NC_136993.1, from coordinate 36,568,346 downwards.
CACAAAGTAGAAGCAATGTCTCGCTAGCTGGGGAAGTAGCTACGGAACCAACACTATCTGTACCTGCCACACCTCACCTCGTCGACCAGGCATCTTCCTCTGCCAAGCACCCCATGCATAACACCTCGGACAGCAACAGTGTGCCTTCAACCCCTGCTACCAAATCCTCCAAGTGGCAGGAGACTTCTGATTCTCTGCAGAGGGCAACTGCCCTTAGATCCAACACTCCTTGCCTCCTGCAGCTTGTTCAATCCCCCCAAGTTTCGCCATTGCTTCCTGCCTCTATGCCTTCAGCGTTTGCGCCCAGGGCTGACTACATCAAACTTATATTCAAAGACAACCCAACTGAGGACATCAAACTTCGATGGTTGTCTGAGGTCAACCGTGCTTTTCACCTTGACTGCACCCAAGCGGAAGTCAAGATGTCTGCAATCACTTCCCGTTTTGTCTACATCTCCAGACGTCTCAGGGACATTGTAGACAGTGTAACTAAAGGAGAGTTCCTATCCCTTTCTTGGGAAATTCAAGACTCACCTGAAAGGCCCCGCATGTTTCCTATTTACTCCTTACACGTTATCCTGTCTGCATTGATCCCAACTTGGCCGAGGAGTTGCCATGTATCTGCTCAGCCCGACGTTTCCACCAGAATGGCACTCCTATCAACCGGCTGGTAGTCACCAGGAGCCTTCCTCACCTGCCACCACCAATTGTCACCTTCAGCTTCCTTCCCTGCCTCCCATCTTGTGAGTTTTACAAGATGAAGGATGAGCAACCGTGGTGCTTTCGAAGCTGGGACATTGGTCACATCTCCCAGTATTGCTCTGCAGCAGAACGGTGTGCATGGTGCTCTGGCCAACACGACTCTTGGACGTGTCCTCACCGACCCCCTCCACCTGCTTCTGATACAGTCTCGATGCAACCCAACCCACCACCTCCAGATACCTTGCACTGGAAATGTCCGCAGTGTCATCAAGAAGGAGTTAATGTTTGGCATGGCTGCACTAGATGCCGGGCTAACCCTGCCCCCGTTGCTAAGGGTGGGGCTGCACTAGCATCACCACCACCACCACTCCGCGCTGCCACTCCCCTTGCCTCCACTGTCAGTTTGGACTCAGCTGCAGTCACTGAGCTTTGCGATCTTGTTGCCACTCTCAGGACTCGGTTTAGCTCACTTACGGCACGTTTCAGTGCAATAGAAGCCTGCATTGATTGCTTGGTTAGCAAGCAAGCCACACTTGAGACAACATTAAAAATTCACTGGTTGAATCACAACAAATCATCAATACGACTGTCACCACCCTCATGGAGAAGCTGGATTCCATTGTCGCTCCCATTGGACGACTGAATGCTCCCCCCAGGGAGTCTTCCCCTCGTAGTACGCCGTGTAGCACTTCTCATGCCACCACCACTTCCTCATCTGTCCCTCACAAACGTCACGGCAAAGTTCGGTAACATGGCACAACTAAATGTCATCTCTTGGAATGCCTGTGGTGTTACTAACCAGTCTAAACTTACTGCACTCAAAGGATATGTATACAGTCACCACCTGGATATAACTTTCATTCAGGAATCCTTTGTTGGTCGTGCACTACTCAGGGTAGAGGCACTCACTCTCAGTGGTTATGTTTCTCACGTCCATCAAGTTAGGAATGGACTTGTCACATACGTCCACTCCTCCATCCAGCACCGTTTCCTCCAAAGCTCTGTAGACGACAAGACAACCTTCCAGCTTCTTGAGGTCACCACTGGAAGCGGCACAGTTTGATTGTGCAACGTGTACTCTGCGCCAGGCAGGTTGAATAAAGCAGCTCTCCCAGCTCCCATCATCCATGGCACGATATACATGGGGGATTATAATGTCCGACACCCTGCCTCGGGGGACCTTTCTGCCACCGTTAACCGTAACGGGACTAAACTTCTTGAGTATATTCGTCATAATCAGCTCACCCACTGGGACAACAGTGGGGCCACATACTCTCAAGGAGGCACACTAGATCACGTCCTTACATCCAGCCTCATGACGTCCTGGGTCAGATGTTCATCTATCCCTGCGCTCTTCTCTGATCACATTGCTCTCAGCCTTCATTACTCTCTCCCTGCTACACCTTCTGTACACAGATGCACTCGCATTGCAATCCCACCCAATTACTGCTCTAAATACATCTTCTATATGACCAACCTTTTTCCCACATTCGACCTTCATTGTCCCAAAAAGTTAAATTCATCACTTGTCAGCTCCACACATGACTTCTACGCCCATTATGTCAGCAGGCCACACATTCCGCGCCATCATGATGCCCACACCTGGACACTGGATAATCACATTGCTCAGGCAGAGAGGAAGACGGTGGAAGACGGTTTTACCTCTCAAAGACGACCTTCCCCCGAGAGTCTCCATCGGTATCGATTGTTGAGGGATGATCGAGTTGCTCTCCAGCACTGCATTTATACCGATTCGTGGCATAAACTTACCGATAGCATCAACCATCAAACGACTGTTGGTTCCATGTGCCTCCTTATCAACAAGGTTGTCAAGAAGAAGTCCCCTAGTGTCCTCCACCACAGTTCAGCACAGTATCCACATGATATTGTAGATGCCTGGTCTTCACAGTCACTGGCTTGCACCTTTCCTGCACACATACAGGACACACTTTCCACCCAGAAAAACTTTTGTGCACTCCGTCTCACTGTTGCTTAACTGACGGCAGATGATGAGGATGGTGTGGCTACAACTGACGATGAATTGCGACGGGCCCTCGCCAGGGGTAGGGTAACGGTTCCAGGTGACGATGGCATCACTTTTGCTGTCCTCCATGTCCTCCTGGATGTTCTTGGTAATCCCCTTCTCCAGCTGTTCAACCTTTGCATTCATCTGGGATACATGCCACAAGCCGGACCCGCAGTACAATCGTGCCTATTCCTAAACCTTGCACTGATAAATTCTGATCTGTTTCCCTCACCTCCTGCTTCAGTAAAGTACTGGAATGCATCCTTCTTACAAGATTCTTGTTAAGGCTACAGGACAAGCTCTCACCCCGACTGTACAGCTTTTTACCACAGCGAGGGACACATCACTGCCTCATGGAGCTATACACCCTCCTATCCCCCACCAGCGTAGTGGCCTTCATTGATTTAAAGAGTGCATTTGATGTCGCCAACAGAGACATCATCCTCGACCAGCTAGTGGATTTTGGAGTTAGGGGAAACCTGCTGCAATGGATATGTGGTTACCTGTCTAATAGGTCCTCTCGTGTACTTTTTAAAGTTGCAAACAGCACTGCTAAGGATTTCGAGCTTGGTATTCCACAAAGTGGTGTCCTTAGTCCTTTTTTGTTTAACCCCCACGTCCCGTTTATGTATATATAGGTCCACACGTTTTGTCACTGTCAGTCCCGTTGACTTTTATAAATGCGCATCAATTTTCAATAATTACCCTCCCATGGAACTCGTTTTCTTTGGAGCCAGCCTGATAGAAAACCCAGTAAGGTAAGAGGTACTGCTACCTGTATGGAGTATTTTAAACCTCAGGTGAGCGACTTCTCTATGAATTTTCGATGATTCTCACGAAAAGCGGAGGTTTGAGCCAAAATTTTTTTTTTTCCAAAATTGGTCGGGACTTGGGGGAGTCAGTGGTGGAAAATCTGTCGGGACGAGGCAGGTTAATATCCTCATACATCGTCTACTCTCCCTCCTTCCTGACATCCCTGGAACCACGATTACTTACGCTGATGACATCTGCATTTATTCAAATTCACCTGCAGATCTGCAACGTTTCCTTCCCTTGTTTCATGAGTCAGCTTCCAAATGCGGACTCATTATCTCTACAGAAAAAAATAGAATCTTCACTTCCCGTCCAGCAAGAACACTGCCTGTATTCTCTGTCGGGGATTATGTTATCCCTCTGTGTACGCAGTACCTTTATCTTGGGGCGCCTGTACGGATTTCTCCCTCCATTCCTGCAAGACAACGCTTGCATCCGATTGTTCAAGATCTGCTGACCCGGTTACAGTGGTGCCTAAAACCTCTCAAGTGACTCACTAATTATGCTGCCGGGGTGTCTATTCCTGTAGCATAAACCATATACACTGTGTTCATTCAATCAATTGTTGATTATCTCTCCCCTGCTGTTTGTCAACTTTCCAGAACAGCCTTACAACCTCTTGAGAAGTTCCAAAACACAGTAATGAGACTCAACCTGGGCTGCCCTGGCTCAGCCAGAATTGTCAACATGCAACTTGAACTCAACCTTCCACCACTTGTTGAGAGAATATACTCTGTGGTCACATACTTCAGCATTAAGTGCCTGCACTATCCTCACCTTTCTCCCTATTACTCTCACATCATTCGGACTTCTCTTGATCCTACTGCACCAAGGCCTCTGCTTCACAGCGGTGGCCGCACAGTAGTTAATACTGTTTGTTCAAACGTCCGACAGCTAAACATCAACGTACTGGTGCTTGCTGAGGAGTTGGACTATGTCGTTCCACCTTGGCAGACCCCTGTGCCTGCTATCTCATACACTCCGGCCTCCAAGACTGACCTGACTCAGCTTCAGAAACAGCTAGCTTTGAAGACCATCGCCAGGCTGTCATCTTCCCTCCCTTCGGCCAACCATATCTACACTGATGGCTTCCTGCAGGAGGATGGCAGTGCTGGCTATGCTGTATTTTCCCCAAGTCTGGACCCACCTCAAGGGGGCTGGTTGGGCCGTCAACTGCCAACCTCATCGAGGTCTACCTATTGTGAACTACATGGACTCCTGGATGCAGTTACTTTATTAATACGGACAAATAACAGCAGCTTAATCATCTGTGACTCACAGCCAGCTCTCCATGCCCTTTCCTGTCCCAGGCCTGCATATCAACTCCCCGTTACACAGATACTCTATCAATTGGCCACTGTCCGCAATCGTTCGCTGGTGGTGCACTTTTTGTGGATTCCCTCTCATTTTGGTCTCACAGCCAACAACACCGCTGACCTCCTTGAAGGACAGCCTTTGGACTGAATCTGCCTGCTATGAATGCTACTACACTAATGCCTTCCCCATTTGCTGCAAGTAGATAATGCGCAGAGCAGCCCGCTCCCCTTTTCTCCACCGTAGAAATGCTGAGAGGGCTCACAGTGCATCCATCCAACATTATGTCCACTTTCTCTCTTGACCCCATAGATATTGTCGCAGTGGTCTTCTGTTTTGTCGACATAACATGGTGTGTGCCTGCCTGAGAGTGGGCTACCAATCTGTGTGGCACGTGGCTGGGGAGGGCAACGCACCTCATTTCTCCTCCTGTAAGCTGTGTGATGCACCCAGTGACAACATCCTTGACCATTATTGCCTGCAATGTCCACTTGTCTCTGATTTAATACCACACAGACTCAAATTAGTGGACACTTGTAAACATTTGTTGGAAGATGATAACCTTGATGTTATTCTCATGCATCATCCACACTTTGGTGGATGTTATTTTGTTATAGCTAGACAGCATGTCCTGCGTGGCACAAGTTCTCCTGTACTCACCTCATATGGCCGCATGGCATTGTAATAGGTTTGTCGCCTTCGGGCACAATGAAATAAATCAATCTATAGCTTCCTTTCTGGTTTGTTCCATAGCTGCTGTTTTAGATGTCCACTGTTCTTCTAGATCTATCAACTGTGGTGTTCCTCAGGGTTCTCTTCTATCACCAACTTTTCCTTTTATATAGCAGTGACCTTTAATCTAAGCTGTCCATCCAACCCTATCCACTCATACACTGATGATTCTACCTTCACCTTTCCATTTGGTTCCCACAATGTCCATCTCAGCAGTTACTTCAACAAACATGGGATAAGGCTATGGCACACCTAATGTCTGACTTGGATCCTGTCTCTGACTCGGTTACAAGAAATCTCGTTGTTTTTATTGCATCAATCACTCAGTTCTTACACCTAGCAACCAGACAAAATCTTCCACAGGAGTACCCACTAAAGTTAATAACATCCAGCTCAATCCTGAATCATCCTTATACATACTTGGTGTTTCATTCTCTCTGGATTTACCTTGGAAAGATCAAATTACATCTCTTGTAAAATCTGCTTCCAAGAGATTAGGTGTGCTATGCAGGCTCCATACTTTCTTTACCTATGCACAGTTGTTGACTTTATACATGGGTTTTATTCGCCCCTGTGTAGAGCACAACTGTCATGTGTGGGAAGGCTCCCCACATACAGCTCTTCTCAATGGAGTGGAATAAAAGGCTTTTCGTCTCATTAACTCTCCTTTTAAAGACTCCCTTCAACCTCTGTCTCTCCACCGCACTGTTGCATCTTTATCTCTTTCTATCCCTGCTTCAATGGTCACTGCTCCTCTGAATTGTCTGCATCCCTCTACCTCTATGACGGGCGCGTAGCACCCGTCTAGCAGCAAACTCTCATCCGTTTTCGGTCCAGCTCTCTAATGCAAGAGTTGACCGTTACTTCCAGTCCTTCATTTAGGCAAGAGGATAACTCTAGAACTGTCTTCCTGTCTGTCTTTCCTTCTTCCTACGATCTACAGTCTTTCAAACGCAGTGTGTCCTGGCATGTCGAAATGAACGGATCTTGAATTTGGCCCTCTCCCTTGTTTTTTTTTTTTCTTGGAAGGGATGGTTTCCGGGCTTTTGCCCTTGGGTTCTTTCTTCCTCGCATAAAAGGATGATAATTTAGGGACTAGTGAAAAAGAAAATAAGCCAGGGACGATGGCAGCCGTAAGCATGTGTTCCACATTAACTTCTGTCTTGTGTTGCACCCTGCCACTGCTATATAAGTACATGCCAAAACAGACACACACAAGTAATTCACCGGGTCGGTCAGGATCACTTGATGGTCGTGATCGTCAGCTTTTACCCTCCCGGAAGGGAGCTGAGAGCTCATATAGGCCGATCTAAGGGCAAGGCTGTGACCTTCACACACGCACACACCCGTCCTCTTGCTCAAGGGGGACAGTAACCACCCACTTCGTCAGTGAAACTTTTCGCAACCTGAGCGAGGCGCGAACTCCCGTCCACCAGTTGGCAAGCGAGAGCGTTACCACTGCATCAGTGTGTGTGTGTGTGTGTGTGTGTGTGTGTTGCTATGTACTTATATAGCAGTGGCAGAGTACAAAACAAGCCAGAAATTTATATGGAACGCATGCCTACGGTTGCCATCGTCTGCTGCCACATGCATGTTTTATTGCCTCGTTTTCCATAAACATTCATGAATTTTATTTGTGGCATTTAGAGTAATTGCATTTTAGTCTTTTTCAGGTTCTGCATGATGCTTGTCAGTATGCACCCTTCACATGAGACAGTCTGACGTGGACGCCTATGTTATAAATAAATGCTTACTTGGCTCTAATAATCGTGTTTCTCCTGTCAGTTTCATACAGTGTGAAGGCTACTCGGTTGTTTTGCATAATACACTACGTTGCAGTTAAAGAGTGTTTGCATTTAATTTAAGCTATTTCTGTAACTAATGGCATAGTTGATGTAATGTGCACGTGCTCAGATTGGATAACTGCAGACATTACAACCTTGTTCCACCATTATTGGCTCGCGGATTTTATAAAGGAATGTTTGGTGAATACGACAATTGCTCAGTATGAACCTAAAAATAACTAATAACCACTGGCAATGAGTAAATTCAATAGCCAAACACGGCATACAGAAAACGGTGATATAAACCTGAGTTAAGTAAATTAACCTGTATTTTACACTGTTGCCCCAGACATATCAGTGAGAATCATAGGGACTGTTATTACTGTCACACTTCATATTAATTGGTGATAAAGGAAAAATCCACATACACCTGTCCCTACTCTGCTTCCCAAATCAGTCGTCATCCATGATGATACTGCGTTAGCTACAAGAGGAATTCCCAATCACTATGACAACAACTGTAATATCTGACACTCTGTAGGGACGTGTCATATATTTGCACATTAACAAATCGTCGCCATACTCATAATACAGGGGTGCTGAGCCATCCTGTGGAGAGTGTGTTGTGAATTGTTACAAACCATGACTGTCAATTACAACACGTAACAACGTCAACATAACGTTTCATTATGTAAAATTCCATACTCTCCTTGAAACAATTATTTGGCCCAGTCATCACCTTGTAATAGCTCCGTCATACTGTAGCTCCTGTCGTCTACCAAAGTCCACCGCCCCCCACCCCACCACCCCTCTCCTCTAGCCCCAAGGTAGACCACTATTGCCCCCTTCCTCCTCCTCCTGTTTCCCAAGTCCCCTGCCCCCACTCTGCCGCCTCCTGTGGCGCCACCTTGTGTATGTAGTAAACTTCCTTGGATTTCAGAGGTCTACCAAAGTCAGGATTACGGTACGGAGGATAGGGGTCACGATAATTTTCTGCCCATTGATAGTTGTTGGGAAACTGATAAGTATAACTAATATGATGAATTGTTAACTGTTGCATGGTTCATATCTCAAAACTAAACTACTCATGAAATTTGTGTCATTCATAATAACTGCCATAATGAAGAGGGTGTGTTGTATGACAATTTTTAAAACTTACCATAATCATGACATGCTATAATTAGTATATTTACTGCTCACAGCGCCAATGACTACCGCGTTCGGTTCGTCCTAGCAACCGAACAAAACACAAGAGAAGTTCCATACTATCATTGTTACCATATGCAGAGAGCATTACACCACCTCGCTGGTTGACGGGGTGTTTCTGTTTGATATGTCCGCAACTGTACATTCCCACCAAAAACAACTCAGTGCCTGAGGCACGATTGATATGAAAGTCGGCAGAAAGTAGTTTGTCACCTGGTAGTGCATGGTATGCCTAAATGTTGAATAACACTCTTTAAGTCCATTACACTTGAGTATGGTTCTCATCAGTGTACAGTACATGAGATATCTTTAACTTTTTGGTTCTGCAGTTAATTTGTTTCTTCATTTGTTAATTGCAAAGCCCATCTCCTAGTACCCTTTATCGACTGAAGCATTAGTCAATGTATTCATTTATCATGATTGTTTTTTTTTTTCTTTTTTAATCAGTTCGGGTACTCTTATGAAAGTAATGTTTTGCGTCTTACTTGTGCTTTTATCAGCTATATTTCACTGACATCTACCAGCCGTATCAATAACAATCAGTTATTATTTTTTATTATTTATTTGTTCCTGTTCGTGTTTATTACATTTCATTACTTGTTAAAACTCCTGTATCATAGAAGAATGAAAAAAAAAATATTAATTCGATTTTCATCTTATTTTTATTATTCATTTACAGTGGAACATTCATTCCTGTTTTTAATTACTAAAAAGATCAAATCCTCGTTAAATATCTCGACATAATTTTCGATAACGATACGCTTATAGCTTAAATGAAAACAGCCGAACCATTCACCACTCAGCACTGTTCGTTCGTCGCCTCACCAGGAAACACCTTGGAAAAAAGTACATTACCTATCTCTAGGGTATAAAAACGATATTCTGAGAGGTTAGATGTGCCCAGATCATTCTTAACTTTGTTCAGTCTTCCTCTGTACTTGACGTTTAACGAGGACCTCTTTGTAATGCACAGATCACATGGTTCGTGTAATGCATCACATACGAATATTCTAAACGTCATGGAGGCAATGGGATTTCGTTCATCATATCCCTTCCTCTAACACCCTCTTCTTTTGCTGCAGTATTGCATTACTACGCTTACTGTAGGCATTCATTTATACTTGCTGAGGCACCCGTAAGTCCGAACACACACACACACACACACACACACACACACAAAGAGTCAACAGGTATGGTCGATCCATCTAAATCAAGCAGTTCATCTTTAGTCTGTCTCAGTCTAATGGTTAACACTTTCAGCAGCCACGAACTGAATAGATGATGATGATTTTTTTTTTTTTTTTTTTTTGTCATTTCCTCTTCAGGTTCAGAGTTTTTGAAGACTGAGCCTGCAGTAACAAGAAGCCGCATATACACGTACATATTTGAAGTCGGCGTGTGTGCACTACTGATGTGCGTGATAAAATTGTCACTTTCTTGCGTTACTTCAACATCATGACATAACCAAACAGTACCATATCGACGTTGTTATTTAAGCAAACTGTGCAATAAAACACGGGCACACCAGCACCACACTAACACCGTCAGCCACACCAGCACCACACTAACACCGTAAGCCACACCAGCACCACACTAACACCGTAAGCCACACCAGCACCACACTAACACCGTCAGCCACACCAGCACCACACTAACACCGTAAGCCACACCAGCACCACACTAACACCGTAAGCCACACCAACACCACACTAACACCATCAGCCACACCAGCACCACACTAACACCAGCACCACACTAACACCATCAGCCACACCAGCACCACACTAACACCAGCACCACACTAACACCATCAGCCACACCAGCACCACACTAACACCGTCAGCCACACCAGCACCACACTAACACCATCAGCCACACCAGCACCACACTAACACCAGCACCACACTAACACCATCAGCCACACCAGCACCACACTAACACCATCAGCCACACCAGCACCACACTAACACCAGCACCACACTAACACCATCAGCCACACCAGCACCACACTAACACCGTCAGCCACACCAGCACCACACTAACACCGTCAGCCACACCACCACCACACTAACACCGTCAGCCACACCACCATCACACTAACATCGTCAGCCACACCACCACACTAACACCGTCAGCCACACCATCACCACACTAACACCGTCAGCCACACCACCACACTAACACCGTCAGCCACACCATCACCACACTAACACCGTCAGCCACACCACCACCACACTAACACCGTCAGCCACACCACCACCACACTAACACCGTCAGCCACACCAGCACCACACTAACACCGTCAGCCACACCAGCACCACACTAACACCGTCAACAAACCAGCAACACACTAACACCGTCAGCCACACCACCACCACACTAACACCGTCTGCCACACCACCATCACACTAACACCGTCAGCCACACCACCACCACACTTACATCGTCAGCCACACCACCACCACACTAACACCGTCAGCCACTCCGGCACGGTGCCACACTCTCAAGACTTACCAGCTGAGAGCTGATCGTCAGGTAGCGGCGGGTGAGGCAGTCGGCCGCGCAGGGTCAGGAGACCAATGACGTGGTGAGGCAGGTACGTCCGTATTTATGTTTTTTCTACACCAAGGATGCGCGTGTTTCCCTCCGACGAATCAGTTTATTGTTGTACTGAGTTGTTTAGTTATTCTGGTAACATTTGCAGGTGTAGGGCAGGGCAACAGATCTGACATTAATGCAGACATCTCCATTAAGGACGTAGGTCCAAGCTCTGTCAGTCACCCAAGCCATATCACACTTTAGAAAACAATCTTTTATCTTTTTAAAAGTATTTCTTACCTTACCCTAAGATTCCAAGTGTCGGGCAAGTAAATGAGGCAGCCGTACTTAGTGGAAGTAGATAAACGCTTGTCAAACTATTTTTCCTATAAATGTATTTGTTGAGTCGGAAAAATATGTTTATATGATAAATGATGACTCCAACACATGTCTTGCCAAGACTCAATGGAAAATTGTTGGTAGATCAGGGAGGTGGCTGTATATGTATGCAACAGGTTAACTCTTGGAACAGTCTGCATCAGTCTATATTTCCCTCTCCCAATTCCAGTCTTTTAAATGCAATGTGTGCAAGCATTTCGAAACGAACGGATCTTGACTTTGGTTCTGTTTTGTCTTGTTTTATCCTGGAGGGAACAACTTATTGCACGTTTCTAGCCTTTGGTTCCTTCTTCTCTGCAGACAGATATGTATTGAGAGATAGACAGGCATGTTGATAGATACTGTATCTGGCAATATTTTATGTAATCAACACCTTCACAGCTAATACATAATATCAGCATTATTAATCATTTATAGTATTACACATGTACTTATATAATTATTTCCACACAAATATCAAGTAGTCTTCCCTTGAAGAGAAATGTGATGGTTTTTATCTCAAACTTAATGTAATTTTGTCTTATCGTGGTTAAAAGAAAAAAACACTTCTTAGCCTACTGAGCATTGATAATCGTGGTTTCAGATCTGAATCAGGCAAATTTCAGTAATATGGCAAAAGTATTCTTAACATTTTAAGTATTCCATTTTTCTTTACAGATGAACGTAAGGAACCAAAAGAAAGGATTCAGATGACACAATGTTTTGAGAATGTAATCAGATGAATATAATATTTCATCAACATATTTAAATAATATCATTCACTATGAATCGATATTTTATCTGTTATTTTTTATTAATATCCACATGAAGATAATTAATTTCACTTGAAAACATCTGTTCCCAGACAGTGTCGTAATTTGATATGAACTGACAGTACCCTCCTGGGACAGCAAAAATTATTCTCTGGGGTGGGATTCCCAAACGTATTTGCAATTGATTACATGTCGAAACATATATATCTGTACAGAAAGAACTAGTTAAGGGAAAACTTTATACACCTTTATAAACGTGTGGCGGGAGGGACACAATCTGGCCGCACTATGGGATGCTACTACCACTCAGCGGCCAGGCGTGTTAGGATGATTTCTGCCACCGTATTCCCTCCGTGTCGTAAAAGGCGACTAAAAAGGGCAGGGTGAGGGGACTAGGGATCCCCTCCTCTGTTATTTTTTACTTTCTACAATGAGACAGGGAATAGAAAGGGATGGGGATTTGAGTTATCCCTGTCCCCTGATGATTGGGTTTATCAATGTGCGTGGATGTAGTACGATTCAGACTAAAAAAAAGGAAATCAGGAGAATGTTTGTGAGAAGAAAGTTGGATGTGTAAGCTTTGTGTGAAACAAAGATGAAAGGGAAAGGCGAATCTACGTTTGGAAGTGTGAATGGAAGGATGTCAGGTGTTCGAGGAAGAGCGAGTGAGAAGGTGTGGCCTGGTTAGTGAGCCCGGAAGTGCAGCAGTGTGTGACTGAATAGAAGGAGGTGTCATCGAGACTGATGTGGGTAAAAGCGAATTTTGAACGTGAGTTGTGGGTATCTGTGAATGCATATGGGCCTGGTAGCAAAAGGGATGCAGAAGAGAGGGAGTCTTTCTCGAATAATGTTGGCAAGCGTCTGCAGAGTTTTGGTGCGAATGTGAATGTGGTAATGATGGGAAATATGAATGCTAGAGTGGGAAATTTAGATATTGAAGGTGCAGTTGGTATGCATAATCTGCCTGGAAGAAAGGAAAATGGGGAACGAATGATTGGGATGTGTGCTGAGCGAGAGATGGTGATTGGAAATACCTTGTTTGAGAAGAAAGATATTTATCAATATACATGGGTGAGACAGGAGGGTGGAAGGTTTATTGATAGAACATTGATGGACTATGTGGTTGTGTCCAGGAATGTAAAAGGAAGATTGTTGGATGTGAAAATCTTGAGAGGGGAGGGTGGAGGTATGTCTGACCACTACCTGGTGGAGGGAAAGTTGAGAGTAGGTAAGAGATGGGTGAGAGCTAGGAGAGTTTAGTGTGGCAGGGAGACTTTAAAAGTGAGTTGGATAAGAGAGAGAAAATGACAGAGTATCTGTAGAAATTGAAAGATGAGTGGAATGCAGTGAAAGATAAGGAAAATGGCAGTGTGGAGGAGGAATAGCAGTTGTTTAAAAGTGCTGTGGTGGAGTATGCAGAAGAGGTGTGTGATGTGATTCGAGTGGTTGGTGGTGTAAGAAAGAGAAATGAATGGTTATGCGAGGAAGTAAATATGGCTAAGGCTGAGAAGAGACGTGCATATGAAGTGAGCCTGCAGAGGAAGGATGAGAAGTCAAATGAGGGGTAAAAGGAAAAGACGAATAGGGCGAGATGGGCTGTATGTGATCCTAAAGTGGCAGCAGATAAGAGATGGGGAAGGCATTTGACAGAATTTTCAACAGAATAAGAAAATGTTTTGGAAGGAGGTGAAAAGGGCATGAAAGGGAGAGGCTGGGAAGGGAGAGCAAGTAAAAGCAGAGGATGGAAGGATGTTCATTGAGATCGATGCAGTAAGGAAGAGATGGGCGAAGTATTTTGAAAGCTTGTTAAATGTAGAGGGGGGAAAGGGAAGCCAAGATTGTGGCAGATGAAAGGCTGCAAGGAATAAATGTCTTGGTAGAGTTGAATGATTCTTTGATCATGAAGGAGGAAGTACAGGAAGCAGAAAAGGAGAGGAAAACAGGAAAAGCTGTAGGTTTAGGTGGGTGTGCTCTGAAATGCCTGAAGGGTGGTGGAGCAACTATTGATGAGCGGTTAGTGAGATTGTTGAATGTGTGTTTTGTGACAGGTATGGTGCCAATTGACTGGGCAAATGCTTGTGTGGTTTCGTTGTATAAAGGTAAGGATGATAAGTAAGAGTGTAATAGCTTTAGGGGTATACGTCTATTGAGTGTTGTAAGTAGGGTGTATGGTAGAATGTTAATTAAGGGAGTTAGGGAAAGTACAGAGGGAGTGATTGGTGATGAGCAGGGTGGCTTTAGGAGAGGGAGGCGATGCTTGGATCAGGTGTTTGCTGTGAGATGGGTGTGTGAAGTATTTAGTGAAAGGTAAGGATGTGTTTTGGGCATTGATGGATTTAGAGAAAGCATATGGTAGAACTGATAGGGAGGCTTTGTGGTCTATTTTAAGATTTTTTGGCCTTGATGGTAGGTTGCTGAAATGAGTGAAAAGTTTTTATGTAACTAGTAGAGCATGTGTAAGTGTGGAAAATACCGTGAGTGATTGGTTTCCCGTGAGAGTGGGGCTGCAACAGGGATGTGTGATGTCACCTTGGTTGTTTAATATTTATATGGATGGTGTTGTATGGGAGATGAATGCAAGAGTGTTAGGTGGAGGTTTGAGAGTGGTGAATGCTGATGGTAGAGAGTGGAATCTGAATCAGCTGCTGTTTGTGGATGATACTGCACTGGTGGCTGATACAGAGGAGAGATTAAGACAGTTGGTGGCGATTGGAAGGGTGTGTAAAAGGAGGAAATTGAGAGTAAATGAGAATAAGAGTAAAGTAATGAAACGTGTGAGGTTGGTAGATGGTAGGAGGATGACTATGGTTTTGAGTGGTAAGTTGCTTGAGGAGGTAGACTGTTTTAACCCACCACGTCCTGACCTATTTCGCACCTCTGACACCCCCCATTCCCGAGTGATTTTGGATTTTTTTTTTTTTGGCTGAAACCTTCGCTTTTGGTGAGAAACATCGAAAATTCATAGAGAAATCGCTTACCTGAGGTTTAAAATACTCAGTACAGGTAGCACTACCTCCTTACCTTACTGGGTTTTCTATCAGGCTGGCTCCAAAGAAAACGAGTTCTATGGGAGGGTAACTATTCCAAACCACTCATAAACGGTATTTATTTATTTATTTGGTACGAATTTATATGTAGTATGAGAGTATATTGGTTTTCAACAGTAATATAGGTATTATAAGCATTGTTTCACTCGCTAACTCATCAACATACTTGACCTTTTTTGGCAACATTACCTGATCATCATTTCTGACTGTTTCTTCCTCTAATGCTATGTAAAACTTTGTCCTCCACATTGTCATCGATTGGGGAATCACTCTGGCCCTGAATGTCTTTATTGGCCAGGTCACTGGTAACAGGTGAATTGCTGAGACAATGGTGTGCAGGGGAGGGGGGAGGTTATGCGGTGTAAGGCATTGTCCCTGCCTGGCATCTTGCAGAGGAATAGAGGAAGGTGTCCCGCATATACATACCAAAAATCATGCGCGAAAATTGAAAATTGTGCAAATCATGAACCTTGCAATTGTGCAACGCATCAGTATGTCGGCGGGACTAGCTGTGACAAAATGTTGCGAAGTACCCATACGTCGATGGGATGCCTCGGGTTAAGTATTTAGGGTCATATGTTCCTGTGGGTGGAAGAATACATGCAGAAGTGAAGTTATGAATGAATGAAGTAGGAAAAGTGCTTGGAGGAATGAAAAAAGTGTTTATATGTTGTTCGCTTAGAATGGATGTAATGATAAGGTTGTATGAGGGTTTTGTGGTACCGACTGCATTATATGGGGCTGAAACCTGAAATATGAGTGTAGCTGAGAGGAAAAGTTTGAATGTAATGAAGATGAGGTGTCTGAGGAGTATGTGTGGAGTGACACATATGAATCGAATGAAAACTGATGGTGCAAAGGAGAACTGGAATGGTGCAGGAGATGGCTGATCAAGCTGAGCAGAGGGTGTTGCGATGGTTTGGGGATATGGAGAGAATGGATGATGAGTGACTGGTGAAAAAGATAACTAAATTGGATGTGAGAGGTGTAATGATGAGAGGAAGACCACGAATAGGATGGATGGAGAGTATGAAGAGAGCTTAGGATGCAAGAGGGATGTCTGTTGAGCAAGGAGAAGTGGCTGCACATGACAGAAATTATTAGAGAGAAATTGTGAATGAATAAATGATGACACAGCCCTGAGGGGATATTCTGCTGCATTTGATCTGATCAGCTGATCAAGCCAGGTGCGGGGAAAGGGAAGGGTCCACTATGATGTGGCAGGGGTAAACCAGTTATACTGTTGGGCCCTGCGGCAGATGTTGAAGATTGCAATGTGCAGTTGAGCCTCATGTGGTGTGGTGCGGTGAAGATCTGTCCCTTCTTCCCCTGGGGCTAAGAATGTGTTGTGAGTGTGGATGAGAAAATTAGGAGTGTGTCGTCCTGTTTCGCCTATCATCCTTTCTTTGGGGGAAGCAGTAAAGGTATATAGTATATAGATAGATAAACCTGCAGTAACTTTGGTCTTGATACTAAAATCTGTTTATAAAGCTAGAACAGAAAACAGAAGAAGGTTTGACAGCCCTCTCGTCCATTTTACAATGGAAGCCAGAGTTACGACAGGAAATTGATTGTAAATGCATTTGTGTATCCCGGTCCTGATTTGTAATGCCACTGATCAGTGTCGTAGATTTATTGATAAATCTTACATTTGTATAATATTGTTATCGATCTAGTTGTAGCTATAAACATGAGAATCTAATGTTAATTTTGAATAATATATTACCCTCTGAATTGAACATTTGCATAAAACATGATTTAAAAATAAATGATATGGTAGTATTGAGAAAGCAGAAAGAAAACAGCAAGCAGAATCTACAGTCACGACCTTAACAAGCTCCTCAATGATAAAAATTAGGCAGCGAACATTGTATCCCAACAAGAGAATATATATATAAGTAATCCCTCCAATATCCGGACGCCCATTTTCCGGACATCCCCAATAAGCGGATATTTTCGTCCCAGGATCCAATATTCCCAAAATGGGCCAAAAACCGCAAAAAATAAAAAATAAATCAAAATTTTTCCCATCCGTAATTTGAAGTTGGCGCGCGCGGCGCGGGCGAGCTGTGTTTTTATTTGTTGTTCCGCTGATGTCTGCAAGAGCGCCCCTGCATCCTCCCCACTTACCGCCCGTCTCTTGTTGTGTGTGCACGCTCGTCGTCATGCCTGCCTACATGCTCGCTTTTGTGGTGGTGCCTTACCTGCTCCAGGCTCTCCTGCTGCTCTCGTGCCTCTCCTTCGTGTGTGTGATTATGGCCCCGCCGCCTGAGAAGAGGAAGAGAGTGGTTTTGACTCTAGAGAAGAAGAGGGAGATATTGGACAAGGTGGATGCGGGATGGTCTACCTCACATATCCTCCGTGAATTAAACCTGGCCCGGTCTACTTTGTTTGATATCAAGAGATCCCGCGACAAACTCATGCAGTACACGGTTGACTTCTCGTTGAAAAGCAAACACAACGTGGAGAGGAAGGTGATGTATACTCCCAAGTATGCAGAAGTTGACCACTCTACGTTGATTTAGTATCGACAGGAACGTGTTGCTGGTATGATGGTGCGTGGCATGGAGCTGAAGGCTGCTGCTGAGAAGTTCGCAAGACTTCACGATGCCGTAGACTTCAAAGCATCCGAAGGTTGGCTCTTCACGTTCAAGTTACGACATGGCCTTACCAACCGTAAATCTCATGGCGAAGCTTTGGAAGCCAACGATGATGGAGTTGACGAGTTTCGGCACAAGGTGAAGGGCTTGATCGACAGGAAGGGCCTAACTCTCGGTCCAGTCTACAATGCTGACGAAACTGTCTTATTCTATCGCTCTTTGCCTACGAACACTCTAGCCGAGGAGACGGAGAAGCGTGTACCTGGCCGCAAGCAATGGATATCTGCTTTGTGTTGTGCCAATGCTAATGGCATGCACGGGCTCAAGCCTGTTATTGTTGGCCGTGCAAAGCATCCTCGGTGTCTTTGTGGGGTGATGGATGTCCTTCCTGTCGTCTGGTACCATTCCTTGAAGGCATGGTTCACAGCCCAGATCTTCAAAGACTGGTTCCACTGCCATTTTGTCAAGGATGTCATCCATTACCAGACGGAGAAACTGGGAATCCCACGCAACCAGGTAAAGGCCCTCCTTCTCCTCGACAATGCACCTGCCCATCCGTGCAACAAAGAGTTGGTGGCTGAGAATGGGCGCATTAGGTGCATGTTTCTGCCACCTAATACTACTGCTCTCATCCAACCAATGGACCAAGGAGTGATCGTGGCAACGAAGAGGCTGTACCAGCGGAAGTTCCTGGACGAGGAGATAGTTGTCTTCGAGGACAAGGACGAGCACAGGGAGGGACGGGACACGCGAGGCCAGCGGACTTTGGAAAACATTCGCCGCTACAACATCAAGTCTGCCATGTACAACTGGGCCAGTGCATGGAAGGAAATCCCTGTCAAGACTCTAGAAAATGGTTGGTCTCGTCTGCTTCTCGGAACGGATGTGGAGCACGATTTCCTAGGTTTTGACGTGGATGACTTCCATGCATGTCTACATGCGCATGGCAACTATGTTGATGTGGACGAAGTGCTTGAGAGGTTGGATGACGACGAGGGCGATCCTGGGTATCAGACCATGTCTGATATCGAGATCGCATCTTCAGTTGCAGGTGTCAGTACCCTGCTTGAGGATTCCGACGAGGATGGCGATGATGATGCGGACTCCTCTCAGCGTGACACTACTCCAGCCATCCCCAAGCTGAACGCACTCCGGGAACTCCTAGAGTTCGTTCTGGACTACCTGGAGCACCCAGACTGCAACAGGGAGATGGGACCCTTGGGACTTGTGGAGGAAGTGCGTGCTTTCAGGCAGCGCATCATTAATCATCAAAATCATCATTCCTTGCGTCAATCAACGATTGACAGCTTTTTCAGGCCCGTGACTCCCGCTGTGCCCAGCCCTGGCTCCACTCCATTGCCTCCCCAAGGCAGGCCCTCATGCTCCGAGCCACAGCCCAGCACATCAGGCACGGTGGAGTCACCACTCGACATGAGTTTGTGCCTCTCTTCAGAGTCGTCTGCAGTGGGTACGCCATCACCACGACTCAGCGACGCACCCCTAGGTCACCTGCATGTGCTACTCTCAGACTCTGACATTGATTAGACGCCAAGAACTTCTCCACTAGACCACACGGGAATTTACAGTGTTGTACAGGTAAAAAAACAGTGCATAATGTTGAGGATTTAGAGTTGTGAGTAAAAAGACAAAAATTTAATGGACCGTAAATGTAACGTAAATTGAGTGTGGTTTGTTTAGAAAATGGTTTTAAGACTTAAAGTGCAGAATGCAACACTTATTTCATTAAGGTACAATGGAGTGCAAGTAAGACAAGAGTGCGCAGTGTTAAACAGAATGGAATTCTGAGTGCAAATGACTAAGTTCTGTGCAAGACGTCATGAACAGTGTACTGCAAGTGCTTCAGGAAGTCTTTCTTACTGTCAGAGTCTGAGAGGAGGCGGGTTATTCATCGAGATGGCCAGGGACTTGCTGTAAGTACCCAGAATGTTTCATATTGTGCTGTACTGTTTTTTCCATACTTACCTCTAACACCTCATTTCACTCTTTTATGTCCCTTATTGGTGTGAATAGGGTCTTAGGTGCTATGCATGTGCAGTAGGGAGGTGTTTTTCTGAGTTAGGCTAGGTTAGGGTCCATAACTACCAGTCAGGAGCCAGGGACTTGTAAGTACCCAGAATGTTTAATATTGTATAAACCTACCTCAAAAAACTCATTTTATGGTTCTTTGCATTTATTTCAGTCTTTTATGTCCCTTATTGGTGTGATTTGGGTCTTAACTAGGTGCTATGCATGTCCAGAGGGAGTTGTATAGGTGTTTTTCTGAGTTAGGGTCCATAAGTACAAGTCCAGAAGGCTGGGGCCCAATATCCAGACGGGATCTCTATCCAGACATGCCGTTGGCTCTATTACATCGGATATTGGAGGGACTACTGTATATATATTTCTTATGCAGGGTGTTTTTAGTCCGACCTCTCATCCTAAAAAAGCCCGTGACTGATCGGGGTCCTCTTTCCGGACTGGAAATAAAGCACCTACAAAGGAACAGGGCATAAAAACTCGGCAGTACACCTTAACACATCTATTGTCTTAGTTCTAAACACCTTACAATATAGGAACAGAGAGACACTGGATATGGTTTAGACAGGATAACAGAGTTGACATCCCAATACAAACGTACACACATACATCAAGGGCAGAACATGGTGATATTCAGATATACACAGATTGTGAGTCACTAATACACGACACCAGTATTACAGTTTGGGCACAATGGTCATTTAATATTGTGGACCGGATGCACTAGGGGTGGAAAGGACAAAGGGTCAGGTTGGTGAATGTTACTATTACTTGTCAGGGTGCGAGTCATGACACTTGGGATTGTCACTTAGCCGCGGCGACACTATTTCACTGGTTTCTGGTTATCCTTGGCACGCCACTAGTATAGACCCAATGTTTCTGATCGTCTTTATTGCCCGTACTTATTAATCCTTATTTTCTGCCTGGACATTCATATAACTGTGTGTCACTTATATCATTATTGTCTTCATTGTTTCACTGTCACTGTTCACTCCTGTCTCTGTGGCTAAGACATAAGAGAGGCACTGAGGTCACTACTACGCCCTTGGTTCCTGGGCTAAACAGAGGTGGCACCCAGGCGTGGGAGGGGGCCCTACTGGGGAGTCCTCCTGCAGGAGGCAGAGAACCACCTGCAGGGGCGTCGTTGCCTGGGTCTTCTTCATCAGGGGGGTGCAGGGAGGCCCTCCAGTCTGGGGGTCTTGACCTGATAGGTGGCCCTCAGAGCTGGGGACAAACAACTCCAGGAGATGGGCCTGCTGCCTCTTACTCCAGGCAGAGGGCCATGGGGGAGTGGGGCCCAGGCGGCCCTGCTCTGGGGCCTGCTGACCGGACTGGGGAGCCTGGGTGCTGCGGTTGCCTACAGGGCAGGGCGCCGTCAGGAGTAGACTGCGGCACCTCCTCTGTCGGGCGTTCGTCAGGGGCTGGAATCATTCAGGGGTAGGCTGCAGGACCCGGACAGGACCACGCCACCACTCCTGGAACGGCAGCACCTCCGGGGAACCACACCTGGAGGGAGAGAGAAAAGGGCATCCCACACAGCCGAGAGGTGGAGAGCCAGCCGCGCAAGGGACCTTCTCCTCTGGGAGAACCCCCAGGAATCGCAGATGAAGGGCGTACAGTGGCCGCTCCTTCCCCCACACGTACAGTGGCTGTTGTGGCGGTTCCGCAATTCCTAAGGGCAGCAGCTGAAGGGCGTACAGTGGCCGCTCCTTCCCCCACACATACAGTGGCCGTTGTGGTGGCGCTGCTCCTGAAGGAGGAAGAGGCAGATGAGGGGCGTACAGTGGCCGCTCCCTCCCCGGCACGTACAGTGGCCGTTACCATGGTGTTACTCCCGTAGGAGGAGGAAGTGGATGAGGGGCGTATAGTGCCCACTCCTTCCCTGACACATACAGTGGCCGTTATCACGGCTCCACTTCTTCCTTTGCCAGTTGGAGCACGCTCAATAGCTAATGCTCCAAGGCCGTCTCCAGAGGTGGCTGTACCTGAAGGGCGAACAGTGGTCGCTCCTTCCCCCACACGTACAGTGGCCGTTGTAGCAGCACTACAGGGGGAAACAACTGAGGGGCGTACAGTGGCCGCTCCCTCCCCAGCACGTACAGTGGCCGTTACCGCAGTGTTGTTTGGGACTGAATTTGGAGCAGTCCCACCCCGAAACTGGTGAAGGCTGCTCCGCCTGCAGGGTCGTCTCTTCTTCCTGCGTGGTTGTTGTTTGGTTGGATGGGCAGAAGAGGGACTTAAGGTAGGGGAGCCCCGGCGCCCTTCTCGCTCTGGGTCAGTCTCACCCTGACCCCGCCTGCCGTGGTGTCCTTCTGGGGTGGTGGTGGGGCTGTGGCTTGGCAGCGGGGTGGGGGGTGGCAGGGTGGGTGGTCCGGCGGCGGCGGAGGTGTGTATTATATATATATATATATATATATATATATATATATATATATATATATATATATATATACATAATCTAATCCTGTGTTGCCCCTTGAGGAGCATAAGAGCCAAGGGCTAGGCAAGTTGGTGCCGACATTTAAGATGAGAGTGACAAGCCTCACTCATCCCTGAGTGTCATTACATGAGCAATATACCCCAACCACACCTTGGATATAAGCCTACACAGGCTCAGGGCGGTAGGATGGCCTTATTTACCAACGAAACTAACAGACGCCATAATTTGGTTATTTGGTTTACCACCCAGCGTAATTAATGGTTTTCTGGTGTGCAGGAACCATTATGGCTTGTCACTGTAGAATCACCCACAGACAGAAGCTAGAGGAAAGAAAGAAGGAAAGCCGGACACAAGAGGAAGAAACGAAAGAAGGAAGGAAGAAAGAGAGGAAAGAAGGACACAGGAGGAAGAAAGGAAAGAGGGAAGAAAGAGAGGAAAGAGGAGTCACCCAAGAGCAGCACTACATCGAGTGAGTGGATGGTGAGCGCCCTTACCTACTCGTATGTATTATATATATATATATATATATATATATATATATATATATATATATATATATATATATATATATATATATAATCATCATCATCATCCGAACCATCTTTCCCACGCAAGGGCAGGGTGGGGAGTAGCAATGTTTAGACAGCCCAAATTTGCCCAATCCAATGGGACACGCTTCCATTCACTCATCATTCAAGCCCCTGGAATCCTGGCTCTATCGGATACGCCAAAAACATTCACCACGTTTTGTAGCTTCACGCAAACGTATCCGATTCAGTCAATACGGACGCTGCCACGTTAAAAAGGGGTGCCAAAATCCCTGATCATGCACTTCTCCTCACAACATTCATCCAGCCAGCTCGATCTCTTGTCAATTCCCTACCCTCACGACTTCCAAACCTCTCTTCCTCACACACTCATAAACCATATCTCTCCACCTTCTCCTTGGCCTACTTCGCCTCCTGCCTCCTTCAAATTCACTCAGTTATACCTTTTTGACAACTCTGTTTTTATCCATTATCTCCACATGACCCTACCATCTCAGTACACTCTCTTCGATTCTGGTGTCCACCGATTTCCTCACTCCACATCTTTCGTAAATCACATTATTTTGTATTCTATCCACCCCCTGTACTCCACATACATTACTCAGTAGTCCCATCTCCACTGCTTTTACTTTTGAGTTTTCATTTTCATGCCACACCATAGTGTCACATCCATGTTTAAGTTGGCACTAACATTCCCTCATGTAAGCCTCGTGCAGCTGCAACACTCAAGCCTCTGTTTCTTATCAAGGCCATCATTGCACCAGCTACTTTTGTTCCTTGTGTCACACTACTTACAACTTCTTTTGCACATTTTCCTCTCTTTTCTATCACTGTACCCAGGTAATTGAACACTCTTACCAATTCCAGTCTCTCTCCATTCACTGTAACATCACACTGGGAGTGACCTTCTCTTTCAATAACCATTACTTTACTCTTCTCTACATTTACTCTCAAGGCACGACGGTCACAGACATCAGCAAAACTCTGCACTAGCCTACCAAGTTCTAGTTCCGTACTTGCAAGCAGTACTGCATCATCAGCTACAACCAATTTGAGATATTCCATCCATCACCATTCATTACCAAAGCCATCTCTCTCTCCATTACTCGTGATTTTACTTTTCTCATCACTCCATCCATATATATATTGACACAGATAACATGAACACTGGATTGGGCACTTCCCAGCCGTGCTCTCCCACCGCTGCGGCAATGGTCCCAGAGCAATATAGCATTGTCTTCCCCCATCCCTACGTGATCTGAGGATGAATCAGCCATTATGATTGAAAATTCCACTGAGTGCAGCTCTCTTCTGATCAGTATGTTCCCTCCCACTGGCTGCCTCTGACATCCTCCATTCCTCCCCCACTGAGTGAGCAGCTCTCAGTCCGGGAGCCAATCACCGCGCATTTCTGATCAGCAGACTAATCAGAGTGTTCCATCTATGCACTGTTAATCCTGGATAGGTAAACTTTTTTTTTTTTGTTACTATATTAGGTAAAGTGGGGTATGACGTACCCCAAGGAAAAAAAAAATAAAAAATAATTCCGTTTGAAATATTTCAAAATGCTTCAATACACAAATAATTCAACCCATTATCTTTGAATAGGGCAAGAACAAATAAAGTTTAAATTAATGAAAAAAAAAGTATTTTTTAAAAGTTTTCAGAAAACGGTGAAATTTTAGGTACACAGATTTTAAAATTAAATTTTGCAAAACTGAAAAGTAATATCGTGATTCATTGGGTGGCTGGCAGTAGACTGATGCTGGGACCTTCTGTATACAAAAGGAGAAAGACAGCAAATTAAAATAAAAAAATCACATGAGGGCTAAACTGAGGTTACATTATAGGCAAACTGGGGAATGACATACCCCAATGGCTCTACATAGCAAAATCAGAGCCAGGTACAGCAGTGACCCCATGATCCCCATGAAGAGCTTCACTAGGCAGGAAGGCAATGGGATGGACAGATCTGTAGACCTTATGCTCATATTTTTAAAAATGAAATTTCGGGGACTGGGGTTTCTGATACCCCACATTACCTATCTAGGGATAAGAATGTTTACAATCTACATTCAGTTTGACGGCTAATCTTGCTGTAGTGATTATACCTTCCAGTGTTTTTACTATTATTTACTGACTTTATGACGATAATAGGCATTATGAGTGGCAGCAACAATGTGTCTGTGGATGAGGAAGATGAGGAGATAGGAGTTGAGATATCAGCAACTTTCCAACATAAGAAAAATAGTGAGAAATGTCTGAATGAGAAAGAGGGGAAAGTCAACAATGTATAGGTTTTACATAATTCTGGTAAGGCATTCGTCAGTCATGATACTGGGGAAAATGTCTCACAGCGTAAAATAGGGCCTGCATGTAATGACGGGTGCTTTGAGAAGCTGACACGATCTGTGATTGAAGTAGTGGTAGAAAATTGGGTCTTGCTGACTAAAACAACTGCATACTGTACCGACACTCGGTAATCAAGTACTGTAAGATACCAGTACACCTGCAAAGTCTCAGACTGTGATACTGTGATTTATACAATCAAGTATAATAATACTGAGTCACGTGTGTATAAGAAAGCCTCCTTGAGTATCTTTGGACTAGGTGAGGAGCAGGTTAAGCTGGTGGTGAACAAAAGTATTACTAAACTGAAGGCACCATGTGTTCATGATACTAAACTGAAGGCACCATGTGTTCATGATATTAAAAGTTTGTCTACACTTTCATCCCCACTGCCCTAATCACCAAGCCTGTTCCTGAAATTGATGACTGAAAAATATCCAGATGTGGAGAAAGTCAAAGAAATTTTTCCATCACCCAGCTCCACTAAGACTGGACACTTGGAGCTTAGGCTACGAGACCTCATGCAAGCTAATGTTAAAAATGGTTTAGTTCAATTGTTTCTTTTGTAATTTCTTAGCGATCTCTGTAATTATTGTTTATCTATTGTGAACCACATCAATTACTTGCTGACTAGTCACAAGTCTGGGCTATGGTGGTTGATGCAGAAACATTGCACAAAACAGTACCAAATATTTTCGTCAAATTTACTTACAAAGATTCTCCAACAGTTAATAATCTACTGCTGGAATAATCTGTGTAGCTTATCTGATAATAATTTTCCTAATTATGTTTTCAGATTGAGTATTTTTGCTTGAATGCTTGTCAGTATGGTGAAGTGTGCAGCCTTCAATTGTAGATTGGGTTACAGGCCCACGAAGCAGGAAGAGGAGATGAAGAGGGGTGAGACTCCTCCATGCAAGAAGCATGTTTTCACCTTCCCCCAGAAGACTGAAATCAGAGCAAAGTGGGTTGCTGCTATCCGACGTGAAGACAGTGGCTGGAGCCCCGACCACTGTGGTGTCTGCGAGCTGCACTTCAAGCCACAGGACTTTGTTGTGGGCGTTGACCCCCCGACCAAGAAAGGACGACAGCACCTCAGGCTCAAGGCTGATGCCATCCCATCAGTCTTCAACAACTACTCAGAAACAGCAAGACCAGCAGTAGTGGAGGAGCGCCCAATTAGCCGAGCCTTATCGTCTGCTCGCTGTTCAAATGAGCAAAGTGTCCTTGACAATCAGACTAAGGATTTCTGTGATGTGGACAAGATCACCAACCTGGATGACCTCTTCAACAAGCTATCCAATGAGATGCTGCCATCTGGCTTCAAGTATTTAGCATGGAATGTAAAAAGTACATCACACTTCATTATATGTAGTTGTGGAGTTATTAAAAATTATTTCAGGGTCACAGGCACAAAAGTTGTGTTGTGTACCAACCTAAAGGGAATGTGTATGGTTTCAGACCTGTGATGATGAAGCTTCCTGGAGGTGACAAGCTGATGACCATCAGGGCTGAGGAAGTTGATGAGGTGACTGGCTTACTGATCATTCTCAGCAATGTCACCATCTACGCCAACCTCAACTTAGTGATTCATGCAAAGGGAATGCAGCTGTCTCTAAGAAAGGTTAATGTTCTTGATAATCAGATTTCATCCATGAAGGCAAACTACAACCAAATACTAACTATGGATGTGTATTGATGGATATCTAAGAAATGTATTTGTTTTCCAGGTTCCCAATATCACAGCCAAATCTGGTCAGTTTTCTGCACTGGGAGAGGTGTTGAATGTCATGGCGAGGGTCAAGAGTCTGGTTGCTGATACCAATGACCATCTTGGGGCGGTTGCCAACATCTTGGAGAGTCTGGTCGATCAAGGCATTGAAGATGAAGTCCGCTTGGTGGCTACTCTTGCAGCAGAACAGTTGTGCCTGGTGTCTAAGCCTCACCAAAGTAGGCGGTTCTCTTCATTTCCCACGAGGAACGCTGTTGTCTGGGACAGGACGAGTCTCAAGCTGTACAGGATGATGCACAACTGCACTCTGTTCTGCTTGCCACATCCCAAAGCTCCACGACATTCACCTCAGCACTGCAAGTGCAAAACGACCTCGACGGCACATCTATGACCTATCTAGGTATGAGGGTGGCCAAGCTGGAGCCACTTGAGCGTCTCATAAACCTGGCCATGGACGAGATATACACAGCCCAGTCTGTGGCGCTGGCAGACGGCAGGATATATGGCAAGACTGCAGGGATGGTCACCAAAACCCTGTTTTGCAAGCACATCAACTCTGTTGCTGGCAAGTACGAAAACATGGTCAGCATGTTGCTGGTGCCACACGTGACCAGGGATGACATCAAGATGAAGTTCAACAAACTGGTGCAAGGTGTGACGGAGTTGGGCTACAAAGTTGTGTCTGTCATCATGGACAACCACCACACCAACCAGAGTTGGCACAACTCACTTGGTAGCGACGGCCGCCACCCAGAGTTCATTTTGAACCCCTACTCTGCAGACAATGACCATATCTATACTGTGTATGATACTGTCCACATCTTCAAGAATTTGTTCTATGGCCTTCTGAGTCACAGGACTCTTACCGTTCCTCCTTTCGCTTGTTCTGATGTGAGAAAGAGCACTTTTTTGTTTTAGCTCCTAGATGACCAGCAATTGTCATTCAAAAAGTAGTTTGAATGAGTAATTGAGTTTTCTTCCTTCTGTTGCTTCTCTCCATGCTGCCTAGCTTGACTTTTGACAAGAACGAGTGGCTGTATAAATATATATTGTTTTTTCAGAACCCGCGTCAGCTCAAAATCGACTTCAGTCATCTGACCAGGGTGTACAACATGGAGCGTGGTCATCTAGGCAAGCTGGCCTACAAGCTGACCGACAAAGTACTGAAGCCTTCAGCACTGGAGCGCGTCAACATTGGGCTCGCAGCGTCAGCTACCCACGAGAGCACCTGCAAGGCCAAGTGACTCTGCTGAGCACAGGCCTGACTGCGAGGACTTTGTCGACACCGGAGAGTTCTTGGAGTTGGTTTGCCAATGGCTTAATATCTGCAATGTCAAGTAGAGTTTCAGGCACACCGTCTGCATGACAAGGACCATGTGGATCTTCGCTTGAACTGCGAAGAAAGTGAGAGATGTCTCAAGTTCCTGGATGAATTCAGCAACTCCATGCGTAGCTGGCTTGTAGCTGAAGTCCCGACCTCTGCCAAAATCACCAGAGACACATGCCTGGCTGTTTACTACACCTCACGAAGGCCGGTGGGCCAGTGTCAGATACCTGCTCAACAGGCATAATACTGTCTTGGATTATGTGTTATTGGGCAAGGTCCAATCAGACAGGATTGAGACACATTGTGGCTACCTGAGGAAGTTTGCAGGCAGTAACTATTGGGCCAGTGTTCGGCAATTCATGGAGAACGAGGCAGTGATCAGGGCCATGAGTTTGATCTGGTGGTCTGGCTACAGGGTCAGTGATCTAACCAGTGAGATGTCTACCTGTTGGCATGAACGCGAGGTTGTGGACATGCAGGCGGTGAAGGAGTTGATGGAGGTGGCTAACCAAGCAGAACATGAGGAGCTAGATGAGTCCATAAAAGGTGCTTTGGGTCACATTGCTGCTTAACTGGCCTTTTCAGCAACCCGAGGGAACAAGTGTAGTGCCTGTGCTGACCTGCTGGTCGACAGACAGGCTGCACCATTACACATCAGGCTCAAAGAGAACCCCGGAGAACAGGTGGAGGCCATCTACAGGAAGTTCACCGAGCTGTTGGATCACGGCAAGCTCCTTGTCCCATCATCCACTGCCATCGACATCACACTGAACATCTGCCATATCTGGCGAGGTCTGATGAAGAAGGAGACCAGTCGACGCAAGCTGCTGGAGTGTTCCTCACCCAGGAAGGTGTTTGTGGAGGTGGCAAGCGTCCTGATAAGCGAGAATGCCCAGCTGAATGAGGCCTCCTGTTGTGAAGGGCACAGCTTAGTGGACAAGCTCATCCGACAGGTGGCTGGTGCCCTCATTAACCTGTTTGCTGCCAACATTGTGTCCGACATCAACAGTGACGCCCATGCCAAGCGCAGAGCTGGTGCTTCCACACAGCATGTGGCTAGGTCACAAAGTGACGGTAAGCAGCACAAGCTGACAGGTGTGAAAAAGTGTTGACATGCCATGTAATGTACAATGACGTACAGTTGCTCACTGAATATATACTGAGTTAGATACATTTGCTTTTGTGCAATGCCGTTATTTTGTTTCACTTCTGTTGACTACAAGCCAAGATAATGAGGGCAGAATGTGATGGATCACTTTCTGGTTTGGGGGCCATTACTGCAAATCAGTGAATCATAGTGTCCAATCCAGTGTTTATGTTATCTGTGATATTGAACACCATGGGGACATCACACAACCTTGTCGCACACCCACACCGATCATGAACCATTTACTTAGATGCCCATAAACCCTTACGCATGCTTCGCTACGATCATAAAAACTCCTAACGGCACCTAGCAGCTTACCATCTACACCGTACATGCGGAAAACTTTCCACAACTCTTCTGTGTCTACTTTGTCGTATGCTTTTTCCAGATCCATGAATGCCATGAACACCTTATAGTCCTTCTCACAAGTCTTCTCTGCTATCTGTCTCACTGCAAATATTTGTTTCACGCATTCTCTGCCACTCCTAAATCCACCCTGTTCATCACTCACTAGGACTTCTGATATCTCTCTTACTTTCTCTATAATAATTCTTCCATATACCTTCCCTACCACACTCAATAAAGTCATGCCACGATAATTCTTGCACTCACTTCGCTCACTTTTAGTTTTTGTACAGGGGTACAATCACAGTCTTTTTCCACTCTGCAGGCACAGTTTCACTCATCCATGCCTTCTTATATATTTCCAACAAGCACTTCATTCCACTCTCTCCACTACACTTAAGCATCTCTACATACACCTTATCAACTGCAGCTGCTCTCCCATTTTTCGTCCGCTTCACAGCACTCTTCACCTGTGCAAGTGTCACGTCTACCAGCACTGCATTCCTTCTCTGCGCACCCCCCAAACCAATCATGTTTACAGCCGTTCTGCTCCCTCTCTTCCCATTGAATAGGCTTTCAAAATATTCTTTCTTTCCATCTGGTCCTTACTTCATCCCCATGGGTTAATAATCTACCACCTGCATCCTTCACACTATCATATTTCTTTCTGCTTTCACTTCTACATTTCCGCACCTTATTCCAGAATAACTTCCTATTTTCAGAGTAGTTCTCTTTCATTTTTCTTTCTGGATCATCATTTACCTCCTTCTTTTTCCTCTTCACTAGTCTCTTTACGTGCTTCTTGCACTCAGTATACTCAGCTCTTATTTCAGCTGAGCCCCTATCCTGTAACCACTTTAGCCACTTCTTCCTCTTTTCCTCCACCGCTGTCTTAACCTTATCCCCCTATGCTGTAACTTTCTTCTTTGTTGTTACTCTTGCCACACCACACGCTGCTTTAGCATTCCTAACCAAGCAATCCCTTTATGCATTCCACAGGCTGTCCAGCTCCATTTCATTCCAGTTCACTGATTCTAACTCCTCTGCTTTGGTCCTGTAATCATCTGCCATTTCTTTGATCCTTAGCGTCTCACCTTTCAATCTTTCTCCCTGACTGCTACTCTTTCTCCTGATCCACCCCACCCCTATCAGCTTGATCTTGCATACTACAATCATATGATCTGACAGGCCTCCACATCGTCCTCTCACGCCCCTCATATCAGCAAGCATTCCCATCATCTACCTCTCTACGAGCATGCAATCAATCAGGCTTCTTTCAACATGCTCCCCATTTCCTCTATACCATGTATATTTATGTGCATCTCTGTGTTTGAAACACGAGTTACAAATGCACAACCTCCTCTCCTGACACATATCCTTTAGTCACTTCTCATTATCATTTTCTCCTGGTACTCCATAACATCCCATTACGTCATCCTCAGGACCAGTGCCTACTCTTCCATTCATATTCCCCATTACGATCACTTTATAGCTCCTGGGCATTTCTCCCACTACTTCACCCAGCTCATCTCAAAACCTGTCTTTCTCTCACTCCTGTCCTCACATGGTGCATACACTACAATCACTGCCACTTTCACTTTCTCAAACATGAACTTGACATGCATACACCTCGAGCTGACACATTTGTAGCCTCTCATTCCACTCTGCCACACCTCATATTCAACAAAGCAACTCCTTCCTTGTATCGGCCTCACCCATTCATTCCTGATCTTACAAATTTCACACTTTCCCACTCCTTTCGTCTTCGTTTCACACAATGTCATCACAGCATATCTTGCACTTTTGAACACATTCAACACTTCCACTCTCTTGCTCTTCTCATTCACACTTCTCACATTCAATATGGCCATACGAGTCTGCCTATTTGGCTGGGTCCCTGGGCAGGTATTTGGCCCTTCAAGGCTCTCTGAAATGACTGCCATGATTAAGTGATTTTGGATAAGGGAATCTGGGGGACACTTAACCCTGCCAGAAACCCCAGTTATATGGTTACCACCCAGCGTAGTAAATGGTTTCCTGGGTACAGGAAACCATTTGGCTTGTCACTCAGTGTAGAGCTCATATGGCATCACTCTACACTGAGTGAGTGGATGATGGTCGCCCACAGCCAACACATATTATATATTATATATATATTCACTCTCATCTTAAATGTCGGGACCAACTGCCTATCCCCGGGCTCCTACGCTCCTCATGGGCAGTGTAGGATTGGATCATGGAGATATATATATATATATATATATATATATATATATATATATATATATATATATATATATAACTGGGTTGCTTCCCCCAAGGAAAGGAAGGCAGCCGAGACAGGACGACACACTCTCAGTTTACTCATCCACTGAAACACATTCATTCGCGTCTTAGCCCCACAGGGGAGAAGGGACAAATCCTCACCACACCACACTGCACGGGGCTCAACTGCGCAGTGCCAATCAGTGACATCCGCAGCAGGGCCTGACAGCAGAGCTGGTTTACCCCTGCCACATCATAATGGACCCATCCCGTTACCCGCACCTGACTTGATCAGCTGATCAGACAAAATGCAGCAGAATATCGCCTCAGGGCTGCGTGATCATTTATTCATTCACAGTTTCTCTTCATTCATTTCTATTACGCACAGCCACTCTTCCTTGCTCAACAGACATCCCTCTCGCATCTAAATATCTCTTCACACTATCCATCCATCCTGTTCGTGGTCTTCCTCTCAGTCTTTCACCTCTGACATCAGATCTAGTTCTTTTTCACCAATTGTTCATATATCCATTCGCTCCATCTGCCCAAACTATCGCAACACCCTCTGCTCAACTCGATCAGCCATCTCCCAAACAACTCTATTTCTCCTTTGCACTTCATCATTTCTCACTCGATCCATACGCGTCACTCCACACATACTCCTATGACACCCCATCTCCATTACATTCAAACTATTCCTTTCTGCTACACCCATATTCCACGTTTCAGCCCCATATAATGCAGTCGGTACCATAACACCCTCATACAGCCTTCTCCTCACGTCCATTCTAAGCGAACGACATCTAAACACTTTTTTCATTCCTCCCAGCACCTTTCCTGTTTCATTCATTCTAAACTTCACTTCTGCATCTATTCTTCCATCCACAGCAACACGTGGCCCTAAATACTTAAAACACTCTACCTCATCAAGCAACTCACCATTCAAAACTATATTCATCCTTCTACCATCTATCAACCTCGTACATTTCATCACTTTCCTCATTCTCATTTACTTTCAATTTCCTCCATCCAAACTCATCTACCAACTGTCTCAATCTCTCCTCTGAATCAGCTACCAGAGCAGTATCATCCGCAAACAGCAGCTGCTTCACATTCTACCCTCTACCATCTACATTCACAAGACTCAGACCTGCACCTAACACTTGCATTCACCTCCCTTACAACATCATCCATATAAATACTAAACAATCAAGGCGACATCACACATACCTGCCGGAGCTCCAGTCTCATAAGAAACGAATTGCTCACAGTATTTCCCATTCTTAAACACGCTTTACTATTAACATAAAAACTTTTCCCTCTTTTTTGTAACGTACCATCAAGTCCATACAATCTTAAAACAGTCCACAAAGCCTTCCTATCAGTTCTATCATATGCTTTCGCTAAATCCATCAGTGCCCTAAACACATCCTTACCTTTTGCTATATACTTTTCACACACCTGTCTCACAGCAAACAACTGATCCATGCATCCCCTCCCTTTCCTAAAGCCACACTGCTCATCACCAGTCACTCCCTCTGTACCCTTTCTAACTTTCTTAATTAACACTCTACCATACACCTTACCTAAAACACTCAACAGACTTATGCCCCTAAAACTAGTACATTCATACTTATCACCCTTACGTTTACACAACGGGACTACAGAAGCACTTGCCCAGTCAATTTTATATATATATATATATATATATATATATATATATATATATATATATATATATATATATATATATATAGATATATATATATATATATATATTGCCAGACGCCTCAATCCCGTTTGGGGTGGCCACAAACAAATCGCCTCCAAGTCGCCTTGTCCCCCGCCAATTTCACTGCCCTGCTCCCAACTCACGCCCCCCTCTCTCATATACCTCTCCACCCCATTCCTTCATCTCATCCTCTGCCTCCCCCTCCCTCTTCCCCCCTCCACCTCACTCACATACACTCTTTTCGTCAGTCTTTCGCCCTCCATCCTCTCCACATGGCCAAACCACCTCAGTGTGTTCCTCATAACGCTTCCTATCACATCCACATCCACACCACAACGCTCCTTTATATCCTCATTCGTCAGCCTGTCACTCCACGTGACTCCACAGGCTCCTCTTAAATAACTCATTTCCACTGCTCTCGCTCTTGACTTGTGTCCTTCCAACAATGTCCAAGCTTCACTTCCGTACGTTAGAGTTGGTATCACAATACTGTCATGTAGTAACTTTTTCACTTCCATGCTCACTTCCCTGTTTCTTATCACTGCTTTCAAGGAACCAGCAACCTTTCTTCCCTGCTGTACCCTTTCAAGCACTTCACCCTCCAAACCTCCATCCTTACTCATCACACTACCCAAATACTTAAACGTATTCACATTTTCCAATTCCTCACCATCTAACCTCGCTGTACATTCACTAACTTCACCTCTCTCAAAGACCATCACTTTACTCTTCCCTACATTCACCTTTAGGTTCCGTTTCTTACACACTCTCTCAAACTCATCCACCAAGCCTTCCAGCTCCCCTTCGACTTCACTCAACAACACAGTATCATCTGCAAACAACAGTACAGGGAGTTTCCAAACACTATCCTCTCTCACCAGGGCCACTCCAACATCCACTACCCTACCTTGTACCTCTTTTATTACCCCATCCATGTACAGATTGAACAACCATGGAGACATGACACATCCTTGTTTCAAACCAACTTTCAAAGAGAAAAATTCACTTAGTTCACCATCCACACGCACTGCAGCCTTCGCACCATCGTACATACTCTTCACAGCATTCAACAACTTCCCATCTACTCCATATATTCTTAACACTTTCCACAATCCTTGTCTATCCACCCTGTCATATGCTTTCTCTAAATCCATGAAAGCCGCATACAACTTCTTTCCCTTCTCTAGAAACTTTTCCACTAAAGATCTAAGAATGAATATCTGATCTACACAACCTCTTCCCTTCCTAAAGCCTCCCTGTTCTTCTCCAACTAATTTCTCTGTTCTTTCTCTAACTCTGTCTATAAGTATCCTACCATACACTTTTCCTATTATACTAAGAAGACAAATGCCCCTATGATTACCACACACTTCTTTTTCCCCTTTTCCTTTGTACAAGGGAATAATTATACCTGACTTCCAATCCTCCGGGACTCTACCTTCCTCCCAGGCCAATCTGCACATCTTCCACATCCATTCTACTACTATCTCTCCCCCATGCTTCAGCATTTCACCACAAACTCCATCAATTCCTAGGGCTTTCCCCGATTTAACTTTGTTCATTGCTTCCACAACTTCTATCCTACTGATTTCTTACTGTCTTCTCACCTCCCTCCTTCTCCCAGCCATTCCCCAGCCACTTATACTTGCATTACTTCCATCCTCTACGTTCAACAATTCCTTAAAGTGTTCTCTCCATCTGCTCACTTTTTCTCCCTTCTCCACTAGTAATCTACCATTTTTATCTTTCACTCCCCTGCTAACTTCACTTCCACCCTGTCTTACTCTTTTCACTTCTCTCCAGAACATTTTCTTACAGTCCCTCCACTTTACACTCAAATTCCTTCCAAATTCCTCATCCACTCTCTTCTTACTCTCTCTTACTAATCTTTTCACCTCTCTCTTCCTTTCCACATATAACTCTCTCTTCCGCCTCTCAACTTCTTCCACGCCCCTATTTCTCATCCATTCATTGTATGCTTTCTTCCTTTGTGCCTCAGCCTGTTTCACCTCTTCAGTCCACCACGCTGTTCTTTGTACCCCCCTCCGCCTTCTCTTCCTTCCACACACAACATCACATGCTGCACATATTTCTTCTGTAAATATCTTACACACACCTTCCACGTCACCCATCTGCTCCAATTCATATTTGCCCAATCGTTCCTCCACTTCTCTCTTATACTCTGCCTTTTTCTCATCCTCTTGTAACCTTTCCACTCTCCTTGCAACTACTCCTTCCTCTCGTCTTTCCCTTCTTCTATTCCTCCATCTCACTTGCATCCTAATTCTGGCCACCACCCAGTAGTGGTCAGAAAGTCCACTCCCCCAACCTCTATACACTCTTGCATCCTTTACACATCTTCACATCCTTTCATCCACACACACATAATCAATCATTGCCTTCCTTTCATTCAGTTCACCACCCACCCTTCTCATCACTCGCCATGTATACCTGTGGATCATTTTATGCCTGACGAGGGTATTGGCTATCACCAACCCCCTCCCAGCACAAATGTCCACTAACGCACTCCCATTCTCATCTATCTCGGCAGGCACACCCCACTCACCAACTATTCCATCCACCTTCACATTACCAACTTTACCATTCATATCACCAATCAAAAACACTCTCTCATTCCTTCCAAACTTTTCCATGCACATGTCCACATTTGTCCAGAACTCTTCTCTCACTCTTCTAGCACGATCTTGCATTGGCGCATACACACACACAATCGCCCACATTTGTATTCCAACTTTCAACTTTACCCACACAATCCTTGACCCAACTGATCCATACTGTCTTATGCTCTTCTTCCATCTTTTACTCACAACTATACACACTCCTTCCTTTGCCCTCTCATTCTCATCTACTCCTGCACATATACCCCATCCATACTCCCATTCTCTCACACTTTCTCCTCTCCATTTTGTTTCAGTTATTCTACATACATCCACTTTCGCACCCTCAAGCACCTGGACAATCTCTCTCTCTTTCACCTCATCATTCGCTCCTCTTACATTCCATGTACTCATTACCAAGTCCTTTGTCCGGTCCTGGGTCGTCATCGTTTGGTCAGTCCTTGTCCGAGGCTTCTTGTTAGTTGTTTTCCGAGGAGGGGCACTAACCCTCCGCCAACCCTTTTAGTCGCCTTTTACGACAAGCAGGGATACTTGGGGAGTATTCTTGAAAACCCCCCTACCCCCAGGGTATATTATCTATCTATCTATCTATCTACATTATCTATCTATCTATCTATCTATATTATCTATCTATCTATCTCTCTTTCTATTAGCTATATATATATATATATATATATATATATATATATATATATTATATTACACAATTTCTCTTTTTTCATTTCAGTTTCTTTGTGCTGAAGGAGGTAATTTTGGACTCCTATTTCATGAAAATTACAGAATTTTCTTTGTATAATATTTAAATCATGTCCTCTAAGCTCCTTTTCCCATGAAGAGCCCTCTCAATGTCAGGAGAGGCAATAGCTCCCTGAACTTCTTCCAACCACATCTCATCCTAGCCACAGAGCTAGCTCCAGCCCCACCTCCAGCAAACAACATGTCTCCCAAATAACAAAACTCTTCTACACACTCAAGAGACTCACCAGCAAGTTCAATCCTTTCACGCCTGACAATCTCCACCTGCTCACCCCGACACGCCGCACACATAAAGTCAGCATTATCTCACAGTGTACCTCTGATACCACTACATCTCTTGTGCACCAATTTATCACAAACACTACACAAGATGGAATTACTTCCCACGCCCTTGTGGCAAACTGCACATGGCCACTCTCCCTCGTTTTGACAGTACCACCACCAATCCTAGATATCATCACTCTTGTTTCATCTGCATTTACCGTCTAGCTCTTGTACCCCATACCATCTCTCCACTTCCTAAATCCGCCTCTCTTTCGTTCTTTTCGATCAACACCAAATAATCAACATACAACATCTCCCACAGGAGTCAATTTCTGAAGTCACGTGAGAGGGCTTCAAGTACCATGATAAACAACATGGGACTCAAAACTGACCCCTGATGCACATCAACGTTCACGGAAAACTCATCACTCAAATCTCCATTCACTCTTACCTTGGTACGAGCACCCTCATACATAGCCATAACCACCCCAACCAGCCTCTCCTCCAAGCCAAGCCTTCTCATTGTCCATGTCACCACCTCTCCAGGGACTCTGCCAAAGGCCTTTTCCAAATCAACAAAAACAAAATACAGATCCCTATTCTTCCCAATATATTTTTCCTGAAGCTCTCGAACAATGAATATGGCATCAGCGGTCCCCCTGTGTGGCATAAACCCAAACTGCATCTCATCAATATTCACTCATTCTCTAATCATACCTTCTAGAACTCTCTCCATTACCTTTATTATCTGATCTAAAAGTTTTATACCTCTATAATTTCCTCTTTCCAGGGCATCACCCTTCCCTTTATACACATTTACAATTACACTCTTCAACCAATCATCTCGGACAACACACTCACATATAATCATATTTATCAGGTCAGTGACTAACCTCACCCCTATATCTCCTGAGCCCTTCAACATTATCAGCAGACAACCCAAACACACCTGCTGCCTTCCCCGCCCGCATCCTGCCTATTGCCTCGCTCACAGTAGCAACATCAATCAAAGGCCAAGGGCCAAACTCTGGATCTGCTGGCTTCAAACCTTCCCTGTCCCAGTCAAACTCCTCATTCAACAACCGGTTATAATGCTCTCTCCATGCATCTTTAATATCCCCACGGTTCACCACTACCCTTCCTTCATCATTCTTCACACACTGCTCACCTATAATATCCCGATTATCCCTGTTCATCTGATTTGCCACCTTAAATATTCTATTTTTCCTTTCCCCATGATTTAGGTTATCAAGTAAAAGTCTCTGTGACTCAGATTTAGCCCTGTATACCTCTCTTCTAGCCCTACACTTGATAGCCAAGTATTCCTCCTTGTTACCACTCTTCTTCCATTCCCGGAAAAGCCTTCTTTTCTCCTTAACTGCAGCTTCTACACCCTCATCCCACCATCAAGTTACTTTATGACTTGGTGGGCCTCTTGTCCAACCGCATGTTACATTAGTAACTCTCAAGAGGTTGTTCTTGAGGGCTCTGTACTGTTCATTAATGCCTCTGTCTACAGTTCCCTGTTCAGCCACCACTCTCCTCATCTCACTGTAGAAGGCATCCCTTACTACTTAATTTTCCAGTTTCCATATTTTCCTCCTGGGTACATAAGTCCTCTTTTTCATCATTCGTTCCTTAAGCACCATATCACAAATCAATAGTTTGTGCAGCTGCACACACTCCTCACTTCCAATAACTTTAACATCCCTCACTAACCTCCTATCAGCCCTCCTAACCAGAAAATACTCTATCTGACTGCTATTTCCCCCAGACTCTTATGTAAATAACCTAATCTCTCTCTTCCTAAAATGTGTGTTGCACACAATCATGTTCGTTGCCTCCCGAAACTGGAGTATCCTTTCCCCTTCCACTTTCCTTATACCATATGCACACCCCTCATGTACTCCTTCATAACCTTGAGCTGCTTCACCTACATAACCATTTAAGTCTCCTTCCAAAACCACTATCTCATCATCCCTCATACCACCTACTACATGTATTAGGTCATCCCAAAATCTATCTTTCTCTACTTCATCCAAGCTTGCCTGTGGAGCACATGCCGATATAATTGCAGTTTATCATTCCACTGACTAGAATTTTCACTACCAATATCCTATTACTTACTCTCATAATATTCATAACATATTCCACCCATTTCTCTGCAACCATCTCACCAACACCCCCATATCCGTCGGCCCCCCTCCCTGCCAAAACAACTTATAGTAACAATCCTTCCCAACAATCTTTCTGGCTGATCCACCCCTGTACCGGCCTTCTGGCCATCCTGCAAACATGCCACATCCACCCACCTCCTACTGAATGCCTCAACGACTTCCCCCGATCTTCCCCTCAAACTTCCCACATTCCATGAACCCACCCTCATCCCCCTGGGCGATTTAACCCCTAACCCGCAGGCTGTCACTTTCGTGATGCTCGTTTCATAAGTACCATACCGCCGGGTGTCACTTTTGTGATTCAGGGATATTTAAAATCGGCCGGGCTTTCAAGGGCAGTCTTGTACTAACTATTAATACTGCCTGTGTGTAACTATAGGCAGCACTGCTAATACCGCTAGTACTCGCATCCAGTGTTACCAATATAGCCATTTTTCTGCGGTTGCCTCGCCTTCCCACCTCCTCTCCCTTATCCCCTCCCCCGCATAGCTACAGCCAGGCCGCACAATGCAACTCCTGGCCCTTTTTTTCCATTTGCCTTTTCCATTGAAATGTGCCTGATGCCAAATTCTCATACTAAAAAATATACGGTATATAGAAAAGGGAAAAGCTAACTGATGCTGCCATTGGCCATGAAGTAGCTAATTTATCACCTGGCAACACCCCACGTGCACTTGGTTGCTAATTATCCATGTTCATTACCCATTGAAATATCCCTTATGACCTATTCTCCTACTAAAGAATATATATATATATATATATATATATATATATATATATATAAAGGGAAAAGGATAAGTGATACTTCCATCGACCTGGAAGTAGCTAATTTATTGTGTTGTAAGAGTGCTGCTATCCCCGCGGGAGGGGCACAGTGCAGTCCAGCCATCCCAGCGGGTAAGAGGTTGATGTCTTCAAGCTTACTTTGAAACTTATTCTTGTATTTAGTCATAGTCAGTATAAATTAAAGGGATAGACATACCACAGGCCCCACTCACTGCACAGTTCCAGGTCCAGGCAATGGATTTGGGACCCCTATCCCACCAGCTTACCAGTGGCTGTGGGGCACCCCACCAGGACAGCTGCAGGGACACCCTCCAAGCACGCCTTGGCATTGCAACTGTTCCACCATAATACACCCACTGATAGGGCAGTCTTCTGGGGCATTACTCCCAGGTTCGGGCCCCTCTCTGTTGGGCGGAAGTGGAAGCCTGGGAACCTCAGTGCCCTGTACCCTCTAGCACAGGTTCAAGCCCCCATCTCGCCCTGGACCCATGATCTATGCTGGCAGAACCCGTGTCATGCCTCCTACCAAAAGGCCACCACCAGGTAGTGGGGAAAAGTTATCTGGCCGTATGCCCTTGCTGGCACCAACCTCTGTAACATAGTGGGATAGGTTGTGTGAAATGTAAAGTGCATGTGGTGTAGTGCATAAGATAGAGGAAATGTTAGGGAGAATATGCTGGTCTACTCTCAATGTTGCTGTCAGACTGAAAAGGTCAGCAAAGGGGAATGGTTAGATAGCTAGTGAAACAGGAGCTCTAGCTCTCCCTGTCACCAGCATTCCCATTCCCCACGGGAGTACCACCCTGTTCGCCCTGTGCTACAGGAAAATTTCCTGTACAAGATCCAGGAGCTTTTGATCCCAACCGCTTTCATGGCTGCTTACATCTAGAGTATTCCAATGTGTATTTGTATTGAAATCTCCAGTTAATATTATTTTTTTAGATTCCTCTTCAATTCTATGTAGTAATGTTCCTAA
The DNA here is from genome assembly GCF_032717465.1 of Coenobita brevimanus. Classification (NCBI taxonomy): domain Eukaryota; kingdom Metazoa; phylum Arthropoda; class Malacostraca; order Decapoda; family Coenobitidae; genus Coenobita; species Coenobita brevimanus. The sequence goes on along the minus strand of NC_136993.1, from coordinate 36,526,913 downwards.
ACTCTGAATAGTACTTCCTCCAAGACTTAATATTCGCTTCTTTCCCAAGTGTTTGTTTTGGGTGGCATGTATAAATTTGCCACAATTACTTTCCCTTCAGATGTGTTAATCTCTAATGCAATAAGTTTTTCTGTACTTGTGAGGGTATATCTAGTTCTATTTCATTGAACTGTTGATTTTTCTTTGTTAAGATTAGAATTCCTCATCCTTTTCTTAAATTTCTGTCTTTTCTCAATATATTGTATTCCTCTAAGTTTAGGGTATTGTTTGATATCTTTGGGGTTAATTTTGTTTCAGTTAGGCAAATAATATGTGGTTCCTTTTCTTTTGTATAATCTTTCATCTCAAATAATTCAGACATCATTCCATCTACATCTGAGTATATCAATCATCTTGTCTACATGTGGCTGAATCGGTAGAGAGGCAGCTTGCAGTCCTGATGGACCCAGGTTCGAATCCCGGCTGGGGCAGGGAATAGTGTAAGGAAAAAGTAGACTTTCCTGATCTACCAGATGACACGCCGACATGTTATAAAAGTACCCCCGGTAATACCAATACACCAGTCTTGTATGAGACAGCCCTAGCATGTATTCAATATGGAGAGTGTGTGTTAGTGCCGAAGTGGTGACATGTGGAAGTGTAGGAGGACTACTGGGCCTTGGGATAGACTACTGCCCCTGAGATATAGGCCCTAGAGCCTTTGCCTAGAGTCGGACACATAAGAAAAAAAAATACTTGCCATAGTTTGAGTCTACTACCATCCTTCTTTTTATTCCGTGTTGGCTATGTACCAATCTCGTACCTACAATCCAATAACTTTGTAAAGAAAATTACATTTCTCTTCCTCTGACCTTTCCTCGGTCTTTGTTTTTGTATCATCTCTAGTCTCCTTTAACCCGCGCCGTCCCGGCGATGTGAATTAACGCGGCAACATTGCAGGGTCCCTAATTTGCACAATTTTCAATTTTCGCGAGTGATTTTGCGAGTGATTTTTGGCACGTATACACGGGACACCTTCCTCTATTCCTCTACAAGATGCCAAGCAGGAACAATGCCTTACACCGCATAACCTCTCCTCCCCCCCCTTGCAGGCTATTGTCTCGACAATTCACCTGTTACCAGTGACCTGGCCAATAAAGACATTCAGGGCCAGAGTGATTCCCCAATCGATGACAATGTGGAGGACAAAGTTTAGAGGAAGAAAGTCAGAAATGATGATCAGGTGATGTGGGAAAAAAAAGGTCATGAATGGTGATGAGTTAGTGAGTGAAACAATGCTTATAATGCCTATATTACTGTTTGAAAACCAATATACTCTTGTACTACATATAAATTCGTACCATGTAAATAAATAAATACTTTATGAGTGGATAAAATAGTCACCCTCCCACAGAACTCGTTTTCTTTGGTGCCAGCCTGTTAGAAAACCCAGTCAGGTAAGGAAGTACTCGCACCAAAATCCGGTATTTTAAACCTCAGGTGACCGATTTCTCTATGAATTTTCGATGTTTCTCACCAAAAGCGGATGTTTGAGCCAAAAAAAAAAAAAAAGGTCCAAAAACGTCGGGATGGGGCTGGTTAATATTCCGAATTCCTTTTAATTACGTTTTTTTTTTAAAATCCATACTTCTGTAATGTCCTCCATTTCCATTAGTTTGTTGCTCTTTTATTTTTTATTATTTTTTTGTACTTCATCCACAGTGTTCACACTCTGGAAAGTTACTTTTAGAGACCTTGACTTATTTCTCTCATGTTTCCCTAGCCTTTTGTGTTCCACTATGGCTTTATCTCAGATTTCCTCTGACACTTCTGTTATTATGTTCAATATATTTACCATCTCCTTTTTATCTCTACAAATTTTGTTTTTTATTTCATCTTCATCTATACTAGATCTGTTGATATATGCTAAATCTTTGACCAGTTTTGTGTCGTTTTTAATTATTTCTTTTGCTTCCTTTCTAATGTTTTTTTTCCTTGACTTATGTTTCTAATTCTTTCCTTACCTTCACCATTTCAGCATACATGCTTTCTACTTCATCTTTGCAACTTCTCATCACTTCATTTACCTAGGTTATCCTCTCTTCAATATCACTGCTTTGGTCTATCAGACTGCTTGCTTGATAATTGTCTTTGTATCATTTCTGAACTCTTCCATTATACTCTCATGGTTAAAAACTGTACTTGCCATTTCACTAATCTTCCTTCCAAGTGAACCTACGTCAACTGACAGCTCATCTATTGCTGTGTCTTTTTTTGTTTAATTCCTTTGCTAATTTCTCATTTTCTTCCTTCTGGATGCGTAATTGCTTCTTAATTTCACCTTCTTCACACTGAAAAATTTTCTCCAGTTTAATCACTTTCTCAACTAATTTATTATATGTTTCCATTTCAACCAGTTCTGGGTAGAAATCATCATCGTGTTTTCTACCTTGATCCCGTTTCTTAACTCCATTCATATTCACTTTACTAAAGATGGTGCTCATCTTGTGGTAATTTTCACTTAGAAAGATAACTTCTACTTACAAGTTTGCATCTCCCTGCTACCCGCCTGATGACAGACGACACCCAGCTGATGTCGCGTTGTATCAGCAGATTCTTGCACTAATTGGATGTATTCTATTATTGGACAACACTTTTGCTTATACTTGTTCTACTATATTAGAACATCATTAGTTTAACCTAGTACAGAGTTTGACACATATGAGTAGAAAGATACTATTTAGGTGTGGCCTGTTGTGGCCCAGGGTGGGATTCGCGGAACAAGGTGACAGCCTTGCTCCATCTCTGGTGCCTCTCTAGTATGTGTGTGTGTGTAATATTCAGAGGGAATATGAAAGAGACAATTCTCGTGAGAAATGTTGATTTAAAACACAAGTTATTAGCATGAGTTGAACAACACTGAAAGATATAAGGTTTAATCCATGCTTTTCATATTTTGCAGGCAACTCTATATATATATATATATATATATATATATATATATATATATATATATATATATATATATATATATATATAATAAATATATATTATACGTATCCAGGGGAATCGTGGTAAATCACTAAAGCAGACGTGAATGAAGGAATTCCAGGCAGAATATAAGAAGACTGGTCAAACTGCCTCCTGCCAGCACCACCCGAGTCCCCTGGGAAATACTAAGTATGTAAACGGATATATAGATAGATATACCCTGAAAAATGATATATATATATATATATATATATATATATATATATATATATATATATATATATATATATATATATATATATATATATATACAATGCTGGGCAGGTGCGCAAACACTTGTGCAAAGCGCAATTGCGCACTGTTGTGCTCCGGTGAATATCGTTTGTGCATTGCACACCACACACATATGTGGAAACCACATATGCTGAAATGATTAAGTAAGGAAAGACTTAGAAACAGGAGTTCAAGGATAGAGCATTTAAAAAGAAGTGAAGAAAATAATCCAAAACAATCCGACCTTGGTCAAAGATTCAGCAGACATCAAAAAATCTATAGTAATCACTGGTATAGAGGAGGAAGAAATAAGAAACAAGATTTCGAGAGACAAAAAGAAGATGGCAAATGTAATGAACATATTGAAGGAACTGTAAGAGGAAATATGTAGTAAAGACATAGAGGGACACAAAAGGCTAGGGAAATATGAGAAAAATAAATCAAGGCCCCTAAAAATAACTTCCCAGAGTGTAAACACTGTGGAGGAAATACTGAAAAATGCAAACAAACTTATGGAAAAAGAGGAAATAAAAAATGTATGGATAAAGAGATGCCTAACTCAAGATGAACTTGGATTACTAAAGGAGAAGAGGGAGGAGGCAAAAGCAAAGAATGAGGGAAGATCAGAGGAAGAGAAGAACACTTACAAAGTAATTGGATTGCAGGTTCGAAAGTGGTAAATTTAAATAGGAGGGAATTAAAAGAAGAAAGGTAGTGGGCCCAAGTCATGACAAGTATGTAAACAAGATGATTAAGTTGATGTACTCAAATGTAGATGGAATAGTATCTAAATTACTAGAGATGAACGATTATATCAAAGAAAAGGAACCACATATTGTTTGCCTAACTGAAACAAAATTAACACCAAGGATATCAAACGATACACTAAACCTAGAGGAATACAATATATGAGGAAGAGATAGGAACTTAAAAAAAGGAGGAGGAATTATAATATTAAAAAAGAAATATCTGCAAGTCAAGGAAATAGAAGCAGATGTACCATCACAGGTAGAACTGATTGCAGTAGAGATTAGTACATCTGAAGGGAAAGTAATTGTGGCAAATTTATAAATGCTGCCCAGATCCAACATTTGGGAGAAAGGAGAATATGAAGACGTGGCAGAGAAAACAATTCAAAGTTTAAGAGCATTACTACATAAAATGGAGGAGAAATCTGAAAGAATTATACTAACTGGTGATTTAAATACAAACTGGAATACGCTAGATATAAAAAGCCAGGAAAGCTGTTGGGAACTGAAGCTCATGGACCTTATGCTGGAGTTTTTCCTAACACAGCATGTAAAAGAAAGCACCAGAATAAGAGGACTTGACATACCATCAGTACTAGATCTTATATTTCCTAGTCAAGAAAATGATATTGACAATATAACGAATCAGCCTCCATTCGGCAAAGTGACCACGCAGTATTAAGTTACAACATTAGGATTTCATATGACATATTTAATAATAATGAAAGTTACAAAAAGGGCAACTATCATGACCTAAAGAAATACTCCTTAGAAATAGATTGGGAGAGCTAAGAGGACAAGATTTAAATGATATATATAGAAAATTCTGTGAACTTTATGAAATAGTAGTCCAGAACTGCATACCACAGCACAAAGAAGCATAAAAAAAAAGAAAGAAAGAAATGGGTCAATCCAGAATGTAAAAAATCAAAAGAAAAAAGGGATTTGTTGTGGAACAGATAGAGAAGACACAATAGTGAAAGGGCATGTAACAACTATAAACAGGCAAGAAACGATTATACAAAATTATTGAGGGAAGCCCAAAAACAGTTTGAGGAGGACATCGTAAGTAAAAGTAATGATCAACCGAAGCTATTTTACAGCTACATCTGAAGGAAAACCAAAGTAAAAGATAAAATACAATCCATTACAGAAGAAGGGATCACCTGCACACAAGAGAAGGATATTTGTGAAGCACTAAATAAGAATTTCCAATCAGTTTTTACAGAAAAAATAATTTTGAGAGGGATATTATAGAACATGCATGCCCACACATATTTCCAGGTATACAAATATCAGAAAAGGAAATACAGGAGGAGCTAAGTAAATAAGGGAAAGGAAAGGCAAATGGTCCTGATGAAATTTCAAGTTGGGTGCTGCATGAATGTGCAAAGGAGTTATGTAAACCATTATTTTTTGTTTTTTTCAAGGAATCCTTGGGACAAGGTAAACTACCTGATATTTGGAAGGAAGCAAACATTGTTCCCTTATTCAAGAAAGGGAATAGACAAATCCACTCAACTACCGAACAGTATCACTAACCAGTGTTGTAAGCAAGGTATTAGAGAAGCTGGGAAGAGAAGTTTGGGTAAATCATCTAGAACACAGTATGATAACAGACAGTTTGGTTTCAGAAAGGGAAAATCATGTGTTACCAATTTGTTGAGCTCCTACGATAGAGTAACAGAAACATTACTGAACAGAGAAGGATGGGTGGACAATATCTATTTAGATTTCAAGAAAGCATTTGACAGGGTACCACACCAAAGACTTTTATGGAAACTGTACAATCAAGAAGGAATCCGACGTAAACTGTATTGTTGGATGCAAAATTTTCTCAAAAAAAAAAAAAAAAAAAAAAAAAAAAAAGGGGGGAAATGAGACCAGTACTAAGGGGAAATTACACATCATGGAGACAAGTGACTAGCAGAGTTCCACAGGGCTCAGTGCTGGTACCAGTTATGTTTTTAGTGTATATAAATTATATAGACAGTAACATTGGAAATGAAAGCTATCTAACTATATTTGCTGATGATGCAAAAGTTCAAAGGAGAATTACTAACACAGACTCATGTAAAGAGCTACAAGAAGAATTAAATCAACTAAATGAATGTAGCAATACATGGCAAATGGAATTCAATGTGGACAAGTGTCATGTAATCAAGTTTGGTAAATGTGGAGAAAGAGCTGATTGGGATTATAAGTTAGGAAGCAAAACCCTACACACATCAGAAAAAGAGAAGGACCTAGGTGTGATTATCAATAACAGACCACCTCCGGCTGACCACATCAGTGATAAGGTACGGAACATGTATACACTGCTTCCAAATATGAGAATGGCATGCACATATGTAAATGAAGACATGCTAAGAAAGATAATAACATCATTCATCAGACCAACCCTGGAGTATGCGTCAATAGTCTGGAGTCCTCATCCCAAACAACACATAGATAAGATTGAAAAAGTTCAAAGGGCCGCTACAAGATAGGTATCAAGCTTAAATGATCTAAGCTACAAAGAAAGACTAAACAAACTGAATCAACCTACACTACAGGAGAGAAGGAAAAGAGGAGACATGATTAGGCTATACAAGTGCATATCAGGGAAGGAGAAAGTGGACATAAATGATTACATTACCTATGGGGATGCATCAGCAAGAGGACACTGCAAAAAACTGCATAAAAAGAGAGGCGATAAACGGTTAGGAAATTTAGTTTCCCAAATAGGACAATTGATCAGTGGAATGCACTACCGAATGAAATAGTGTGAGCCAAAACAATTCATAAATTCAAGGATATGTACGATAAAAATGGTTTAAGACACGGGACAGTACGAGCTTGACTCATTCCTGTAAAGATACAATTAGTTAAGAACAAGACCATGTGCAATATTGCGCTTTCGCACATGCCTTGCGTACCTGTCCTGTGGATTGCACACTGCGCAATCCAAGGGACACAAGGTCTTGGGAGCTTCCCCTATGTCTGGACAAGGGATGGGGGAGGCTTGGGCGGGTTGCGAGGGTTCTTGCGGGAGGGACAGAGGGTAGTAGCATGTCTTTAAATGCTTCAACAGAGATAATGTATTTTAATATTTTTATCTATCTATTGCCAGACGCTTCAATCCCGTTTGGGGTGGCCACAAACAAATTGCCTCCAAGTCGCCCTGTCCCCCGCCATTTCACTGCCCTGCTCCCAACTCACGCCCCTCTCTCTCATATAACTCTCCACCCCATCCCTCCATCTCATCCTCGGCCTCCTCCTCCCTCTTCCCCCCTCCACCTCACTCACATACACTCTCTTCGTCAGTCTGTCACCCTCCATCCTCTCCACATGGCCAAACCACCTCAGTGTGTTCCTCATAATGCTTCCTATCGCATCCACATCCACACCACAACGCTCCTTTATATCTTCATTCGTCAGCCTGTCTCTCCATGTGACTCCACAGGGTCCTCTTAAATAACTCATTTCCACTGCTCTCACTCTTGACTTGTGTCCTTCCAACAACGTCCAAGCTTCACTTCCGTACGTTAGGGTTGGTATCACAATACTGTCATGTAGTAACTTTTTCACTTCCATGCTCACTTCCCTGTTTCTTATCACTGCTTTCGAAGAACCAGCAACCTTTCTTCCTTGCTGTACCCTTTCAAGCACTTCACCCTCCAAACCTCCATCCTTACTCATCACACTACCCAAGTACTTAAACAAAGAATGGTTGGGGTTTATTGCTCATGTAATGCCACTCAGGGATGATTGAGGCTGGTCACTTTCATTTTAAATGTCAGGACCAACTGCCTAGCCCCTGGCTCCTACGGTCCTCATGGGGCACGGTAAGATAATAATAATAATAATAATAATAATACAGCAGACACAGTTCCATTTATATACCTATTGTGTCATGATGCATGTACTATAATACATATACATATTACTTACATACAAGTGTCTATGGAAATCCAGCAACAAAATAGAAACCCATCTCTATTTATTGTTCCACCATCCAGATTTCCTTAGGTGTTATTCCTGAGTCAGCCTTAATGGCAAACATTGTATAGATCTGGATTCCTACTCTGCACTTCATAACTGCCACAGATGACACTGGACCTAAATATTTACCCATATGTTGTTGATGCCAAATGAAGACCTAACTGCAACTTTGGTGGGTGGGTTGAGACAGGAGGTGATGTTTGGTGTGAGCAGCTTGGTCCAGTAATCAAAAAGGCCTGCTTCAATAATCCCCGTGATCCTGAAAAACATTATGGGAACAACTAAGGTTTTTAGACTTTTACTGGACTGTCTGATTTGACTTAAATTGTTCTTGCTCTCTTAATGCTTCGTGGGCAAGGGGTTATCAAGTTACACGGAAGGCTGATGGGGTCCCGGCGGACACCAAACCTTAATGGTGTATTTCTGCCATATTCATGAAATTATAACTACTAAACTTTGTACACATGTTGCCCAGGACACGGCACGTGAAACCAACCCACAAAGTGTCCCTTTATTATTATTATTATTATTATTATTTTAACCTGTACCATCCCAGGCATTTCTGCAATTTTATACCCACCTAATCCCCGACCAAAAACGGAAAAAATATTTATTGCATAAAACAATCCAAAAGGACATATAAGTCAAGGAAAAGCCAATAATAGTGCTCCTTATAGGAGAAATAAGAGCAGGATGGCCGTCGGTCGTGTTTTTAGCCCAGTTTCCCAAGCCGTGAACAAGTTTTCCCACCCAGCTGGTTGGGATGAGAGAGAACGGGGGGGGGGGGGGAGGAGGAGAAAGAGGGATTCTCCTTTCTCAGTGTTCTCCACTGGCTCATATTCCTTCCCAGAATAGGCATCTAGGTCTTTCTCTTCTGAAGAATCACTAAATGGAGGGACAGAAGGGTCCATGTGACAATTTCAACAGCCTCCTCCAGCCCAATGAGGCGGAAAAATTGCGTGATTTTCGCGACATTCTCATGCTACGACAGACAGTGGCACACTGATGTTACCCACCCACGCAGAACCAAACTCAGTACTACAACTGCATGGACAGTGTGTTGCCAATATATTAAGCTACTCCTTCACAAAAAATCAGCTAGATTAAAGCAGTTTGAGACGTGCTACAGCGCTCGAATTTTGCTGTCGGCACCATCACGTCGCTTGGGTTAATCGAGACGTTTTGTACTGTCGGCACCATGCCGACGGCGGGATTGCACGGGTTAACAATTTTTTTAAATCAAAATTTTATTAAAGTTTGAGTGTGGAAGAACTGATTCTGCACTAATTTGAATGTCTGATTATCAGTATTCTTGGAACTGGTTCTCAAAATATTAACAAGTTCATGTGTAGTAGTAGTAGTAGTAGTTGTTCCCTAGGCAGTCTGGCCGAACAGCCCCGAGTCCCTTAGGAAGGCCATGGCCGAGGCCGGGCTTTCCCACAGAGCTCTCAAAGAGTGTATGTTGTGTTGTTGGCATAGGTCATTGTGTGCAATGCAGTCTTCCATAATGTGCTTAATAGTATGGGGTGCTGTGTTGCATCCTGGACAGGCATCAGCGACGGAGTCATCCAGCCTCTTTTGGTAGCTTAAGAGGGCTGGATGGTGCCCACATCTCAGTCTGGCCAAGTGGACCCTGTCCTCATGAGGAAGATAGGATTCAGAAGTGTGGATGTCAGGAGGCCGTGCATGCAGCTGTGTGTTGTCTTTCAGTGACTGAATGGAGTGGCGAGTGATCTGAGTGTGGATATGCTTCTGGAAGCTGGTCTGAGGTGGGCAAGGGGGGAGAGATGACAGTATTTGTGTATGGTATCGTGTGCTGGGTGTTGTTTTGATGTTCCTTGGTGTGGGTGAATGTGCTGCCATGTACTGCAGTGGATGTTGTGGTTTTGTGGAGGCTGCAGCAAGAAACTGGGTGCCTCTCATGTCTAGATGATCCTTGACTTTGAGGACTTTGGTTTCTTGAAGTAGGTGGTCTGTGGGTGTAGTTGCTGTGCAGCCTGTGATTATTTTTAGGGCCTTGTTCTGTATGGTCTGTGGTGTGTTGTAGTGTGTTTTGGTGAGGTTAGAAGCCCAGGCAGGGCTTGCATAATTCATCACTGAACGTATGTATTGTTTGTATACTGTGGTGGTGGTTTCTTTGTTGTGTCCGAATGTTGTATGGGCAAGTGACCTCAAGGCATTGAGTCTTGGTGTTATTTTATTTTCAATGTTTGCGATGTGTTGTTTAAATGACATTGATGTATTGTATGTTACACCAAGGATTTTGGGTGTATGTGTGTGGTTGGGGAGTGTTGTTTATGGTAAGGTGTGGGATGTGACTGTTCTGCTGTCCAGTTTGTGAGAAGAGTCACTGTAGATTTGGCTGGGGCTATTTTGAGCCTGTTTGTGGTGAACCATTCGTGTAGTGTGGTTCACCACACTACACGAATGGTTCGTCATCATTCAACCTTACCTCAGTTGAGGTAAGGTTGAATGATGTGTGCAGCTGTGTTTGCGTTTTGGTGCGTACATGTAAGTGTTATATCATCTGCAAAGGAAGCTATGTGTATCTGTGGTGTGTGGGGTGTGGGTACGTCGTGTATGTATAGGTTAAAGAGTGTAGGGGACAAAACAGATCCTTGGGGGACGCCGTTTGTGAAGTTTCTGATGTTAGAAGACTGACCAACAAATGTTACGTGTGCACATCTGCCTGCTAAGTAGTTTGCCAGCCATGTTTTTGTGTTATTGTGCATGTTTGTGTTGAGTATTTTGTTTGTGAGGTTGTGGCGGGGGATGGCATCAAAAGCTTTGCTAATGTCTAGTGTGATTAGGACTGTTCTGTGTGGTGGCCTAGCTGAATTCATGCCATTGAAAACTCTCTGTGTAAGGTCTGTAAGAAGGGTGTTTGTGGAGTGTAGTGGTCTAAAGCCATGTTGTGACTGGGCTAGGAGAATGTGAGGTGTGACTAGTTGTAGTACCAGTCGTTCAGTGACTTTAGAGGGGGTGCAGGGGAGTGTGATGGGGCGATGTGAGGAGGGTAACGTGGGGTCTTTGTTGGGTTTAGGGATAATGATGATATTGCCATGCTTCCAGATGTTGGGTATTATGTTGTGTGAGTAGCTGTAGGTTGATATGTTGGTGAGTGCTTGTATGCCTTGTGGTCCTAGGTGTTTAAGGTGATTGTTGCTTATGTTGTCTGGTCCACAGGCAGATGAGTGCTTGAGGTTGTTAATGATGTGCTTCGTTTGGTTGTAAGTGAAAGGTGCGTAGTCTGGGTCTGTGGGGAACTGTCTCTTACGTTGGATGATACGTCGGTCTTCGGGATGTGGGTTTAGATGGCTGACTTGTGAAAAGTGATTGATGAGAGTGTTTGCTTGTTGTTTGTTTGAGGGTATCGTGTCTGTTGTTGTGATGGCAGCATGTGATTGTGTGGTGTTGCTGTTGGAAAGTGTGATGCTGTTTAGTGTTTTGTAGAGTTTGCTGATGTTTGTTTTGTGGTCAAGTGTTTGGAGGTAATTTTTCCAGTTTAGTGTTTGCTGTTCTGATATTTTATTGTTTATCTGAGAGTTGAGTTCTTGTATTTGTTGTGTGGTGTCTTGTGTATGGGATGTTGGGGAGTGTCGCAGTGTGTCCCGTTGTCTGATGAGGCCTTGAATTTCTGGTGTGAACTTGGGGTTGTGTCTCTTTCTGTTGCCTCTAGGGATGTGTCTTTTGTCTGCATTTTGTATTATTGTATTGAAAGTGTGCACAGCGGTGTTGATGTTTGTGATGGGTGTACTGTTTAGTGTTTCGAGATGTTGTTCTGTTTCAGATACAAAGGTCTCCCAGTTGGCTCTCTTATAATTAGTGTATGTGTTTTTGTGGCCAGCTGGGGTGACTCTGGTTTTGGTAGTGATGGTGATTGGGAGGTGATCAGAACCCAGGGTTTTGACCACTATCCATGATGTAGTGGGGGCGAGGTTTGGGGAGCAGAAGATGATGTCTGGAGATCATGGGAGGAAGAGGGCTTGGTGTGGGATATGGGTATGTTGGTCTAGACTGTTTAGTATGAAAAGATGATCTGTCTGGGATTGTAGTACCAGCCCTCTGTCTGTGTCAGGGTTGTTGACATGCCAGGCCGACGACTTGGCGTTGAAATCACCACCCAGGATGATGTTGGGTATGTTAGTGATGTGGTGTATATGTGGAGAGTAATTGTGTGGTACTGTGGGGGACGACTGGGGGGGAATGTATGTGTTAGCGATTGTTATGTGTGATTTGTTGCCAGTGCTTATTTTAATTGATTGTATTTCTGTTGTGGTGTCATGTGGGGGGAGAAATGACTTTGTGTGTGCACTGGTATATGCAAAGTTGATGGATTTGTGTATCAGGGTGATGAGTCCACCACCACCACCACCGTCAGCCCGGTTTTGTCTAATGGTGGTGAAGTTATGAAATGTTGGTGTTTTCTGTGCTCTGTGTAGTTTTGTTTCTTCTAAGATGGCAATGTGTATGTTCAGTTGTTTGATGAATTGTGTGAGTTCATATTTTTTGGTGTTTATGCCATCTATGTTTAATTGAAGGATGTTTATGTTGTGTGTGCGATGTGTGTTGGCTGCTGCGGCACGGGGAGGAGGTGGTGTGGGTGGAGGGGAAGGAGTAGGAGGTGGTGTGGGTGGAGGGGAAGGAGTAGGAGGAGGTTGTAATGGAGGCGAGGGTTGAGGTGGATTAGGATGGGTTGGATTGGTGGGAGTTGGAAGACTGGATGGTGTGGGAAGGGTTGGTGGGTTTGGCTGTGGAGGTGTGAAGGAAGTAGGAGTAGGATTGGAAGGAGGGTTGATGGGTGGGGGGAAGGAGCATAAGGACCAGATCCAGGCGTTTGTGTAATGTTTTATGGATGCAAGTGTTGTGCAGGTGTAATGGGTCCAGTTCTTGCAGGAATTGCACTGAACTGAACCCTGTGTCTGTCGGCTCGACGTGATAGGTTTTGAGCATGTTGGACATAATTATGTATTTGTTGGTGGGTCCTGGATTGCTCTCAATGTCCCCGGCTAGAAGAAGTCTAGAAATGACAGCTGGGGAGTCATTTCTCGGTGTAGAAAAAACGGTGTTGTTGTGTGTGTTGTGTCGGGAGATGTGGTACTTGGCCGGGCGACCGAAGCCACTCCCAGGTACTCAAGCCCCGCATGGGGCCGGGGGGGGGGGTTGCGGTGGTTTGGCCTCCATGCTGTCCTCCTCTTCTCATCGACAGCCTCTGGGGGGTAGACCCACGACAAAGACGCCACCGCTCCAGGTCCACAAGTTCATGTGTAAAGTAAATTAGCATGATCATAAAATAAAACTTTCCCTATAATGTTCAAATTTGGTATAATAATTTCTTGTTTCATCCTCTTGATGAGCATCTTCTGTATTACTACCACCACTTTCATTTCTAGAACCATCATCAGCACTCACAGGAGACTCAATACTACTCACACTAATTTCACTGTCCGATCATTCAAGCACTTCATAATCATCACCATCGGATAGAGATAAATCACCATCTGAATAATTTTCATCTTCTGTCACCTTCTGCCACCGCCATTGAGGCATAAAACTTTGCTACTGGTATTGACATTGTCATAATGTTTATGATCTGAAATATCTGAAAAAAAAAAAAATAGTCACACGAAAGGCCAAGTTGGGTCCTGGCAGACCCCACTGACATTTATTGCAATGTCATTCCTTAATCATGCGAGATTTATTGCTCAAATTTTATGAGGATATAAAATAACCATCTACAATAAAAGTCATGAGAGGCCAGGCTGTGAAAGTAAAAAATGGCTTAATGGCAACATTTTAGAAACATGCTAGGGTCTGCAGGGACCCTGTTTGCCCATGAAGAGTTAAGGCTATTTTATCCAACTGTAGGGAGACCTTGTTGTGGAAATGTTAACGAAGAATGTACCAAACCCTGTAATTTAAAACCTCTACTGAAATTAATAAAATTATCCGGTGGTACCGAAAGTATGAATAAAGACTCCATCGTAGTGAGGAGGTGTAACCAGTGGGGTAAAGAATGAAGGAAGATATAGAGCACTTTACAATTCTATTTTTCTTTACACGGGTGTCCAGTGTTGGAGGGGGATGCCTTCAGGTGACTGCACAAACAATCATCCCTCAGCTCACTCCCTAGCCCCACAAAAGAAATATGGTGTGCTGTAGGAAAGTATATTTTCCTCCTGCAGTCCACTGGGTTCATGTCCTATGATCCAGTGGCTACGGCAATAATCAGGGTGCCTGGTAGTCTTGTAACTCTGTGATTCTGTAGCCACTGACGGAAGACCTAACCACGTACGTGAGTCTGATCTTCATGAGATCGCTGAAAGTTTTCCAGTCAAAAATTATGTTTACTTATATTAAGGTGCAGCTTATTAATCTGTCTGAATTTAATCTGGACAATGTTAGTAATGTAAAAGCAAGTGTATGAACAATATCAACTCAAAGTAATGTATACTTACTTCTGGTTGAGATGTAAATTTACGTTCTTCCCTATCCACTCCCTAGTGGCTGAGACATAAATTTTGTTAATCATTACTAACCATATTGCATTATAAAAAGTAGAAGATACAGCCAAGTAGGCTGAAGACACTAACATTAAACGATGAGCATGTGTAGCAAATACCACAGTGAGCTGAGATATAATGGTAAATAACTTGTATTCATAAACCAACAACAGAAACCTAAAAAAGTAGGATCCAGATGTACTCATATAAAGAAAACTAACAAATTTTCCTGATAGCAACTTTTCATAGCAGATGAGTTTCAACCCGCTCCATCCCGGCAGATTTTTCACAACTGATCCCCCCCAATCCCAGCAGTTTTTGTTTTTTTTGTTTTTTTTGCTCAAGCCTCCGCTTTTGGTGGGAAACGATGGCAGATCACAGAGAAAGTGCTAACATGAGCCTAGAAGTGGTCTAAACAGGTGACCCTCCAGTCCTCCACGCATCTGGTACTGTATTCTCTGGAGGCGCTCTGCTGCTGTCCTGATTTCTATGATTGGGGTTAATAGTGGAAATCACTCAAAATAGGTAGAGATTTCTTAATTTGGTACAAAATAACATGTAGTACAGGAATATAATGGTTTTCACACAAAAATATAGGCGAAATAACGAGTGTTCCATTGAGCGAGCATAGTGAAATCACCAAAATTGGTCACATATGACTCGCTATGACTGTTGTTCCAGCATACATTTTTTCAACTTACATAATACTTTTCCACTAATTTTATACCCGTTTCCACTTTATATAACGGTTATCACATATTTCCAGGCCTTATGATTATATTTAGCGTAATATTAGCACATATTTACTTAATGAGCAAACTCGCTATGACTGTTGTTTCAACTTGCACTCTCTTTTTCAACTTATATAATACTTTTTCACTAACATTACTCCATTTCCACTTTATATAACTTTTATCACATATTTACGGGCCTTACTATTATATTAAGAGTCATATTATCGCATATGTACTGGCATTACTCTTATAGTGACCATCATATTATCGCAAGCACGCACAGTATCAGTTATGTACCGAGGTGTGATATTCCCTGAAACATGGCTCAAGGCACAACCCTAGGTTGCATTCCACACACTCGTATCTCATCTCTTTCCTCTGACTGGCTGGTCTTATTTTAGAGTGCTTGCATACGTGTCAGCAGCGCTGGGGTCTAGGATGGTTTGATTGAGGAGGGATGCTGCTGAGGAAGTGGCATCCTGTGAGGCATAGGGAATTCTGGGTGGATGTGGGGGGGCGGATGTGGTGCTGGGCCTGTCCTGTGTGTACCTGCTGATAATTTCACGAGACAGCTCCCTCACAAACCCCTCAAAGGTCTCAGAGGTTCCCATTGTCAAGGCGTGGAGCTAGTGTGCATTGAGGACCATGATGTCAACCAAGTGGAAGAAGAGCTTTTTGTACCACTTTATCATGATCCTGGCACACTCCACACTGGAAATCAGAGTCAGACTGGTCCACTTGCCTCATGTTGACATTGTAGTCCAGTACCAACTCCAGTTTCCAAATGTGGTGTCTTCTCTCACTGCTGTAATCCACAGAGTCTATGCAGTGCATCAGGGGGCGGTGTACCAATGACAGGAGGCAAACTTCCCTGTTGTGGTTCCATATGGTGGTGAGGATGTTATTCACCTGGAAGAAAACCACCTCGTTCTTGTCAAGTTTCCTCCCAACCTTGACCATATGGCAACAGATTCTCTTGACTGTGCCACAGACTCAGGTGTCGTGAAGGTGGAGGTACCGAGTGAGAAGGGGGCTAGGTACAAGTTGTCCAGGTACAAGACGTGATCATGATGAAGGTACTCCTCTATCACTGTCTTCACCACGGCCCCAGAAAGTCCAATACTTCAATCTTCTATTATGTCTGTCTGTGCACTGGTGCACAAGACTATGTCTTGCACATAACTAATCTTACAGTCACACGTAACAAAGACCTTGAACCCACAACGGTGTCTCTTGTTGGGTATGCACTGGCGAAAAGAAATATTGCCTCTCCACAACATGAGACTCTCGTCTATGACCAGGTCTCTGAAAGGATAGAAGTATGAGTAGAACTTTTCATGCGGTTGTTTAAATACCATCCATAGTCTCCTCATTTTGTCAGTGTTATCAGCATTACCAGGGTCGTTGGCATCGTAAAATTGGAAGCGGCTGAGAATTTGCTGGAATCGATTATGACTCATTACCTTGCCAAAGAAAGGTGTGCTGGTCATTGGGTCCGTTGACCAGTATCCCGGAATTTGTTTTTTCCGTAGAATACCATCAAGAGAACCAGAGCCAAAAAGATGAACATCTCACCTAGGGTTACTGGGTAGTCGTATTGTTGGGAGTGTCTGTTCATCGTACAGTGATGCCCGCATTCACGGCACAGGCTGCTTGCAAATATATTCGTCTGCTCCACTGCGTGGCCCACAAACTCCTCACCAAAGAACAGATGGAAGAAATCCACCCTAGTGGAGCCTGCATGGATTCCAGGAGCCATGCAGCCAGACCACCACTCCTCGGTGAAGGGGTGAATGATGGGAATGAAATCACTCCCATCTTCCCAGTCCCATGACACTACCGTCTCCAGCCTCGTCCCCATCGTTGGTTTCGTCGGGATGGGGAGGAGAGGGTGGTGGGGGAGGTTGGGGAGGTGGAGAGCATTGCCCTTCCCCACTCCCACTCCTCTTCCCTCTCCCTTTTCCCTTCCCCTTTCCCTTCCCTTTCCTTCCTTTCCCCACATCACGGGGCTGTGGGGAGGATGAGTGGGAATCTTGCGGGGAGAAAGAGGTGCTAGGTCGCAGCTGCTCCTCACCTGCCCGCTGTCCATGTGCACCACATGCTTGCCCTGCCTCCCTCCCACCACCACTTTCTCTTTCAATGCTCAATCCTGCCACACCACCTGTGCCTTCCCCAGACAAACAGAAGGACCATATCTTATTTTCCTTCTTGCCACACCTTCGGCTCCAAGCAGTGAAATCCTCTCCCTTCCCAACCACAAGGTAACACCACGCCCTACTGCGCCGTCCTCGTCCTCGTCTTCATCAGATCCTTTGTCTAGGGGTTGGAGAGAGGTGCATGCACATGTATGGGGTCCATGCTAGCCTTCCCTCGCCCTACGGTACGTGACATACTACCTTCCTTGGAAAAGGTACCTCCTCATCACTGCTGCTCGTTTCATCATCAGGCAGCACGTAGTCCTAGTCCTCCACATCATCATCTAGTGGAGAATCACCATCTCCTGTGAAGGCGTCAAGGGCGGCTTGAATTTCGTCATCAGAGAGACCTCAGTGTGCCATGTCTGTTCTGGGTTACTGCTAACAGGTGAGTGACCAAGACAAGGGAGTGCACGGGTCACACGAGGTCTGGAAGGGTCCCTGCCTGGCGGCAGTTAGAGGAGGCTGGCCCGTGTTTATGTACCGAAAATCACACGCGAAATTTGAAAAATGTGCAAATGACCAACCTTGCAATTGCAGCACATCCATAAACGTCAATGGGAGTCACAGTGACAAAACGTTCGGGAGCATATGTTTGTTAATGGGACGCGGCGGGTTAACACAAATGTTTTTTTTCCTTACATATTCCATTCTTATATTAACCCTTGTTTGGTAACTTTATGAATGAAGAGAAAGATATAATGAATGAATCTTAGGCGAGATTTAGGTTTAATAAAGTTAGCAATTATGAAAGCACAATTCTCACCTGCGACTGAGGGACTGGATCAAAGGACTACCCTTGGGTCCTGCTATGGCCATAATTGTAGGCAGGAACTTTGCTTTGGCCAAGTAGAAGTAGCACTCGCCTTGTGTATTGAAAGATGGATTAAATTTTAGTGTAGATATTGCAAAAAATCCGTTCATGCGTCTACTTATGGATAGAAAATTTTATCTTGTCACTAAGGCTTTCATATTGGATAGGTAATATTCTTCAGATATTTCACTCACGAACTGACTATCAGTATTTTCTTAACACCCTCAGGCTCCTAAAATTCACTCTGCCCTGAAGAAAACCGTCTGGAATTAGCTGGAAGATTTTACTAGACTTCTCCCAACCATATGAATGTTAATGGTTACAACACTGATATTCAGGGAGTGTATCCTCAAACGAACTTACGATCGTCTCCCTGTCGTAATTTGGATTTGTTTCTGCAAGAAGGACAAGGAAGGAATTCTGCAGAATGTTTGGAAGGTCTAAGGCCTGTATTCTTGTCTGTTAGGGAAGCTGAACACCTTTACTTATAAGATTAATTTTTGTTACACATTTCTCTCTTCTTCTGTGTTACATATATCCTTCCAATATCGCCACACTTCAAAAATAACATAGAATTATATTTCAACAGGCAATATCCAAAAGTAAATCGCTAAGGATGAGGTCTTAAAGAGCTTCCGTAACCGAGGAGAATACCGACTCATGTCTGAAATTAATCCTACAAAATAGACAAAAATGCCGTGACTTGTAACTGTTCCTGCAGGTAGGACATGGAAAGGAACATTCAGAGTCTTGCCTTGTATATAATCCTTCCTGGGTAAAGAAATTAATGTTACGGCGGAGAATCGATCGTAAATATGTCCAGTATCGCACCCCAGGCTACTATGACACTGAATGAAATCGGTAGCAGTTTTCTGGAGCTGACTACTACACTCACTTTACATTAACTAGGCCCAGATATTTTTTTCCTTTTGCAGCTTATTTCACACAGCTTATTTACAAAATGGGACAAGTATGGATCTCTAACACCCCATCTAAAAGAATTTCTTCATGACTTGCATCACATTCTAGTGTTAATCTCTTGTTAAAACTCACCAATCAACATGACGAGACGATAATTTTAGGCCAAGCTTGAGTAAAACGGGTGTATTTATTTCGACCATATGAG
Organism: Coenobita brevimanus; assembly: GCF_032717465.1. Classification (NCBI taxonomy): domain Eukaryota; kingdom Metazoa; phylum Arthropoda; class Malacostraca; order Decapoda; family Coenobitidae; genus Coenobita; species Coenobita brevimanus. The sequence continues at coordinate 36,507,565 of NC_136993.1, read as the reverse complement.
GGTTGAAAGTGAGTACAGTTTATATTAAGGAGAGGAACTTGATAATTACAAGTAATCAAAAAGTAAACAGAAAAGCAGTATTGGATAAGAGACTGGTTTTACAGAATTGTTGGCACAATATTAAGGAGAGTTATAAAAAGTGATAGGAAGGAAAGGGAGAAACAGGAAGAGAGGAGGGCAGACAGAAACAGGATGATAAATGCAAAGTAGGCAGCGCTACAGGTGAGTGGATGATGGGCGCCACTACCTACCAATAATAAATACATGTAAAAGTCCTCATGCATTTTGGCATGCTTTTCCCAGTAGCATCATCACCATCATCATCAGCCTAACATTTGCTACCCTCAAAAGTATGTAATACAGTTACCATTACCCTTTACATTCGCATGGTCACGTCTTTACACTACATTGCAGCTGACAATAGATGATTGTATACGCCTGAAAATGAATTATAAGAGCCTGACAAAGATAATCTTGTGGCCATTAAATCCTCCCTAAAGTAGAAGAACGCCTGTGTTTAGCGTCAGTTTTAATTATGTGAATCATAGGAGCAGGAAGTAAGATACCTTTGTGAGAAAAGTCCTGAGCCATGAACATGCGTAACGTCAAGTCGCTGGCAACCAAGACATGGTCACCTCGTCTGACCTGAGAGTCCAGCTTCGTCATAAAGTCCCGGCCCAAGGCAAGCTTCAGGCGTCCCTTGTGTTTCAAGTTTGCCACGTCTCTCAGTGGTCCGTTCTCTTTTGTCTAGGCGAGGATAATATATGATCTGAATGACAGGTAAACTGCGATGCCCTTCCTTTTTTATTTATTATTGCAGCCATTTGACGACTTTATTCAGCCTAGAGAAGCCCTTGAATGCAAAATTGTTAAGGCTGTGTCAGATCACCAAGGCTTTTATTCCCTTACTACTCTTATGGTAGTACATCACAGGTACGAAGGTAATAATCCACCTCCTACATCTAAGTCTAAAAATTATCGGGTCTACCAAATTTATTATTATAATTATTATTATTATTATTATTATTATTATTATTATTATATCTGCAAATATCCAAGTTGCATAAAATAACTTACAGCAAATGCGTCAAGCAAGGCCGAGCCCGCTGGAAAGAAAGCGGTGACTGGACTGGCAACAATATCTTCCAGTGACTGTATGGGCATGGGGATGTATCTGATGGCCAGGAGGGACATAAGATTGCCGGCGTAACTTAGGAACAACACCAACATGGCCAGCATCCACACTCCCAAAACCACACGTTCCCACCACCACCAACCCGTAGACTTGACCACATCTGGGTTAAGTTAGCATTGGTTAGGATCAGCACTAACATGGCCAACACTACACACTCACACCACCATCCTGCACACTTGGCTATATCTGGCTAAGGCTCAATTAATCAGTGCAAATAGTGCCAACAGCTGTACCTTCTCCATCTCCTGTTTCTCACCACCATCAATATCGAATGAAGATCACACCTGAAAATAAATATTTTTTATTTTGCAGTGCTGTTCATATGGTGAAACATTTTGTGACTAATCCCAGCTGATTGATTCAGTTGATAGAAGCGATCTACATTATTCCTTACAGTACAACACAGCTATGTTTCAAGAGGGGAGGATGCAGAGGGATGTTTTGCATCACTGTTAACACTACACGTGGCTCCACTGGACGTGGACGAGCAACCGCCCACGCCTGGTAAAGATGAATAGTACCTGGCCGTGAGAAGGTATTGCTTTCTTACTGTTCAGAGAGCAATGTGTCTGGTGGACGGGTATAGAAAGTCTGTAATAGTGGAGTAGAGTAAACTTTATAAAGTCAATCACTTCGTTAACGTTTTCCTGTTACCAGACGATTTTATTCATATTTTATGAACCCCTTCGTAGCGAAGGAATAGTAAAGACTGACTCACACAGTCCGAGGAAGAAAAAGAGTAGTTACGAGTGGAGTGGACAGGAAGGTGAACGTGGAGCACTTATCCCCAGAACTACTACTCTCTGGCATTCACTTCCTGGGAGTTGTTTCCTACAAACATTTAATCCACTTCAATTTAAATCCAGTTGTTATAAATATTTTATGAATGGAGGATGCCTTAAGGCACATGAACTTATTATTATCCCTTTGTTTTTCCTTCTTCCATTCGTATCTATATAAGAAAAAAGAAAAGTATGTGGTCGGCTAGTGGAGGCTAGAAGAGATGTAGGGGAGCTGAAGTCTGCAGTACTAGTGGTGAGGGTTCCGATTTATTCCCCTTCTTTGGAGACGTCGGAATAAGTTCGTTTCCTTTTCCGTGGACTAAGGTGTTTGTAACACTCCTCGATGGAGAACTATCCCCTCCTCCTCCCTTCCTCATAGTCCCACACTCCCACTTAACCCCGCCACTTTTCTCTCCGACCCCATAACCCCACCCGATACCCTCCGTACTCTGGCTTACAGCCGGCTAGGGGTTTCTGTACTTCAAGCACCTCTCTCATTACATGTAGTCCAAACAACTAATTAAGGAATAGTACAGTATATATCATAAACCAAGTTAGGAAAAGGTTTACTAAACTGTGTGTGTGTGTGTGTGTGTGTGTGTGAGAGAGAGAGAGAGAGAGAGAGAGAGAGAGAGAGAGAGAGAGTTAATAGACAGGGAGCGACAGGCGGAGAGGGAGAGGGAGTGGAAAAATGAGAATTGAGATAGTTACGGAGAAAATAAGATGGGGAGAGGCAAGGAATGAACAACGAGAGCTAAGAAAAGAGACAGAGTGAGAAGAAGAGACAGTGAGAGATGAAATGAGATACAAGGAGTGTGAAAGGGAATGAGAAGAGGGAGACTTGAATAGAAAGGCCGGGAGACAGGAAAGTAGAGACAAAAGGGGAGACAGCTGAGAGAAAATGGGAATGGAGCAAACATTGAAATAGGGATAACAAAAGGAGAAAGTGGGAAAGAAAGCTACGGGAGGGAATACTGAGAACGATAATGAGAAAAATGAGAAAAGGAGGCAAGGTAACAGGGAGGAGGAAGAAAGTGTGTTACTCTTTAGGATGCAGGGAAAGAACTAAGCAGGATAAAACGAAAGCACTGAGGCTGAGTAGAATGAATGTAACATTCAAGTAAAAAGGGAGGAAGAGAAACAGAGAAATTAAAGAAATTTGCGGAGAGAAAGTAGAGATTAAGGGTGGGAAGAAAATAGGTTAATTTTTAGGGCAAGAAAGAAGACAGTGGGAAGAGAGGAGTGAAAGAAGAGATTTCGAGTGACAGGGAATGACGGAGAGAGGAGAAAGAAAAAGAGCATTCAGTTATTACTGAGGAAAGAAAGCAGTGAAGGAAATGGATTTAGTACAAGTAAAGAAATACGGAGAAAGTAATGGAGAAAAAAAGGTAAGACGTGACAGATGAAAAAAGTAAGAGAAAGTTGTGGAACAGGGAGGGAGAAAGAAAAGATGAATGAGGTAAGGAAAGTGACAGAGGGGGAGAAAGACGAAGAAAAGAAAGAGAGAGAGAGAGGAGGGCCGAGACTGAGTAGATAGCTAAACAGAAAGAGGAAGGAGGAAAAAAGAAGCTGGGGATGAGACAAAGGATGCAGAGAAAGAAAGAGAGGGGGGGGGGAGCACACAGACAGGCACAGACAGATAGGTCGACAAATATTCAGAAAGTGTGTGTGTGTGTGTGTGTGTGTGTGTGTGTGTGTGTGTGTGTGTGTGTGTGTGTGTGTGTGCATGCTTGCGTCCATGTGTCACTTTCATAACATTGTTCCATTTTTTCACCTGCGTGTTTTCCTCTACTCTGCTTCAGTTTCTCCTCTCACCCACTTTTTTTTATCAGTATTTCTCCTGATTGTTCTTACCATTCCAAGTCTCTCTCTCTCTCTCTCTCTCTCTCTCTCTCTCTCTCTCTCTCTCTCTTTCTCTCTGTCTCTCTCTCTCTCTCTCTCTCTCTCTCTCTCTCTTGCAGTATTCCATTCTTCCCCTCCTTTCCTTCTCACTCTTCTTCCCACCTCTCTTTTTCTTCCCTATCTTACATCATTTTACTCTCTCTCTCTCTCTAGGAATAAAGAGATTGTTCTCACAGTCTATATCTCCTTAATACGGTCACATCCTGAGTTGCTGTGGAATTTTCGTAGCTTGAAAAAGACATACGTCGACTTCAAAAGAGTTCAGGAGACTAAGGTACCAGGTTCGCCTGAGGGCTGTGGGACATTTTTAGCAGAAACTCACAGACTACGAGGTCAGCTCATGAAAGTGTTTAAAATCTGAATGGGTTTCACAATCATTACATACAAAGTTGCTTACTCTTAACACTCACTCGGCACACAACCATGGTTGGAAGCTGTAAATGAAAAATTACCAGCAGAATTACGTGAAAACTTTTTCACGTGCAAGATCTGCTCCACATGGAACTGACTCAACATGGACGTTGTTAACACTACAGTACAGAAGTTTAAGGGATTCATCGGCAGGATCTTACACTAGAATAAATGTGAATTGGATATGCATTCCCAGGTAAACAAGGAGTATCTCCATGGTATGGCCTGCATAGTCATTAAGATCCTAACTTTTCCTTGTAACTCCTCTTTCTCTCTCTCTCTCTCTCTCTCTCTATCTATCTATCTATCTATCTTTCTGTGTGTGTGTGTGTGTGTGTGTGTGTGTAAAAGAGGTGTCTACTACAGCAACATTTAATCACAGCAGATTTATTCTCTCTCTCTCTCTCTCTCTTTTGTGTGTGTGTGTGTGTGTGTGTGTGTGTGTGTATGTGTGTGTGTGTGTATGTGTGTGTGTGTATGTGTGTGTGTGTGTGTGTGTGTGTGTGTGTGTGTGTGTGTGTGTGTGTGTGTGTGTGTGTGTGTAAAAAAGGTGTCTACTGCTGCAACATTCAGGCCACTTTCACACGAGACCACCGGTGGCGGCCACCGGTGGTCTCGTGTGAAAGTGGCCTTAATTACAGCAGATTTTCTCTCTCTCTCTCTCTAACAGTGTAGCATACCTTTTTCTAACTTGGTTTATGATATATACTGTACTATTCCTTTATTAGTTGTTCGGACTACACGTAATTAGACAGGTGCTTGAAGTACAGAAGCCCCTAGGTGGCTGTGAGCGAGAGTATAGAGGGTACCGGGTGGGGTTATGGGGTCGGAGAGAAAAGTAGGGGTGTTGGGTGGGAGTGTGGGACTATGAGGAAGGGAGGAGGCGGGGATAGCTCTCCATCGAGCAGTGTTACAAACACCTTAGTCCACGGAAAAGGAAACGAACTTATTCCGACGTCTGTACCATCAGAACAGCCTTGTGACAGCCACATGAGTGACAACAGCACCTTCTTTAAAGACAGCACAAACGTACACAAATAGTGTCAGATATTTTCATACAGTCAGTCCATGTGCATTCAGTTTAGATGGAGCATATCTATTGTAGCTGGCTTCTTTGTTCTGGTTACTGGTGAACATACAGGATGCTTGCATGATGACGGAGGAAATACTTAACCATCAGTGGGTCATGTGGACAATATGATTGCATTTCTTTGCATGTATATGGCTGGCCCACAGAAAGTGTGTAGTGGTAGACCCTTCTCATATGTCGGACGATGAGCATTGCAGCTGACTGTGTACATGTGGATCACGTTTGACCGATTATATCGCACATGGAAGATATCGTAAACTTGAGCAGGTTCCATGGTTGCTGAGAGCTCTTCTGAAACAAGATCATACCACATCAGAGGACTTTGAAGCAATCTCACATAACCATTTACTACTACGACATTACAGTATGAATTCTCACCTTGACGCAACAGGACACGCAGGCAGCTGGAAGCATTTGTAAACCACCTGGATCGTTTCACATCTTCAGGTAAACTAAGAGAAGTCACCAGCATTAAAGACCCGAGCACCCCGACGAGCTCCACCAGGATACCACCCCACACCAGTGGTCTGAAGGGATACAGGAAGCCCCAGGGATCCACCTCGGACGATCCAATACGGATGATGATGCGGGTGTACCATATTGTTACTGGGGCAGTAAAGTCGACCGCCTCTGTGCGGGGGGCTGTGACCTGGAGCAGTGTCCGCCCAAAGTCTACTTCCTGAAAAATATAGTGATAATAATAGAAAGCTTAGGTTTATACTTAACTCCAACACACCGACTCTCGTACTCGTACAGGTGGCGATCCCTGGGTCAAAGCTGTGACTCTCAAACTTGTGTTGAGAAAGATATCGTGCGTGAATTTAAAGCCATCTGAGTCTGGTCTGGTTTTCAAAGAATGCCAGACACTCCATAAAATCTCGTGACTCACCACTACAGTGTGGCCAACTTGATCAATTTTTTGTTAGGTTTGGTGATTTCAAAAATTCGCCCTGCAAAATTTTTTGCCGTTCAGTTACTTGGCAAAATTTTAGCTACTTTTTTCATTGTTTGGTGACATTGTTGGCAGTTCTTTGATCAAACCTATAGATATATATATATATAGATATATATATATATATATATATATATATATATATATATATATATATATATATATTTAATAATAGAACACAGGAGGAAAAATAAATGAATAAAAAAATCCATACACCAGATTAGTGGCCTCCACCATTCATAAAGTATCTGTAACAGTTGGCCTTGAACAGCTATAGGTTGAAGTTTGGGAAACAATTCCGGAGAAGCGAGTTCCAGGGAGATGCAGTTCAAGGGAATAAAAAGAATTCTGATTGGCACAAGTTCTGCAATATGGCTGTGTGACATTTCCAGTCATGAGCCATACCAGATCCCCGTGTAGCACGAGGGAAAGCATGGAGAAGTGGCACAATGGACGCAACTTCGTCTGAGCATTTGCCATAAAAGTATCTGTAAAATAATGCAAGGGAGGCAACATTCATTCTTACTTGTTGGTGAGGTAGTGTATTTATAATAGCAGGGTTATTAATAATTCCAACTGCTTTGTTCTGGATTTTGTCTAGTTGTTTCAGTGTAACCTCTCCACATCCATTCCACAAGGTTGAACAATACTCAGTCTGAGAGTGCACATGACTCTTATAAATTATAGCTAACTGCTGGTCAGTGAACAAGTTACGGTCTCTGTACAATAATCCACGTTTCCTTGTGGCAGTTTTAGCAAGTGATCTGACATAAAAGGTCCAGCTGAGGTCATTGTTAAGTGAAACATCGAGAATTTCAATGCTTTTGGAGATAGGAATATTAGTAGCACTGAAGGTAATATACGAATCTGGCAATATCTGTCTATTAGTAAAATGTATATGTTTGGTTTTACTAACATTAAATGAGACAAGGTTATTTCGTTCCCATTTATTGACCTTAGATAAGTCTTGATTTATGGGGATGGCTGTACTGAGATGAGAGAGATATTAAACTTTGTAAATGGATGTTTGAGTGTGAATGAACTGTGAAGTGTTGAGTCATCTGCATATGAATGGATGGGGTGGTGGGTGACAGATAAGAGATCATTAATATGAATTAGGAATAGGGTTGGTGCCAGAACTGAAATAATTTAAAAACATCAGCTAAGGAAAGAAAGTTAATATAAATAAAATGGGCACCTGTCATTCATACCAATCGTTCGTGTTCTGGACACACTCGTCTTGTACCACTCACCGTGACCATCTTGTCCTGTTTCTGTTAGAATACTTAGTTGAGTTACACCCCCTTTGTCCTACACTCACTCATAGGCTACAGCTAGCCTTTCGTGAGGAACGTTTTTCTGGAGTCGAATGCCCTTCAGACACGATGGTTCGTGATTGAAGATACCATAGTCAGATTTCTGAGCCAATGGATTGTGCCCCAAACTCAATTTGAACTTGCATGGAAAGAATAACGTTTTTGTACTGCCGAAACGCTTTAAGGAATGCTTTGTAATATAAAAAAATGTATGTTTATGGTGTTTTTAAGTGCATTTATGTAGATGATCATTGTGTCATTAAAATGTTTGATGCAAGAGTGAATGATTCAACAAAATTAGTAAATGATTTGCTTCAGCCGATTGACTCCCTGTACTCTAAGACCATCAACCCAGAAAAAAAAGTGACTCACTAGAAAGTTTTCTGGATCCTCACCCTTCTTTCAGTTATAAGTTTGAGTGAGAAATGAGGGACTGCATGTTTCCTCATAAGGTAGGTATTGTAAAAGGTATATCCACTTAGTTACTGAACTTGTAAAGCAATTGCGTAATCACTTGCCTGATAACGTTCGTGTCTTGAGGTCAGTGTCATCGGTAAGTCCAAGTGAATGTCTGCAAACTATAAAACCTGGGATTCGGACTTGGCTAAGAGGTTTGTTGGTGACGAAAGTACTTTGACCTGCAGAGACATTCAGTGGAGAAAATTACAATATACAGAGTTGAAATAAGCTTCAGACACAATTCAAATTTGGGCAGAAACAGCAGATTACAAAGGGGGAACTGGGGATAATCCATACAGTGATCTTTCTGCCCCAGCTCTATCATTACTTTCATTACCACATCCAATTGCTGATGCTGATCGTGTATTTAGCCAAGTGAACACTGTAAAGTCAAAACTCAGGAAGAGAATGAGTTTGAAGTGTGAAAACACTCTTAGCCATAAATTATGGACAGAGAGGGCAAGGAAAGCACTGCCATAAATACCAGTTGTCTGAGGAGGTCATGAAGAACATTGGCACAGTGTAGGCTTACAAGAAAAAGTCGGGTACCAGCTCACATAATCCTTCAACCTGTACCCTGGCCATCGAGGAAGATCAAACAGACTGGAACATGACTGATTTATTTTAACCACCTTCAAAATAAGTGCTGATGCTCATTGAAGTATTAGTCGTAGAATTTACGTTACTCCACATTTTCCTTACATCGTTACTCTCATAATTACGCACTGAGTCACTGTCGTCACTTAGTGTTTTCAGTGTTAACTTTCTTGAAGTCTATATTTAACCCGAGGGTCCCATCGACGTATGGGTATGTCGCAACGTTTTGTCACAGCTAGACCCATCGATGTACTGGTATGTCACGCAACTGCAAGGTTCATGATTTGCAAAATTTTCAATTTTCACGTGTGACTTTTGGTACATACAGTATACACGGGTCACATTCCTCTATTCCTCTACAAGACGCTAGGCAGGGACAATGCCTTACCCCGCGTGACCTCCCCCCTCACGCCATTGACTAGGCAATTCACCTGTTACCAGTGACCTGGCCAGTAAAGACATTCAGGGCCAGAGTGATTCCCCAATCGATGACAATGTGGAAGACAAAGTTTATGTAGCATTAGAGGAAGAAACAGTCAGAAATGATGGTCAGGTAATGTCACCAAAAAAAGGTCAGGTATATTGATGTGTTAGTGAGTGAAACAATGCTTATTACTATATTACTGTTTGAAAAGCAATATACTCTCATACTAAATATATATTCATACCAAATAAATAAATAAATACCGTTTATGAGTGGTGTGGAATAGTTACTCTCCCATAGAATTCTTTTTCTTTGGAGCCAGCCTGATAGAAAACACAGTAAGGTAAGGAGGTACTGCTACCTGTATCGAGTATTTTAAACCTCAGGTGAGCAGTGCCGTATTTGGGATGTGGGGGGCCTGGGACCCGTTTTGGTGGGGGGCCCATCCCAAGCATCAAATTAGCATGGTGCTAAGTGAAAATACATTTTTAACCTTCGCACTGTTGCAACGATATGCTCACTCGCACGATACAACTCGCTCCCCAACGACCTATGATACTGTATTCACAAACTGATGTCAGTAAAGGTAAGGTAAAAACGATACTTTCTGAAAAATGTCCACATTAATTAGCCCTGAATAGAAAAAAAAACAAAAAACAAAAAAACAGAGTAGTCCTGAAATGCACTGAACACTTCCTAGCATATCACACAATACAGAATAATCATGAAGCGAGAGAAAAAAAAGCATCACAAGTGTGCACTCACCACTCAACACTTGTATACAGTAGACTGTTGATTGAACGAACAGTTTCTAGATATCTGGTCTAGTCCAGGTGCTTTCCGCAATTTTCTAATGGAGAATTCTCTTATTAAATCATCAAAATCCAATGAGCGTAGGATGTCCGACTTAGTGCTCATGACTGTCAAATTCACATCACTCCTGTGTCCTGCTTGTTCGTAGGCGATTCTTTATCAGTTTCAGTTTGGAAAAAAAAAAAAAACATGCTCAGCACTGCAGTTGCTCACCATTACAGCCAGGTACATTCTCAGCGCTACCTCCACACAGGGGAAAATATCTATCACACGCTTATCGTGGATAAGTTTGTAGAGAAATAGTTTAGCGCTAACGTCGTTTGGCTCTTCGTCAGCATAATATTCGAAAAGGCAGCAAACTGGATGAGCTCTTCAGGAAATGAAATCTCCAGATCGTTGGGATAGACATCCAGCAATTTCTTAGCTGCTCTAGACAGTTTCTTTCGAGGATAGCTTTGTCAGTCGTCCGAAGCAGTTAAGCGATCTGACATCAGTTCATACACATGCAGCCGTTGGTTAAGAGAAACTATGAACTGATCGATGACAGGAATGAAATCCTCTGACAGTGACAACAAGTGATCAAACATGAACAGTTGCTGGCGGCTGGCACCGGCTCCAGGGCTGTCAGATTTGAACAAGGGTATATAACAAAATTGTTCAATTTTCATTCCCAGATTCAGTTTTTCATTAATAATAATAATAATAATAATACTTTTTTTTTTTGTTTCTCAAAAGCACCAGTTCTTCCATAGGGAATTCACAAGCACTCGACAGACATATACATTGTTTTTACAGTTACAAAAATTGTGACATCTCTCATACACATTACATACTTCATCAGTAAAAAAAAAAAAAAAAAAAAAAATGAAAGTGGCAATATTTAAACCCTAGTAATCATCCGTCATAGTACCTCTCTCCAGGTCATAGCATTTTGAAAAAAAAATCTTTCAGCGGTCTCTTGAAGGAGGTCCAGTAGAAAAGAGTTGTCTTATGGACAATGGCAATCTTTTATATAATCTAGGGGCTCTATACACAAAAAAAAAAAGAACGCTCGGAGAAAGATGACTGGTGAATGGCTCCAGGTTCGTCAAGACACAAGGAATCATCTCCACTCCGTAACATCACACCCGGACGTGCCGATGGGAGTTTTAGCAATTCAGAAAGATCTTCGGTTCACCAAACTTAAGAACCTTGAGTGTAATGACACAGTTTAAATTCAGTTCTAGCCTTTACTGGAAACCAATGCAGCTCAATTAGGAACGGTGTAGTCGATGCTCTCGGGGAGAGACCAAAGATAGGCCGTGCTGCCTTGTTCAACACAGACTGAAGTTTTGTTAGTATATTATTTGGAAGGCCAATCCACAGCGAATTACAATAATCAACACGAGACAAGACCACTGCATCGACCAATGTTACGAGGCAACGTCTATTCAGGAATTTTCTCACAGAGTACAGATTTCTGATATGCAAGTTGCACCGTCTGACAACTTAAATAATATGTTCCTTGTATTTTAACTTTGAATTAAAATGAACACCCAGATTTCTAACAGAACAGACTGGATGAAGCTGTGACACACCAATGTTCAGAGCCAGGGTATTATCAGTGTCATTACCAAATTTCTTAAAGATTGATCATTCATGTATTTACCTCTTGCCAATATAGGTACATGTATAAGGGAAAAAATTATTGATTTGAAAATTATTGGCATATGTTCTGTATTTTCATGTTCTAAAAGCTAACAAATTAATTGAGTACATCATCGAATCAAGTTCATTACCATCTCCAAATCCAGTACTAAATCATGCTTATTCTTTATCTGACGGATTTTTACCAAAGCGGTCCTGTTTTGGTAATGAAAAATACCTAATGTCAAGTTGCCCAACGTTTGGTGGGAGGCCCCTTCTGGTGGGAGGCCCGGGGCCCAGGCCCCGTGGGCCCACCCCTGAGTCCGGCCCTGCAGGTGAGTGAGTTCTCTATGAATTTTCGATGTTTCTCACCAAAAGTGGAGGTTTGGGCCAACTAATTTTTTTTTTTTTAATTGGTTGGGACAGGGAAGAGTCAGTGGTGGAAAATCGTTCGGGATGTGACAGGTTAATAGGTGAACGACTTTTAGAGGCCGATCTATTGACTTTTAATTTGCATGAGTTGATAACTCAGGGCACCAGTACCTGACAGCCAGCCTGGGGTTGTGGCTGGGGGAGATTAAGAGGTTTTGTATGAACATTATTTTTGCTACATTGCCATATTGTGAACGTGGTAGATGAGGGCTCCCACCATTGACTCTGTAGATGTAGAGCTACTTGAAATGATGCAGCTTGTTGCAAGCCACATGGTTTCCAGTAACTTAGGAAATAATTTACTACACTGGATGATAACTATCAAAAAATGATGCCTGGTAATCCACTCGGAAAGCACTCCAACCAGTTGGTGCCTGTGAAGATTTTTATCCAATGGATGGTTGATGTTTATTACTCGTATACTGCCACTTAGAACCGAGAGACTGGTCATCATCATCCTAAATGTCAAGTTTTAGAAGCTTTATCCTAGGTCCCTACGTGCATGACAGGGTAGAAAAGGACTAGAGGATACAGATGACTATATTGCATAACCAGTATATCTGGAGGCAATGAAGTGTGAGATATAAGGAGACTGACGTGCCTCTCTCTGCAGCATGCCAATGATGCCTGTCCAGGAGCCATTCATCTGCCTGATGCCAAAAGCCCAATCATCTGGTGTCGTGTACCGGTACCTTAAAAAGAAAAACAAAATCTTAGTCGGTACACGTACTGTGGTTAGGACATCCACGCGATGAAAGGTTGAAATTCTGCTTCATTAATTTCGTACCAGAGATGCGTAAAAGTATAAGAAACTGCATTCGTAAAGGCAGCTGAAGCATTATCACTTGTATGGCATTTGACAGTGAACCTGAGTGATGGGTCAACACATCGCCCACCAATATCAAGACATCTGTTGTATAAACAAAATACACTTTCCATCTTTAACCAACATCCAGATTTCTTCATTTCAGTGTAACTGTAAAACATAATGCAGCATATATAAATACCGTGCGTACAGGCCTAGGGTTTATATATTTATACCTGATAACTAATGACAGTTTTGTTCAGCTTTTAATGGAATTTTCAAAATTATTAGTTCATTAACCCTAGGAATAAATGGAAGCTCATTCAAAGTAACGAAAATATAAGGTAGCTACAAAAATTACATATATTACACAAAAGTTCATTATAGTGAAT
>NC_136993.1:36452578-36494269 GCF_032717465.1 Coenobita brevimanus | reverse complement strand
AGAAAAAGGAAAATCATGTGTTACCAATCTGTTTGAGCTACTATGACAGAGGAGACAGACACATTACAGGAAAAGAGAAGGATGGATGGACAGATATCTATTTAGATTTCAAGAAAGCATTTGACACAGTACCACACCAAAGAACTTTTTATGGAAACTGTACCATCAAGGAGGAATTCGAGAGCAAACTGTTTTGTTGGATGCAAGTTTTTCTCATAAAAAGGGAAATGAGAAAAGTACTAAGGGAAATTACCATCATGGAAGAGAAGTGACTAGCGGAGTTCCACCAGGGCTCAGTGCTGGCACCAATCATGTTTTAGTGTATACAGTAATCCCTCCACTATGCGATGTAATAGAGCCAAAGAGCATTTCCGGAAAGTGGTCCCGTCCGGATAGAGGGCCATGTCACTCCTGGACTTGTACTTATGGACCCTAACTCAGAAAAAAAAAACACCTACACAACTCCCTCTCGACATGCATAGCACCTATTTAAGACCCAAATCACACCAATAAGGGACATAAAAGACTGAAATAAATGGAAAATAACCTTAAAATGAGGAGTTTTAGAGGTGAGAGTTTATACAATATTAAACATTCTGGGGTACTTACAACAAGGTCCCTGGCTCATTGGACTGGTGAAATTCCATGGACCCTAACCTAGCCTGGACTCAGAAAAAAACACCTCCCTACTGCACATGCATAGCACCTAAGACCCTATTCACACAAATAAGGGACATAAAAAGAGTGAAATGAGATGTTAGCAGTAAGTACAGTATGGAAAAATACAGTACAATATGAAATATTCTGAGTACTTACAGCAAGTCCCTGGCCATCTCGATAAATAACCCGCCTCCTCTCAGACTCTGACCCAGTAAAAAGGAGTTCCTGAAGCACCTGCAGTACACTGTACATGAAAGTCTTGCACCATTGAACTTAGTCATTTGCACTCAGAATTCCATTCTCTTGCAACGCTGCGCACTCTAGTCTTACTTGCGCTCCATTTGTCACCTTAACCCCTAAAACGTTGGAGTCGTTGCGTTTGCGACAGCTACGCCAAAAAGGACATAACGGGCGGATCTTCGAGTTTGCGATTCGAGTTAATTCCTTGAATAAACGCAGGCAAGGATGCGTGTTCTCTAGCTGGTACTGTCTATCAGTACCACCACTCCTTTAGCTACAATTAGCATACTTTACCTTTGTACTACTGACCTCCGTTGTTGCCAAGTATCGCGATTTTTTCCCCCTCCCCTTCTCCAACCACGGCTCCTGCCTCCAGCGCCTGGTTGTGATACATGGCAGCGCTCTGACTGCTCAGAACTGTAAATCTGCACTCTCCTATCTACCAAGCAGTTTATGCTAATAGGAAATGCTTGTTTCCCCAGTTGTCACACTAGGGTTTTTCTTTTCACACGGTTTGCCCCTGTTTAGCGTCAGTTTACCGCAGGCTTTCAAAGTGACATTATGGCGAGTTCTAGCTTCTTCAAGTCGGGTATGCGACCAGCCCGACAGGGAATGAGAAATAAAGTGACAGGCGTAATGCAGAATAAAAAGCGCACCTGCGGTGATCTTTTGGGAAGTAATATGATTGAAAATAATGTAGTATACGTGTTTTTTAGCCGTGAAAAATGGAAATGTTTGTTGAGTGACGGGAAGACCGCCGCCATTGACGCTGCATGTCGGCCGTACGCTTCATTGATTTTAGCACTTATTTTCAGTGCTTATTGTACAAATACGGGTTCCAAACTACCTGTAACATTGTAGTATAAAGTTTACTGTGAGTAAGAATGAGGCTGTCGTAGAGGGGAAACCGGGTTGCTTGGAGAGTGTGAAAGTGAAGATTTTGTTACAGTACACAACTTTTGCAAGTCTCCACAAGTCCTTGGAGTAGTCCACAAAGGCTCAACATCTTGTCTCTGGAGAAAGCTTCGAATGTAAGTTACTATCTGCCATACCAGAGTATAACTGTTCCAGGGTTTAATCTCTGATTTTTGGCTAATATTTTCCTACAGGTACTCAGACCGCGATCGAACCCCGCTACTCTCGGGGGGGGGGGGGGGTCGGCTGTCCATTGGCCGCGCATTAGGGGTTAATGGAAATAAGTGTTGCATTCTGGCAGCTTAAAGTCTTTGCACTTCATAAATCCTTTTTCCCTTAAACATAATCACACTCTAGTTTATTTATGCTACATTGAAAGTCTATTAAATTAGTGTCCCTTTCACTCAGAATTCTAATTTCTTAACACTACGCACTGTTTTTTTTATGAAAAGGACTCGTGTGTCGTGATGTTAATAAGAGGACGAGTTTATGTCCAGGCTTGGGCCTCAGCATGTACTGCCAAATCTTTATATAATGGCAAGAGATAGTGTATCAAATGCAGTCACAGTAGGTTGTAGTATCATTAATGATATAGCCAGGGATGGGCTACGGAGAGGGGTGTTCAGATTCGTCAAATAGTCTAATGACGGTCACAGCCCAGATGAAGAATATGTTACTGGAATCCAAATGTCCCTCAGAACCATTTGGAAGGCATTTGACTGGAAAGGGGCACCAAGAATCACTCCAACTGTGATTAACCAGATGAATCTCCAGTTTAAGATACATTTTGAAGAATTGTTAAATCCTGATAATAGCGAGGAAGAACCAGTTGACATCGAGGGACCCGCTCTACTATTCCGTGCTTGGACAGTCCGGTTTTACTGCATATGAAGCAGAGATTTCGATAAATTCTATGCATAATAATAAAGTTCTATCTCGTCTGTCCAGGGTTACTTGTCCACTGTTGTTGTTGTTTAGTTCCTGCTAACGGTTTAATGTTTTTCAACACGGTATTCTATCCTGCAGATGTTGGTGTTAAGCAGTAAGTTAATCGAACTGTTTTACAATCAGGTGACAGACTGCTGTGTGGGAATTACAGAGGTATAAGCATTCATGGACTCGTTAACCAAGTTATACGATGTACTCATATTGAATAGACTATAGTTATGGAGTAATACTGATAAATGTCAGGCTGGAAAGCGATGCCTAAGAGGTGTTGTCTAGAACAAACTATGAAAGCGCTAAGATTATTGTTATTGGTTATGCCAAGTACATGAAACTGAAATTATATGTCTTGGTATTTGAATTATAGGCAAAGCGCTTACAACATATGTTCTACGAAGTAAAAGTTTTTGAATCATTGAAAAGCTCTGGGTTGTGGTAAGATTATGTTAATAGCAATAAGGAATATGTACAGATGTACCAGGAAAATATTAAGGGCGCCAACGGTGAAGGCCAAAGTGCGGGTGAGGCAGGGTGCACTGTCTAGCTGTTTGTTACTCATCATTTATGTAAGATGGTTAAGATGGTACAGCAGGCAATACAGGCTGACGGTTCTTTGGTGCCATGCACATGCTCCTACTTATTGACGACACCGTTGTCATTGGTACGTCACGAGAAATGTGTAAACGAAAAGTAACCATTGTTCTAGAATAATGCAATGAATATAGAATGAAGCTCAGTGAAGGTAAGACTGAGTTGCTTGTTATTAATCATAGTGATAAATTTCCAGTTATGGTCCAAGGCTATGAAATATATTATAATACTTTGTATTAATAATTAGGAGTTTGGTTCACAGATACAGGAGGAATGGAGGAGGTGATGCAGCTGAACAGAGTGAGGGGACAAAGTGTAGTGAATAAAATCGCGTTGTTTCGTTCTGCTAATGCGGACGTGCCAATTTTTTTTACAATCGTAGAGTATTTGACACACCTGTTACATCTGCCTTGTTGTACAGTACTGAAACATGGCTCACTAACAGCTGTGTACACGTGACAAAGCAATATAAAAAAAAATATTCAAATGTATATTGCGGGAGAGACATAACACAAGTATCATTTTTTTTGAGTGTGAGTATGGATTATCCCCGGTTAATCATATTTTGGTTGTAAGAAGGAAACATTTCTTGGAAGCCAAACTTAATATCAGAGACAGAGAAGTGCCATTTCATTTTGTATAACCTATGCCGAGAGGAAAATACTCGAGGTTATCGGTTTATGCAAAAATCATTAGGATCTGATTGTACTGAGAACCCACTGTATCGGTTAATCGAGGTGACAGTGAAGAAGCCAGATACTGCATCCAAATACTTGACATACAAGACTGACCTTAACCCTGAACTAAATGCACATAGGATTCTCCGACCGAGTGTACATTCCCGATTATGTTCGGCAGGCATTCACAAGGATACAGTTAGGCCTATGTCCCACAATCTAAAAACTGAGACAGGAAGGTGGAGTCGAGTGCCAGGGAAACAGCGTTTATGTCACTGTCAGTCGGGGCATGTACAATGGGTCACAAAAGTATCAGTGCATGATATGCGTGAAACATTTGGGAACACAGAACGAGCGTCACTAAAATATTAATGTAGCCCTGATGTCGGGAGGTGTCATTATATCGCCAAATAGTAATTTCTTCTTGCAAACATATTGCAATTGATATGTTTACATAAACAGACATTGTTGCTGCATAATGAGTTGTGGGTAATGTATAGCAGTTGTTCAGATGTTTTCGATAGGCATCGGACCCCCTCTGCACCGATACTTTTGTGACCCTGTGTACAAACTAAATGCCACGTACTGCTGGAATGTGCACTTTCAGAACCATTACGTCTAAAATTTACTAGACAAATCTTTATTGAGTTAAAATTATTACTATTATTTGAGGAGGAACACATGGGTGACTTCTGTGACTATGTTTTTGAAGTCATGACGATGTATAAAAATAATTAGCATCACGGAATTGCGTGCCTGTTCCTGTAGTTAATGTTGTTTGGCCACCATGTTAAGAAAAATAATTTATACTTGTATAATATGTTATAAGGTATCGGACTAATTACTCTGATTATTGAACCATGTTTTACTTACGTAACCGGATTGTATGAACGCATTTTGTAAACTTATGGTCAATAATTTTACTATCATCTGTCCATCTTCCCTTATTTTCACTTTAAGCATATATAAATTATGTACATTACCTTTCCATTGTGACTTGATTCTCAGACTTTGTTTAAATAACACACCTTAAAACAGAGGTGTAAGTAAAGAAGAGCAACATGGAGTTGGTCATGGCCAGGGTGTTTCGGAGATGATGAAGGCGGTGGACTGGGAGGCGTGTTAGGATGAGGAGCTTCGTCGACCACACCAGGAGGTGGCTTTTGCGAGACCACCAAGTGAAGGAAGCAAGAAAGCCTGGGTCATCACTCGCTGCTACCACCATCACAGACCGAGACACCTGCCCCAGCTGGTGGCATCATCAGAGTAGAATGAGTGGTAAAAAGAAAATAACAGGGTAATATGCTCCACAGTGTCCCTGAAGATTGCCTCTGTGTAGGTGAAAACATCTGAGAAACAAAGAATGGGCTCTTTCCTTTGTTCCCTTCCCACCATTTTAACACAATAATTCTGCTGTTAAATAACTGCAATAAGAGCCAGTATAGAAACCAGAGATATACTGAGTTACTGACTGATTGGCTGAGTTACCAAGCACAAAAGTAGTGAAAAAATCATTAGAATCATCATTTCAGTAATGATGAAGAGAAAACGGTCACAAGTATCAAAATGTTATTTTAATAAAACCTTTAAACCATTTCAACAGCTTTCAAATGACCCCTAAATGAATATTCTAGATTAATTTACAGACGAATGATGGTAAACTTTGCATGAAGTGGTTTTGGTCTAAGCCCGCAGCATGTGAGGCTAAAATATAGGAGATACCACCATCGACAGTAATGGTGTTTGTGAAGAAATTGCAAACAAATTAAATTAACTGCTATTTTCTTGAAGACAGTACAATGTGGTTTTTACTGTAAGAGTGTCATCAGACGTTTAACCCGCCACGTCCCGTCGACGTATGAGTACGTTGCAACATTTTGCATCTGCCAGTCCCGACAACGTACTGGTACGTCGAGCAATTGCAAGGTCCCTAATTTGCAAAATTTTCAATTTTCACTCATGATTTTTCGTAAGTATACACGGGACACCTTCCTCTATTCCTCTTAAAGATGCCAAGCAGGGACAATGCCTTACACTGCATAACCTCCCTCCCCCGCACACCATTGTCTCGCAATTCACCTGTTACTAGTTACCTGGCCAATAAAGACATTCAGGGCCAGAGTGATTCCCCAATCGATGACAATGTGGAGGACAAAGTTTACATAGCATTAGAGGAAGAAACAGTCAGAAATGATGATCAGGTAATGTGGCAAAAGAAGGTCAGGTATGGTGATGAGTTAGTGAGTGAAACAATGCTTATAATGCCTATATTACTGTTTGAAAACCATTATACTCTCGTACGACATATAAATTCGTACCAAGTAAATAAATAAATACCGTTTATGAGTGGTGTGAAATAGTTACCCTCCCATAGAACTCGTTTTCTTTGGTGCCAGCCTGTTAGAAAACCCAGTCAGGTAAGGAGGTACTGGTATATGGATCGAGTATTTTAACCCCCCCCCATCCCGACGTTTTCTGGGCAGTGGTATGCCCCAGTCCCGACATTTTTGGACCTTTTTTTTTTTGGCTCAAACATTCGCTTTTGGTGAGAAACATCGAAAATTCATAGAGAAATCGCTCACCTGAGGTTTAAAATACTCGATCCAGGTAGGAGTACCTCCTTACCTTACAGGGTTTTCTATCAGGCTGGCTGCAAAGAAAACGAGTTCTATGGGAGGATAACTATTCCACACCACTCATAAACGGTATTTATTTATTTATTTGGTATGAATTTATGTGACGTACGAGAGTATATTGGTTTTCAAACGGTAATATAGGCATTATAAGCATTGTTTCACTCATTAACTCATCACCATTCCTGACCTTTTTTTGCCACATTACCTGATCATCATTTCTGACTGTTTCTTCCTCTAATGTTTGTCCTCCACATTGTCATCAATTGGTGAATCACTCTGGCCCTGAATTTCGTACCGTGGCATGACATGGCTTTACTGGCCAGGTCACTGATAACAGGTGAATTGCTGAGAAAAGGGCATGCAGGGGGTGGAGGAGGTCATGTTGGGTAAGGCATTGTCCCTGCCTGGCATCTTCTAGAGGAAGGTGTCCCGTGTATACGTGCCAAAAATCACTTGCAAAAATTGAAAATTGTGCAAATTAAATTGAAAATTTTGCAAATTAGGGACCTTGCAATGTTACTGCATTAATTTACGTCTCCGGGATATGAGTGCACATCATGTGAGGACGTGATTTCACGTCTCCGGGATGGGGCGGGTTAAACCTCAGGTGAGCGATTTCTCTATGAAATTTCGATGTTTCTCACCAAAAGCGGAGGTTTTAGCCAAAAAATTTTTTTTAGAAAATACCTCGGGATTGGGGGATGTCGGATGTGCAAAATAGCTCGGGATGTGACAGGTTAAAACGGCGACGATAATGAGCAAATAAGTTTAGTCGCCTTCTCATGCTCATCATCTTGAAGAATGATGACAATTTTTGGACAGCTATCACAGTTGCATATCTCAGCACATATTGGTCTGCTAAGATGCAAGGACATATTCTTCCATTAGTGCATATTTCATCCCTACAGAATAGGTGGGTCAGTTCAAGTAGTTCCATTGGGGCAGACTCGTTCAGACTTTGCATGTCTTTATCATATCTGACCCAACCATAATCAGCAGGATCCATTGTATTCTGCTCTGCAGTGTGGATAATATACCAGATTATAGTCTGTAACATGACTTTTAGAGCATGTTGCATAAATACATCATCAGCAGGTGGAAGGGATGACTGGCTTGTTCGTTGAGTTTCCCATGCTAAGATGCAGCTCATCGAAGGTATCACATGACTTGCCTGTACTACCCTTCTCATACATCAAGAGGAGGAACTTGTAGCTGCCTTCAGCCCAGCCTCCTTATTTTCACAGTGTACTTCTCTCAGTCCCATCAAAGTATACTGGTGTTTTTGGAAGATGGTATAGGCAGTACGCTTCCCAAATTTGAAGAGACCACTGGTTGTGTCACAGCCTGTAAAGGCATGTGCATTTGGCAACACTTCTGTTTCTCAAGTGCTTCATCAATTTAAGGTACAGGTATGAATCTCTCCCAGGAGATAAACTTTCCTGAATGCTCAGAGTGCATCTATACATCATTGCTTAATTTCCCTCTACTTTGGTTGTGCAGAAACAGAAAAAACAACAACTAAGACTTGTATAATGACTTTTGATAATGGTGCTTGAAAAAGATGACGTAAGTGTGGCATGTATGATTATCTTTGTGTCTGCTTCATCATGGGTTGAGAATAGCTTATCCTAATCTCTGCCTCCTTAATCAGGTACTTCTCTCACAACTTCTCCACTGGGATGACCTCCAGCAATTACAAGCGTCTTTTCCTGGGTAATTCTCTCTGGGACCTTTGCCTTTATGAATTTGCTCAAAAAGTGAATGAGAGTTATTTTGTTATGTCCTGACCTGAGAAACTGTCTGTAGATGGGAACTAATCTATTATATATGATCATGTTATGAGAGGGAACACCAACAGTAGATAATATGTCTCCACGTCGTTGACATTCTTTGCCTCTGATACTTAACTAATTCCAGAGCAGTCATACACTAATACAAGGGTCTCAGAACCAAGGTCAGAATTCGTGTATATGGTGATCAGCTTCTTGACTACAACTTCTCCAAGGTCATCAAAGGTTTTGAACTGTATTTCATTAACACCTTGGATAAAGTTGACGCAGTTAATGATGTATGGAATATGGAACATGGATTTCAACTCCTTTTCTTGCAGAACATTTTCCTCCAACTTGTGTCCTAGATCTGACTTTGTGGCTTTTCTCATGGTTCCATCGGTATGCAACAGTGCAGGGGGCACTGAGGTTAACTCAAATGACAGAAATTTCCTCACATCAATGTCACGATGCTTTGCAACTGATGGTAAGTTCTGTCATTTCAGTTAACCCCAGTTCCACCTGCACTGTTCCACAGCGATGAAACTATGAGAAAATCCACAAAGTCAGATCAAGCACACAAGTTGGAGGAAAATGTTCGGCAAGAAACGGAGCTGAAATTTAAGTGTCACACACCAGCAGCATACATCATTGACGGCATCAGCTTTATCCAAGATGTAAATGAATCACAGTTCAAAACGTTTGATGACTTCGGAGAAGTTGTAGTCAAGAAGTTGATCACCGTATACACGATCTAAGAGACCTTGTAGTAATGTATGACAGCTCTGATATAAGTTCAGGTATCAAAGGGAATGAATATCAACGACGTGGAGACATATTTTCAACTGTAGGTGTTCTCTTCAATAATATGATCATAGGTAATAGACTAGTTCCAAACTACAGATACTTCCTCAGATCAGGGTAGAAAAAAATCGCTCTCATTCACTTTTTGAGCAAATACATAAAGGTTAAAGTCCCAGAGAGAATTACCCAGGAAAGGACATTTGTAATTGCTGGAGGCCATCCAAGTGGAGAAGTTGTGAGAGAAGTAACTGATCAAGGAGGCAGAGATTTTAATAAGCTATTCTCAACCAATAAAGAGGCAGACACAAAGATGGTCCTGCGTTCCACACACGTCACCTTTTCACCTTTTCCATGCACCATTATCAGAGGTGATGATACTGATGTCTGGTCATTGAGGAAAGTTTGTCATCAGGAAGAGATGCATACCTATAGCTAACATTGCTGGAGCAATTGGGACACAGCAATGTTCAGTCCTACCAGCTGCACATGCCATTACAAGCTGTGACACCATCTCTCTCTTCCAACTCGGGAAGAATACAAAAAATACAGTCTTCCAAAAACATCAGGATACTCTAATGGGACCGACAGAAGTTTACAGTGAAAATAAGGTGGCTGGGATAGAAGCAGCTAACTGTTGCTCATCTTGATGTATGTGAAGGATCTTATGGGCAAGTCATGTGATAGCCTCGTTGAGCTGCGCCTTAGAACGGCAACCTCAATGGACAAGCCAGTATCATCCTTTCCACCCACTGATGATGTCTTTATGAAACATGCTCTAAAAGCCAAGTTACAGACTATAATCTGGTGTAGTATCCACACTGCAAAGCCGTAGACAATTGATCCCACTGATTATGTTGGGGTCAAATGTGATAAAGACATGCAGTGTGGAAATAGTCTGAGGAGCTTGCCCCAACGGAACTTTGTGACCTGACCCATCAGTTCTGAAAGGATGAAAAATGCACTAATAGAAAAAAAGTATCTTTGCATCTTAGCATCCCAAAATGTGCTGAAATATGCAACTGTGATAGCTGTCTAAAATGTGTCATCACATTTCAATGATGAGGATGAGAATGGTGACTAAAATTATCTGCTCATTATCTTCACCATTTTAAGCGTGTGATGACACTGTCTTACGGCAGCCCACAGTAAACACCACACTGTGCTATCTTCAAGAAAATAGCAGTTAAATTAATTTGTAATTTCTCCTTCACAAAAACTCTTTACTGTCGGTAGTGGTATCTCCTATTTTTTAACCACACATGCTGCGGTCTTGGACTAAAACTGCTTCAGGCAAAATTTACTTTAAATCCTAAGGAAATTAAACTAGAATACTCATTTATGGGTCATTTGAAAGCTGACGAAATGATCTAAAAGATTTATTGATGTAACTTTTTGTCCTTTCGAGATCAGTACTGAAATGAGTATGATTTGTTTTTAATTTTAAAAAATGGCTAGTATGTTGTTTTAAGAGTATTCTACCAAAACCGAGTATCATATTCTGATTCCCCATATTTTGAAACATATAAAACGATGCATTATTTATGCTTAAATCATATGTGGGTGTGACAATATGCAAAAGAACGCCGTTTAAATGGTGTAACTCAGTATAGGTAAGTTTAAGAAAAAGGTTGGCACGAGGAGGTCATGCAGCGATACTGCAAAGTAAACTCCATTTCTGATAACTAAAAGACCTACGCCTCAATGCTGGATACCACTGTTACATGGTTTTACCTCTGGCAGGAGTATCTTCAGCCTGAAAATGATATACTACTTGCCAAACCTTCATGTTTTGAGATTTTCTAGTTGCAGCCTCCTGGGAGTATTCAGGACAGGGAAAGGGGCATTCTTTAACTCTAATTTTTTTTTAGAATATCAATCCTTTTTTCCAGAGTTGCTCAAGGTATGCTCTGGTTTCCTTTTCTGAAGATTGACACACTGCAGTATAAAATGTACAGCACTTGGAAGCCTCCCAGACCCACGAGGAGCTGACAACAAACAGCCTTGTTACTTTAGCCATTATGTTTCTGGAACTCCACACAAATGAAAAGGACTTTATCACCGTGTTATGGGGTAGCCTGGGGCGAACTCCAGAGACCTGTGTTTTTATAGTGTGATTATATGGAGTTATTGCTCACCAGCTCTCGCTTCACCGTGCTAACTGCCTGGATGATGGTTGCCAAACACATTTCGCAGAGAAGCAGTGAATTGACAACAGCGAGATTATCATTATGGACTGCATGTTTGGTGATCCTTAATGGTGGAAAATTAACAATTATGTTTTTTTTTTTTTTTTTGGTTTGTATAGAAAAGAGTAATGAAAACGATGCACATTATATTCCGCCAATTTCTCCAGTTAATACACTGGTTATCCAAACCTAAGATATTAAAATTACCAGCTCAGTACAATTTTTCATAAAATCCCGTGTATCATGGCCATTTACTGTTGTGAGAATCAAGAATCTAGTGTGTATTCAACCGATAGACAGCAGCTGAATCAAAGGTCGTAATGAACATGGTGTTATATTCCTCTCCTTATATTAGAATGTGTACTGCACTGAAATTTGTGATACGAATGATTTCCGTAAGGGTAATAGGACATTATGGCCACCCTGCACAACAACCAGCCACAATGCCTGAGTTCAGTTGGCCATTTCATTAAAACTTAGCACGAGAAGAGGAGCAAAAGGATGAGGATGAGGATGAGGATGAGGAGGAGGGGAGGAATAGAAGTAGCAGTAGTAATAGTAGTAGTGGTTGTAGTAGTAGTAGCTACTGACTTGTTTAAAACACCACTAAGGACAGAAAACGTTTTGACTCCATCCAACTTCACATGATAATATTAGAGAGAAGGTAAAGTGGTAATGTTCCTTATATTCCCCATCACATGATTTAAGTTTCATTAATTAGAAACTGAGAGCTACCCTTCCTTTTCTCGGTTTCAGTTATAATAATTCAGACAACTGTCTCAGACGTGACCTGTTTATCTTAAGAATTATGCAAGTGACTTACCATCTTTGCTTGGGTGACCACTGACATGAGATTAGCCTGTGTCACGTTAGAGGGATCCATAGTTGTTGCCACCTTGAACACACCAGCACCCCAAGCAGCACGTAACTCGCTTACATCAAGAGGCTGAGAGAGAGAGAGAGAGAGAGAGAGAGAGAGAGAGAGTTATGTAACACAAATCTTATGACCTTTTCAAGATGTTCCTCTATTAACCCATCATATCTGATAAATGTTTCCGCCAACCCTTCTCCCAGCCGGGTATTTTTGAGAAAATCATCTTTTTTTAACCTTGATATCTCAGCTAATACTTAACCAAAAATAACAAAACTAAGTGTCATAATGCTCACCAATACTTCTACTTCATGCTGATGGTCCCAGATTGTCCGTGGAGTGCATGTAGTCAGAGAGTGAGTGGGAAAAAGGGGGCATTTTAATTTTTTTTTTTTTTTTGTCCATGTCTATGCGCTGCAGAGGTACGATGACACAATTAGGGCTTAGACTAGCCCTCCACAATCATAACACCTCCAGAATACCGCAATCCACCACAAACACCATTTCCGTGTAGGTTTTTCAAAAGTGTGGCGTGATTGTTGCTGTGAGTCAGGTAACCATAGCAATGACCTTGAGGCAGGCTGCCTCAGATACAGGCTCGTGTGCATGCTTGCTTAACCATCGCTCCACCATTTCACCACCACCACCTCACACACACACACACACACACACACACACACACAAGGAGTCATCGGAAGTAGACGTTCGTCATCGGCGCTCCGTGTACTTGGGTTATTGTAGTGAAATGCATAACTGTGTTGGCCTTATAATTGTAGTTACATTTTGTTAATGCAACTGTTACATAAGTGTCTTGGCCTTATAATTGTAGTTAAAGTTACATAAAAGTTACATCTTGTTAATGCAACTGTTACATAAATGGTACATATTGTTTGTAGTTATATAATTGTAGTTAAAGTTACATAAAAGTTACATCTTGTTAATGCAACTGTTACATAATTGGCAAAGTGTAACATACTGCAATCGTTTGTCGTTACATAATTGTTACATATCGTTTGTAGGTACATAATTGTAGTTAAAGTTACATAAAAGTTACATCTTGTTAATGCAACTGTTAATTGGCAAAGTGTAACATAATGCAATCGTTTGTCGTTACATAATTGTTACATATCGTTTGTAGTTACATAATTGTAGTTAAAGTTACATAAAAGTTACATCTTGTTAATGCAACTGTTACATAATTGGCAAAGTGTAACATAATGCAATCGTTTGTCGTTACATAATTGTTACATATCGTTTGTAGGTACATAATTGTAGTTAAAGTTACATAAAAGTTACATCTTGTTAATGCAACTGTTAATTGTCAAAGTGTAACATAATGCAATCATTTGTCGTTACATAATTGTTACATATCGTTTGTAGTTACATAATTGTAGTTAAAGTTACGTAAAAGTTACATCTTGTTAATGCAACTGTTACATAATTGGTACATATTGTTTGTAGTTACATAATTGTAGCAAGTGTAACATAATGCAATCGTTTCCCGAGCAATGTATTGGGACTCCATATTGTAGCTACAAATCATAATAGATAGATAGATAAATAGATAGATAGACAGCTCTATGCGAGCCTGGGAATGGGAAATGAGCTTGCAAATTACAATAAGGAAAGCTGACGACAGATTACGAAGTGGCCAGTAAGGAGATGATGCAGTTAGTTGTCAGCAATCCACCGGTGAACAAGGCCTTAGTGACCATACACACACATACACACATACTCACACACAGGCTTCTAGAACTTTCCACTTACAAGGAACACACGTGATACGTCTCCTGTTTCACCAGAATTTAGGAAAGAGAGGGCAGAAAGAAGCTAGCCTTAGAACAGACAGGTCGCAGGAAGAAGGGCTTAGCAA
This sequence comes from Coenobita brevimanus, assembly GCF_032717465.1. Taxonomy (NCBI): domain Eukaryota; kingdom Metazoa; phylum Arthropoda; class Malacostraca; order Decapoda; family Coenobitidae; genus Coenobita; species Coenobita brevimanus. Next base: position 36,480,102 of record NC_136993.1, on the reverse strand, counting down.
CTTGAGAGAGAGAGAGAGAGAGAGAGCGAGATCACATAACAAACGATATGTAACAATTATGTAACTCCATATTATAATTATGTAACGACAAACGATTGCATTATGTTACACTTGCTACAATTATGTAACTACAAACGATATGTAACAATAAAAAAAAAAAATAAATAAATTAAAAAAAAAAAAATACAAAGAAGAATGACCCATGTGCTGAGATGACATCACAACGCGAGTCTGCCATGCCACGCAACGTGTGACTGACACCAGGCACCTCTCACCCACAACTCATTACTCATTATTCACATAGCTCCTACTCAAATATAACAACCGCTCGACCACAAGTCTAATATATATAAAACTCCACTACAAGTAACTACAAAGTCTTTAATGACATTTGGTAGCAGCGAACGTATACGAACCTCGTCTACGAATCAACAGTGAATTCCTACAAAATATCAAGATTGAAAACAAGAATACCTCTCACAACCAACAACTTACAACCAGCTCCTGACAGTTCTCTCCAACCAGCCCCCTCCGTCTCCCCGATCATCATGCTGATGCAGAGGTGAAGAGGTCACAGGACGCCTTGCAAGTAGTTTAACAATATATTGATACAAACAATCTTGCAACTTCTACGACGAATCAGCGAACTACAACCATCTACAATCAACTACAAGTAACAACTCTACGAGTCGTCTGTATAATCTTCTACACGCACCTACAAGTAGCGGCAGTCTTCATCCTACAACGAGTAAATCACAAGAGAAAAGGACCGAGAAAACATCGACAAAGAAAAACGGAACAAACAAACGAAAAGTGAGACACGACTCATAACCACCAGACCTCACCCTCCTCTCTCTGCTACATCCACCCAACCCCCGACGCTTACGCAGGAGTGAAGAGGTCAAGACGACGAGGCAAACACCAAGTCCATATTCACAACTCATCTTACTCACTCGTCTTCACTCAAGTTACTCATCGCTACTCATTCACTCACCACAGCTACCAGTGTGGGAAGTCGACGTCATCATGTGTGCTTGCTGAAAATACGCCACGTCAGTCAACACACCACCTGCACCACCATTCACACCATTCCCACCACGGTAAAAATTAGTGTGTTACATAGTTACTTCATTTATACAATACACAGTGATATACAATAAGCTTCTGCACAAACATATAAAACGTGCTGTATAGTTACAACTTAAATACATATACGTACTTCAATTATCTTCATAATTCAATCATTAAATACTTGCACCAACAATAAATATTCTACACTGTATATATTCATTCATTTATTATAGCATTTATTTACTACCAACGAGTGTTACCATTTATACCTACATAAAATACGTGTTGCATACATACAGCTATACATTATTATATCTACAAAGTGATAAAGAAAATATACCATCACAGTTACTCAGTGAGCGATTAAAAGAACTGTATTAAACATTTATTAATTAAAACTACCTAGTGGAAACATATAAATTAAGTTACAAGGTAAACTAGAGAAAAAAATGGCCAACACAAATGCCGTTAGCAAGAGTGAACATCTTCAACACAATCGTGAAGACAATGATTTCCACACAGTACTGACACACATATTACCCACGATAGGTACAAGTGAACAACAAGTCAGTGTATATAGTTAATACTGTATATAGTGTATATATATTTTTTATATAAAATAACAAAATATGGGACTATATAATATCATTTTCAATAATATCTGTGCAATATAAACTAAACTTTAAAAAAGTATCCCAAGGAAATTAGCCAGTAATTATGCAACCATGAACAACATAGAAAAAGCGTACACAAGCGAAGAAAAACAAACTATAGAAAATCAATATATACAAAAAAAAAAAAGACAGAAAAAGTAAGAAAGAAAAAAAGAGAGAAATAGAGTAAGATCACATAACAAACGATATGTAACAATTATGTAACTCCATATTATAATTATGTAACGACAAACGATTGCATTATGTTACACTTGCTACAATTATGTAACTACAAACGATATGTAACAATTATGTAACGACAAACGATTGCATTATGTTACACTTGCTACAATAGTGTAACTACAAACGATAGTAGTCCTAACATATTACTACATATTATATACACATTATAATGACCTTATAAGCTAATTAAGTGAAATACATAATATTGTAAAAGTAACATAATTGTATGAATATTGTATACATATAATATTTATAGTAAATAGTGATTATTTAGTAATATTACATTTTAAACAAGTTGTATACATATTTGAATAAATGTATTACAGTTAAATAATTTACTTTTAATACATTTATTCAAATATGTATACAACTTGTTTAAAATGTAATATTACCAAATAATCACTATTTACTATAAATATTATATGTATACAATATTCATACAATTATGTTACTTTTACAATATTATGTATTTCACTTAATTAGCTTATAAGGTCATTATAATGTGTATATAATATGTAGTAATATGTTAGGACTATTAACTGTCGATGGTACGCCATTTTCGCGTGATCGAGCAATGTATTGGGACTCCATATTGTAGTTACAAATCATAATAGATAGATAAATAGATAGATAGACAGCTCTATGCGAGCCTGGGAATGGGAAATGAGCTTGCAAATTACACTAAGGAAAGCTGACGACAGATTACGAAGTGGCCAGTAAGGAGATGATGCAGTTAGTTGTCAGCAATCCACCGGTGAACAAAGCCTTAGTGACCATACACACACATACACACATACTCACACAAAGGCTTCTAGAACTTTCCACTCACAAGGAACACACGTGATACGTCTCCTGTTTCACCAGAATTTAGGAAAGAGAGGGCAGAAAGAAGCTAACCTTAGAACAGACAGGTCACAGGAAGAAGGGCTTAGCAACTTGAGAGAGAGAGAGAGAGAGAGAGAGAGAGAGAGAGAGAGAGAGAGACAGGGAGACAGGGACTCTGCTCAACTCACTCGTGAGTGAGAGACTTGTTAATATTTCCAAGACAAATAAAAATAGTCCCATACTATTCTTTACCTCTCCTTGTCACTACATGACAAATGGGAAAGAAGATTAACTACTTACAAGCTACTCAAGTATAACAACCGCTCGTCCCAAGTCTAATATATATAAAACTCCACTACAAGTAACTGCAAAGTCTTTTATGACATCCGTACCAGGCCAACACGGCCAGTGGCATTACCTAAATTAGTGTCTTTGAATGAGTCAAGCTCTGTACCAGGTTAGACTAAATGATTTTTCATTATTAAAAGGAAAAGAAATAATAAGTTTAAATAAGACCGATTCAAACTGAACAAAGAACCAAGATGCGCTGAGTCAGCTGGGTTTGTTTAGACTACAGCAACATGGGGAAAGTGTACATACTCTGTAAGTACATACGCTGTTCATTTAGTATTACAAAATGGATACATACTTCAGTAAAACAAAAATGGAAAAGAAAAGGGATAAAAGTAAAAAGCAAAATGATGATTTCTACCAAGAACTGGTTGAAGTGGAGACTCACAATAGACTGGTTGAACGTGTACACAAACTAGAAATGGCTTTCAAAAATGGAATTTATGAAATAAAGAAGCAAATGCACTTGCAAAAGGAAGAGATAGAAAAACTAGGATGGGAGGCCAATAAGAAAGACACAACCATCAGTGAACTAACAGTGGAATTGAGTACGCTTAGGAAGAAAGTGAGTGAAATGGCAAGTACAGTAGTCAATCACGAGAGTGTTATGGAAGAGTTCAAAAATAACACAGAGACAATTAGGAAGAAAGTGAGTGAAATGGCAAGTACAGTAGTCAATCACGAGAGTGTTATGGAAGAGTTCAAAAATAACACAGAGACAATTAGGCAAGCAAGCAGTCTTATGGACCAGAGCAGTGATATTGAGAAGAAGATAACACAGGTGAATGAAGCTGTGCAAAGCTACAAAAATGATGTGGAAACCACGTATGCTGAAAGTAAAGAAAGTCTTAGAAACAAGGGTGAGGAAAAAAGCATTAAAAAGGAAGTGAAAAGAATAATCCAAAACAATCCAAAGTTAGTCAAAGATTCAGTAGAGATAAATAAATCAATAGTAATCACTGGTATAGAAGAGGAAGAGGTTAAAAACAAGATCACTAGAGACAAAAAGGAGATGGCAAATGTAATGAGCTTACTGAAAGAAGTATCAGAGGAAATCTATGGTAAAGACATAGAGGAACACAAAAGGTTAGGGAAATACGAGAAAAGCAAGACAAAACCTCTAAAGGTGACTTTCCAGAGTGTAAACACTGTGGAAGAGATACTAAAAAATGCAAAGAATCTTATGGAAAAAGAGGAGTTCAAAAATGTATGGATAAAATGATGCCTAACACAAGAGGAACTGGAAGTACTGAAAGAGAAAAGGGAGGAAGCAAAAACAAAAAATGAGGGAAGATCAGAAGAGGAGAAGAAGAAATTTTTTTTACAAAGTAATAGGATTGCAGGTACGAAAGTGGTACACAAACAGGATGGAAGAAAAAGGAGGAAGGTAGTAGAACCATGTCATGACAAGTATATAAACAAGATGATAAAGTTGATGTACTCAAATGTGGATGGAATGTATCTAAATTACTAGAGATGAATGATTATGTCAGAGAAAATGAACGACAAATAATATGCCCAACTGAGACAAAATTAACACCAAGGATATCCAATGACATACTAAACTTAGAGGAATACAATATATGGAGAAGAGACAGAAATTTAAAAAAAGGAGGAGGAATTATAATATTAACTAAGAAAAATCTAAAAGTCAAGGAAATAAACCTAGACATACCATCACAAGTAGAACTGATTGCAGTAGAGATCGACACATCTGAAGGTAAAGTAATTGTAGCCAATTTGTACATGCCACCCAGATCAAACACATGGGAAAGAGACGAATATGAGGACCTGGCAGAGAGTATAATTCAAGGTATAAGATCATTGCTACATAAAATGGAAGAGAAATCGGAAAGAATTATACTAACTGGGGACTTCAATACAAATATAAATTGGAATACTCTAGATATAAATAGCCAAGAAAGCTGTTGGGACCAAGAGCTCCTGGATCTCGTACAAGAGTTTTTCTTAACGCAACATGTGAGGGAAACCACCAGAAAAAGAGGACTTGATGTACCTTCAGTGCTAGATCTAATATTTACTAGGCAAGAAAATGACATTGACATTTTAATATATCACCCTCCACTTGGCAAAAGCGATCAAGCAGTACTAAATTATAACTTCAGGATAGCATATGACATAGTAAACAGCATTGACAGTTATAAAAAGAGCCCAAACTATACAAAGGGAAATGATCAAGACCTAAAGAAGTATTTCTTAGAAGTTGATTGGGAAAATGAGCTTAGAGGACAAGATTTAAATGCTGAATATAAAAAAATTTGTGAATTTTATGAAATAGGAGTCCAGAAGTACATCCCACAGCACAAAGAAGCAGATAAGAAAATACAGAAATGGTTCAATACAGAATGTAAGAAATCAAAAGAAAGAAGAGATTTGTTGTGGAATAGATACAGAAGACACAATAGTGAAAGCGCGTATAATAATTACAAACAGGCAAGAAATGACTATACAAGAATAAGGAGGGAAGCCCAAAAACAGTTTGAGGAGGATATAATAAATAAAAGTAGTGATCAACCAAAGCTGTTTTACAGCTATATTAGAAGCAAAACCAAAGTAAAAGATATAATACAATCCATTACGGACGAGGGAATCACTTATACACAAGAGAAAGATATTTGTGAAGCACTAAATAAGAATTTCCAATTAGTTTTTACAGAAGAAAAAAATTTTGAGAGGGACCATGTGGAACACGCATGTCCACACATACTACCAGATATACAAATAGCAGAAAAAGTAATACAGGAGGAGCTAAGTAGATTAGACAGAGGAAAAGCAAGTGGTCCTGATGAAATTTCATGTTGGGTATTACGAGAATGTGCAAAGGAGTTAAGTAAACCATTATTTTTAATTTTCAAGAATTCCTTGAGTCAAGGGAAACTACCTGATATTTGGAAAAAGCAAATATAGTCCCCTTATTCAAGAAAGGAAATAGACAAAATCCTCTCAGCTACCGACCAGTATCACTGACCAGTGTTGTAAGCAAGGTATTAGAAAAACTTATAAGAAAAGCTTGGGTAAATCATCTAGAAGAAAACAGTATGATAACAGAAAGACAGTTTGGTTTCAGAAAAGGAAAATCATGTGTTACTAATCTGTTGAGCTACTATGACAGAGTAACAAACACAATACAGGAAAGGGAAGGATGGGTGGACAGTATCTATTTAGAATTCAAGAGCTTTTGACACAGTACCACACCAAAGACTTTTATGGAAACTGTCCCATCAAGGAGGAATTCGAGGCAAACTGTTTTGTTGGATGCAAGACTTTCTCATAAAAAGAGAAATGAGGACAGTATTAAGAGGAAACTACTCATCATGGAAAGAAGTGACTAGTGGAGTACCACAGGTTTCGGTGCTGGCACCAATCATGTTTTTAGTGTATATAAATGATATAAACAGTAACACTGGAAATGAGAGCTATCTGAATATGTTTGCAGATGATGCAAAAATACAAAGGAGAATTACTAGCACAGACTCTTGTAGGGAGCTACAAGAAGAATTAAATAAACTTCATGAATGGAGTAGTACATGGCAAATGGAATTCAATGTGGACAAGTGTCATGTAATCAAGTTTGGTAAAAGTGGAAAAAGACCTGATTGGGATTATAAGTTAGGAAATAAAACCCTATACACATCAGAAAGAAAGACCTAGGTGTGATTATCAATAACAGACTATCTCCGGCTGACCACATCAGCGAGAAGGTACGGAACATGTATACACTGCTTGCAAATATGAGAATAGCATTCACATACATAAATGAAGACATGCTAAGAAGGATAATAACATCATTCACTAGACCAACCCTGGAATATGCATTAGTAGTCTGGAGTCCTCATCTCAAAAAGCACATAGACAAGATTGAAAAAGTTCAAAGGGCCGCTACAAGATGGATACCAAGCTTAAGGGACCTAAGCTACGAAGAAAGACTAAATAAACTGAATCTACCAACACTACAGGAGAGAAGGAAAAGAGGTGATATGATAATGCTATATAAGTGCATATCAGGGAAGGAGAAAATAGACATAAATGATTACTTAACATATGGAGAAGCATCAGCAAGAGGACACTGCAAAAAACTGCATAAGAAGAGAGGTGATAAAGACGTAAGGAAATTCAGTTTCCCAAACAGAGCAATTGATCAATGGAATGCACTGCCGAATGAAATAGTGTGTGCTAAAACAATTCACAAATTTAAGGATATGTACGATAAATATGGTTTAAGACACGGGACAGTACGAGCTTGACTCATTCCTGTAAAGATACAATTAGGTAAGAACAATTAGGTAAGAACACACACACACACATGGAGAAGAATGTTTGGGTTGCATTGTCGCTCGATTTTAGCACCTACAGTATGTGCCACGAGAAATCTGGGTGTTACAATAACTACTACAAAGACTACTACTACTGTACTACTACTAATGCTACTAATACTACAACTACTACTATTTCTCCAACTACCACTATTACAACTACTACTACTACTATTGCAACAACTCCCACTACTACAACTACTACTACTACTACTACTACTACTAGCACTACAACTACTACCACTACTACTACAACTACTACTACATAAAATGTAAAAAAAATTGTGAACAAAATAGTTATTCTCATACTGTCCATAATCGAAAATATTTTCCACTATACCAGATTTTTCTCCCTTTGATTTGTACTTTTTCATCATAGTAAATATACACCCATGAAAACTTTCAGTAAAAAATAAGGCACTGATTTCATCATGAAACAAACTTTCTTATTCCATTATTTGCATAAACACAGCATGGTGCGAGGCTTGCCTTACTGCACTTCATCCTCCCTCCCTCCTCCACCTCCTCGCTTTCTCCACTTCACTGTATTTTCCTCTATAATAGATTTTTTTTTTTCCTGTGATATGTATTTTTTCATCATAACAAACATAAACACATGAAATCTTTCAATAAAACATAAGGCATTGATTTCATCATGAAACAAACTTTCTGCTTCCCTTATTCAGGTAAATAGATAGAGCGCTGAGGCAAGGCTTGCTGCACCGCACTTCCTCCTAGCCCCTTCCTCCATCTCTTCCTTTTTTCCACTCCCCACCTCCTCTTCCATCTCCTCATCCCTGCCAATATCCCCCTCTCCAGGATCGTCTACCCTCGGAACCATTCCGATCATCGGAAATAGCAGATGAAAGGACAGGAGGAAATGATGGAAGCACAGTGCAGGACTCATGTGATCCACCCTCCTCATGCAACGCATGAATATTTACACTCATCATTTCACACAGGAGAAGTCACTTTCTCCACTCACAATTGGCGAAGATGTCACCTCGAGTTCTCTCTCTGTTGTATTATCACTAAGGCATATCTTTTCTTGCCTTCGGAATTCATTGGTGTGGAGGTCAGGAGCTGTGGGGACTCAGCCAAGGATCTGGACACGGAAAACATTTTGCATAGGTCTATGCATTACAGTGGTATGCAGGTAACTGAAGTGTGACTCGGATGCATGCAGGAGGGTTACCAGTGGCTGCGTGTGGTCGAAATAACCCGTGGAATATTAAAATAATGCTGAGTAACACTAGATCATGTATAAGTGCTTCCCAGACATCCCTGGGTCATTAAGTATATGTCACCCAGATGCAGTGGGTTAATAGTAGCAGAAACACAATAATTACAGAATATTAAAGATAAAAAGTTTGAGAACAATACAGACATGCTAAATATGAAGCGGTATGGAAGGAAAGGCATATTGCCCCATTAGTCTGCAACTCCAGACCTTCCACTGTCTCAAAATGAAGTCATCATCTAATGAGCTCTTACTCATCTGATCAATGAATCTCAGCCAGGATTGAAGTGTTGTAACACTACTTCCTTAGTTGCGAGCCTTAGATTAATAAAGAAATTATTCATCACCCATATACTCATGAGTCATAGTTTTTATTCTCACACTATTTCTACATTGGCTTAGAAAAACTGAAGCAAGGGTGTCACTCCAAAGAAACCCTGTTACTGATGGATCGAAGCATTTCTGAAGCACCCCAGTAAAGTTTGTAACTACCACATTAACACTGGACACCAGGTCTTCATTTAATACAAGAAATGGCTACGACTCCACCAGTCCCGACTCCTGGGTAGGACCATAGCACCTCCAGTGTTTGAACTGGAATATGTTCAGGCATCTGGAAATGAGTGATGTTGACTTTGACTCTTTCTTTGTACCTTTCTTTGAGGGAACAATGTTCTGAGATTCTAGCCTTTGACTCCTTCTTTCTTGCATAAAAAAGGAACAGAAAGCAAGCAGAAACTGAGGTTCATGAGTGTATCCAAAACTAGTGATTGAGAGGACACTGAATCTCCACTCACCACTGATGTCTGCTGAGTGAAGAGGAGAATGGAGGACTGGTCTTTTGATGCTGCTGTTAGTACGGCATTGAAGGCTTTCTGATACCCAGCAGCCTCAGTGTCGTTATCTGGTAGAATAATCTATTAGCTTATTTTTTATTTTTCGAACATCATATCCAGGCTGTAACACGAAAAACGGATAATAGTCATCTATCAGAAGGGAAAACAATAATTACACATTTGCAAACTCTTAGTTTATTTATAGACCGTTTCAATTAGCTAGAGACATATTTCAAACGAGATGGGTTAGATGTACCCTTCTTTTTAGTCCTCATTTGAATACAATCCTCCTGTACCAGCAATAATTATATATATATATATATATATATATATATATATATATATATATATATATATATATATATATATATATATATATATATATATATATATATATATATATATATATATATATATATATATATATATATATATATATATATATATATAGAACATCCTCTGGCTGAAGTGAATAGAAACATCTTCATGTTGCTGAACACATAAATACTGTACATATTATTTTTATTGCCTTAGGTGTTAGAGAGAGACACTTTCGTGTGGTGGGAATGATGAAATTTAGCTTCTCTGCTGCCCTATTATAGAAACGTCCCTCATCGCCCAATCTTTACCCTAATAGGAGAATGATGGAGTGTAGGTGGGGGCATCTTCAGCCACCAATCCACAGGATTCATGTTCAGTTAAGCCTGAGGTTGGATCTACCTGTCACTAATCTAAATTACACTTGCAAAACAAAAACGTTATCAAAGGATGGTATCGTGATGTTAAGGTGATTCCTGAAACAGGACCTGACCACAAGAAAGGTCTCTACTAAGCTAAATATGATCATGTCGAAAGAACATAGTCGCATCATTATTCTGAAGAGACAGATGCGCAATTTGTTTAACCTTTGGCAGTCTCTCGAAAAGTTAACAGTGTAAGTATACAATGCAAACCAAAACTCTAGTCGTCCGAAAGACATGCAAACAACCAATGCAAGGCGAACATTTATGTCCAATTCGTTGTGTCATTTACAAACTTGCTCCAGACGGTTAGTAGGTGAATGCAAGTAGATTAAATAATTGAGAGCGATAGGCCTCATTTGGGACTTACCAGAGTCGAAAGCGATAGGCCTCAAATGAGCGCGATTTTCAAAGGCGTACCAAAACCGCACCACGAGGAGTAGGTGGTTGAATTTTGTATGGGAAATAGGGGCAGGTGGCAACTCTCGATACCACCCATGCACTGCCCCATATAAGCCCAGAATACGCGTGCGTGTGCGGACACCACAGACCGTGCACTAATTTTCCCCCCGTGACGCCGCCAACCCAGCACCAGGCGCTAGGGGATCTACACACACACACACACACACACACACACACACACACACACACACACACACACACACACACACATAAGGGAGAGAGAGAGAAAGAAATGGGATCTGCGCGCGCGCGCATACACACACACACACACACACACACACACACACACACACACACGAGAGAGAGAGAGAGAGAGAGAGAGAGAGAGAGAGAGGGCATTTTTCTGAGAGAGTGAGATAAAGGACATTTTTCTGACAGTGAGAGAGAGAGAGAGAGAGAGAGAGAGAGAGAGAGAGACAGACAGACAGACAGACAGACAGACAGACAGACAGAGAGATAAAGGGCATTTTTCTGAGAGAGAGAGAGAGAGAGAGAGAGAGAGAGAGAGAGAGAGTATATACAGGAATGGCAAAGGAGCGTCCCTTTGAGTGAGAAGATAAGGCATAAACTTCGTCCCTCGTCTCTCTCTTATTCTCCATTCCCTCTCTCCTCTCTTATTCTCCATTCCCTCCCTCCTCTCTCTCTTATTCTCCATTCCCTCCTTCCTCTCTCTTTTATTCTCCATTCCGTCCCTTCTCTCAAGGAGAGAGAGAGAGAGAGAGAGAGAGAGAGAGAGAGAGAGAGTTGATGATACAGTAATCACGTGATCCTTGCCAAGGCCATGGTAAGTACAGGCTGTTTTTCCCGGACAATGACCTACCTCAATCACCCCGGGTGGTGGGCGGGTTGCTCGCGCCACCAGCTGTTCATCTGCTGGCCATTTTATCTCACCAGCACGTAACTTTATGTGGTCATATATATATATATATATATATATATATATATATATATATATATATATATATTGCCGGATGCGCGCAAACATGTCCAAGACGATGATGTGTGTTTCATTCAATTCTGTAATACTCGAAATTTCAGCCAAATCGTCGCTTGGCGCCCGCTACCTATGGAAGCATGGTCGCTTTCCACGGGTTAATATGTCTGTCTGATAGCTTACGGAAATGCAGTAATGGATTTTGTATTTTAGACTGCAATATGGATTTCAAATGCATAATAATATGTTTTCCATGCTCCAGATGGTGAGTATGTGAAGATGAGTAAGGTAGTTCAAATCTATGTACTTGATACCTAGCAGAAATACAGTATTGGATGTTGTTTTCAGATTGCAGTTTAGATTCAAAATACTTGAACGATTTCCTTCTTCTCTTTCTTGCTAACATGTTCGAAAACATGCAGGTCAGTGAAGCCACGATCAACTTTCAAATTCTTCGATTGGCTATGTTCACTGTAACCATTCTCTTTGACATCCTTCAGTAAACAATAATTATGAAGTAAGTTGGAGCGTCGTGCTCTGTCAGTGTCAGTGATGGGATATTCACACTGTACACATAATTTGGATCATATTTGTTCACTCTCGAGATGACAGGTATATTAGTGCATGTTGTTACATGCTGGGAGAAAGGGTTGAGTTACATCATGCCTACAACAGTACCTATTGCATTATTATGGATCTGTTACGTCTCCGTCCCACACTGCCACAGGCTCCAACAGCAGTAGTACAGTGTTGGAAGGACGTTGCCCATTGAGCTGTTCTTCCTATGGTCAGCCGTTTGGTGTACAGCACACAAGATCAGCAAAGGCGTGGTAAATAAACAGTGGTTTTCCAAGTTCGCAGTCTTTATTCACCAAATAATTACACTTAATGCTTCCCAACTACACTTGACTGTTTTCACCAAGTCTATCTATCTGTCTATCTAACTAGGCTGCTTCCCCCAAGGAAAGGGAGGTAGCCGAGACAGGACGACACACTCCCCGTTTACTCATCCGTTCAAACACATTCATTCGCATCTTAGCCCCAAAGGGGAGAACGGACAGATCTTCACCGCACCACACCGCACAAGGGTCAACTGCGCAATGCAATCAGTGACATCCGCAGCAGGGCCCGACAGCAGAACTGGTTTACCCCTGCCACATCATAACAGACCCATCCCCTTACCCGCACCTGACCTGACTAGCTGATCAGACCAAATGCGGGAGAATATCCCCTCAGGGCTGCGTCATCACTTATTCATTCACAATTTCTCTCCATTTATTTCTGTCACGCACAGCCACTCTTCCTTGCTCAACAGACATCCCTCTCGCATCCAGCGCTCTCTTCACACTGTCCATCCGTCCTATTCGTGGTCTTCCTCTCAGCCTTACACCTCTCACATCAGATCTAGTTATCTTTTTCACCAATCGCTCATTATCCATTCTCTCCATATGCCCAAACCATCGCAACACCCTCTGCTCAACTCTACGAGCCATCTCCCGAACAACTCCAGTTCTCCTTCGCACTTCATCATTTCGTACCCGATCCATGCGCGTCACTCCACACATACTCCTCAGACACCTCATCTCCATTACATTCAAACTTTTCCTCTCTGCTACACCCATATTCCATGTTTCAGCCCCATATAACGCAGTCGGTACCACAACACCCTCATACAGCCTTCTCTTTACATCCATTCTAAGCGAACGACATTTAAACACTTTTTTCATTCCTCCCAGCACCTTTCCTACTTCATTTATTCTAAATTTCACTTCTGCATCTATTCTTCTATCCACAGCAACATGTGACCCTAGATATTTAAAACAATCTACCTCCTCAAGCAACTCACCATTCAAAACTATATTCATCCCCCTACCATCTACCAACCTCGTACACTTCATCACTTTACTCTTATTCTCATTTATTTTCAATTTCCTCCTTTCACACACCCTTCCAAACTCCTCTACCAACTGTCTCAATCTCTCCTCTGAATCAGTCACCAGTGCAGTATCATCTGCAAACAGCAGCTGCTTCAGATTCCAATCTCCTCCATCAACATTCACCAGACTCAGACCTCCACCTAAAACTCTTGCATTCACCTCCCTTACAACACCATCCATGTAAATATTAAACAACCAAGGTGACATCATACATCCCTGTCGCAGCCCCACTCTCACAGGAAACCAATCACTCACAGCATTTCCCACTCTTACACACGCTCTACTATTTACATAAAAACTTTTCACCCCTTTAAGCAACCTACCATCAAGTCCATACAATCTTAAAACAGTCCACAAAGCCTCCCTATCAATTCTATCATACGCTTTCTCTAAATCCATAAATGCCCAAAACACATCCTTGTCTTTCGCTTAATACTTTTCACACACTTGTCTCACAGCAAACACCTGATCAACGCATCCCCTCCCTCTCCTAAAGCCACACTGCTCATCACCAATCACTCCCTCTGTACCCTTTCTAACTCTCATAATTAACACTCTACCATACACCTTACCTACAACACTCAACAGACTTATACCCCTAAAGCTAGTACATTCATACTTATCACCCTTGCCTTTATACAACGGGACCACACAAGCACTTGCCCAGTCAATTGGCACCATACCTTTCTCAAAGCACACATTCAACAATCTTACTAACCAGTCAACAATAGTCACTCCACCACCCTTCAGGCATTTCACAGCACACCCATCCATACCTGCAGCTTTCCCTGTTTTCATCTCCTTTACTGCCTTCTCCACTTCCTCCTTCGTGATCAAAGAATCATTCAACTCTCCCAACACATTTATTCCTTGCACCCTTCCATCCGCCCCAATCTCAGCCACTCTTTCCTCCTCTACATTTAACAATCTTTCAAAATACTCTGCCCATCTCTTCCTTACTGCATCCATCTCAATTAAGATCTTCCATCCTCTGCTTTTACTCGTTCTTCCTTCCCAGACTCTCCAAGTACTGAAGTAATACAATCATCACTAGGCCGCACCGACATTCAACTTCGTTGTCAGTAAAACTGCAATGACACTAACTTAACTCAAACTGAACTTAAAACTGAGTGAAACAGCTTTAGTCTCTTCCCCATCCTTATATAATCTTGTATTAGACACGAATTTTCGAGCACACTCTAGCCACCACAGTTGCCAAATCAGAGACATCCAAAATATGCCATAGTTCTCTTGCATACAGTCTAAAGGCTTAGCATTCAGACTGAAATAATTTTACATAATTTAACAATCACATAAAACTATTATGGAGAAAAACTGAACAAAATTTATTGAACAACTTAGAAAATAACTCCACTTACAAACTGCAAGCTAACTGGCAACTCTGAGACATAGTGAAAAAAAAAAAAATAGGAGAAACACTGAAAAACTTCCAGTAAATGCACCGTCCTCAGCACTACCCCTTCCCTGATTCTTTGTCGACCGGACAAAACTACACAATGTATACAAACATAATCCTTAATCCAAACTAGACAATTATACACAGACTAATCCTTCAACTCATTAGGTCTTCTACCATGCCGCTTCTGATGACGTCCCTGCTCCTTCAAACAGTCCACTTTTCCTGGAATATCTTGGTACTCTTCCTGAGGCACTTCTTTTCTTGGGAAATTGTCACCATCCTCTTGTCCTGCAGCTCCTTGGTCCTCCTCAAAATCCTCAGCTGTGGGAAAGCACGATTCCATGGAGACATCCCAGCTGTACTCTCCTGGACCATTGTACTGCTACAGACGATACACGTGTACCATCTTTAGGCGAGACTTCCTACCTCCCCGAATTCGAAACTTTACGTCTGATAGGCGGTCCAACACAATGTAAGGCCCGTCCCATGGGCTGTGCAGCTTCAATGACTGTCCCTTCTTAAACTGAGGATTATATAACCAAACTATGTCACCTTCCTTTAAGCTCAACTCACCCTCCTTGGCATCATAACCTCACTTCATCACTTCACCTGAAAATTTTGAGCTTCTCGCTCTTGATGATGTACAGTCACGCGTACTAATTTCTGCTCATGGGTTACCCCTTCCTTCCCCCCTCTACCCTGGACAGAGGGAAGGGGGGAATCGCGAACAAGTCTACCCCGCCTTCTGCCCCCAACTCCTCCACCCTCCACCTCCAGCTACCAGTTACTGATTAGACACAAATTTTCTCATGTCCAGTAAACATGACTAAACTGTCGTCGCACATGCTTTCAACGGCCAAGATTTGGACTATATTTTTAGAATAAATTATTACCGTATTGAACTGCATTCTCAAATTGAAAATATTCACCATCATTGTAAACCAGTGTCGTCCGCTGCACAATTCTGGGTTCCAGTGCTTACCTTTTCACTTCCCCCAGCTGTCTCTCTCTCTCTCTCTCTCTCTCTCTCTCTCTCTCTGAATTTACTTTTCTCACTCACTCTTTCTTATTAAATTTATATAACTTTCTCATTGCTTCTCTCCCCCTCTCCCCTTTCTCTCTCGTTCTTTGTCTTAAGTCTTTCCCGCCTCTCCCCCCCTCCCCTCCCCCCACCTTAGGCCTGGGGTGGGATGTTCGAAAGCTCGTAACGGCCGCTAAGATCATCGTAGCGGGTACGAGAATCATAGCGCACTCGTAAACCGTTAAGGTATATGTTCAAACAAATTTTACGATCCTTCATCCTCCATATTTGCTCGTAGAGCTACGATTTCTGACAAGCACCCTTAAGCTGATTGTAGTGTCGCATAGTGGATGTTTCTCTAATAAACAAACCGAATCATGTGATGCTAAGTTTGTTTATTTACCCTTTTCTGTGAACGAAGATGGAATTACAAGTGGTTTTACAGGTAGAACTGGCATTACGAAGAGCGATGAGATTTGAGAGGAACTACAGAGACATAATGGATCCATTTGCTTACAGTGACGAACATTTGTTGAGATATTATAGGTTTCCCAGACAAGAACTCCTTCACTGGTGTGCAAGAGTTGAACCATTAGTTGGACCAGCGACAAGAAGATCCTGTGCTGTGCCATGTCATTTGCAGGTGTTAATGACATTCAGATTTTATGCAAGTGGCTCATTTCAGAGTGTGTTGGCAGACACATTGGGCTTAACACAGGGACGTGTGAGCAGAATAATTAAGAGTGGCACACGTGTTGTACAGAAAATCTCTTAAGGAAGTTAAGATGATAAGAGGTAAGCAAAGAGGGGGAATTTTTCGTTTCTACTGCTTACATCTGTAAATGGAGAAATGGGGTTCCCCCGAGCTAGACCCTGTTTTGGATCATATAGCCCACCTAGGTTACAGGAGCGCCCTACCACTCCCGGCACGGCAGTCCCGGGCGAGGCTCGAACTTCGCAATCTCCGATTACGAGCTCGATGCTTTACCACTGAGCTATCGTGCCCCCTTACATCTGTAAAAATGCAGACCGATGCACTGTTCATTAAAACATGGTTTAAGTCTGTGGGAGTTGTAATGATACAGTCTGAAGCCAATGATATACTGTATAGTTTATTCAGGTAAAGGTGTCTCAGTTTGGATCCCAATATTTTCAAAATTATCACTACGTTTTGTTAATATGATGTGGATCTTTCACCCCACACTATAGTTATACCCAAGGTGATGTGATTGTTCTTCAGCACTGTCTGTCTGTCGAGCCAACCCTGTATTAACGCCATCATCTCATGTGTAAAATTTGCTCGACGAATTCGTTTGGTAGGGGACTCGTCACTTGTCATGTCTTGTGTGTCTTGGGATGAATATCGTAGTTGTTTGAGTGATGTAATGGCGCGCTTGGATAAGTGTATTTAACATTTTGAAACTCCATTTTGATTGACCCACAATCTTTCATGGTTTATGAAATCTCTCTTCTGATTGGCTCAGCGACAATTTGCTGAGTTGCATTATGAACGATAGGAACGGAACGGAACGGATTTTACGATCGCATCATCGTGAGCTACGAGCATTGCCGCAAGCGTTAGAAGATACACATTAGCGGTTGTCGTAGCTCACGATCAAAGATGACCGCTATGAGCGCGTTACGATGATCATAGCGGCGTCTCGCAACGATCTTTTGAACATCCCAGCCCTGATCAGCAGTCAGTTATACCGTCACCGCTCCTTCGTATATCGTGTGCAGGCAACATAATTTTATCACACACACTTAGGTCAGATGTATGGAAAGCTAATTTTTTTTTTTATATATAATTGTATTTCTCATTATGTGCCAAGTTCAAATAGAGAACACCAGACCAATATTCGTAAATTTTATTAGAGTGACCGTTCCACTTCACATAGCTGGGTAGCTGGGCTTATAAACTGCACACACACACACACACACACACACACACACTACTTAAATTTTGCACTGACAGCGTGGCGACTATAAATATAGTCATTCTAGCAACTGGATCTGCTGGCTCCAAACCTTCCCTGTCCCAGTCAAACTCCTCATTCAATAACCGGTTATTGAATGAGGAGTTTGACTGGGACAGGGAAGGTTTGGAGCCAGCAGATCCAGTTGTTAGAATGACTATATTTGTAGTTGCCACGCTGTCAGTGCAAAATTTAAGTCGTGTGTGTGTGTGTGTGTGTGCAGTTTATATGCCCAGCTACCCAGGTTTGTGAAGTGGAACGGTCACTCTAATAAAAATTACGAATATTGGTCTGGTGTTCTCTATTTGAACTTGGCACATAATGAGAAATACAATTATATATATATATATAAAAAAATAGCTTTCCATACACCTGACCTAAGTGTGTGTGATAAATGTTGCCTGCACACGATATACGAAGGAGCGGTGACGGTATAACTGACTGCTGATCAGGCCTAAGGTGGGGGGAGGGAAGGGGTGAGAGGCGGGGAAGACTTAAGACAAAGAACGAGAGAGAAAGGGGAGAGGGGGAGAGAAGCAAAGAGAAAGTGATATAGATATAAAAAGAAAGAGTGAGTGGGAAAAGTAAATTCAGAGAAAGAGAGAGCTGGGGGAAGTGAAAAGGTAAGCACTGGAACCCAGAATTGTGCAGCGGACGACACTGGATTACAATGATGGTGAATATTTTCAATTTGAGAATGCAGTTCTATACGGTAATAATTTATTCTAAAAATATAGCCCAAATCTTGGCCGTTGAAAGCGTGTGCGACGACAGTTTAGCCATGTTTACAGGACATGAGAAAATTTGCGTCTAATCAGTAACTGGCAGCTGGAGGTGGAGTGTGGGAGAGTTGGGGGCAGAAGGCTGGGTAGACTTGTTCGCGATTCCCCCCTTCCCTCTGTCCAGGGTAGAGGGGGGAAGGAAGGGGTAACCCCTGAGCAGAAATTAGTATGCATGACTGTACCTCAGCCAGATTTCGTGAAGATGCTGGAGATGTTTGTAGGAGCTCCTCACCAGGTGGTGGTCCCATTAACAAGTCAGTACAGTATCAGTGTTGCAGCGGTTTAGCCGGTAGACTCATGTGATGCAGACAGATATGCCATTAGCAACACAGGTAATTTCGAGTACAGTTCCATTTATTCCTCTATGCAGGACTTGGCCAGTTCTTGTCCCAGGTTCCAGTTGAATTTCTCCACCATCCCATCTGACTGTCATCTTAGCGGGGTCGTTCTGGCCTTCTTGATCCCCCAAAACTTGCAGCACTCACGGAACACAGTAGTTTCACTGTTTCTACCCTGGTCTGAAGATAGCTCCTGTGACATCCCAAAACAACAGAAAAATTGGTCAACCAACACCTGAGCAACAGTTGCAGCTTTTTAATCGGGAACGGCAAAGGCTTCTGGCCACTTTGTGAAGTAGCCCGTGGCAACACATATATACTGGTTTCCTCTTTCAGTGAGTGGCATAGGTAGAGCAATGTCCGCCGCGGCTCTTTCCATCAGTGCATCCACTTGGTACAGCAGAATATGGGCACAACCACGTTTCTTGGGTCCTTTCTTGGCACAACATAAATCACAGGCCTGAAACCACTCTTCAGCATCCTGATGCATGCCAGTCCAGTTGAACCTCCATTAAAGCTGACTTAGAGTTTTCTTCACTTCCAGGTGTCCACCAGTGATCTTGTTATGAGACTCATCCAAGATCCCAGACCTCATTTTCTTCAGAACCACCAGTTGACAATACTTGCTAAGGCTATCGGGTAGTCCACTGCTCAAACAAAAAAGATCCCACTGACTCCAGTAGCTGAATCTGGAAACATCTTCCCAACATGGTCACGCTATGCTCCGCTGCAACCTTTCTAGCACTGGTTGTAAATTTGCATCCTCCATCCGCATCCTTTCCAGGTCTTCTTTTGCTGACACTGGCCTTATCACTGCAGTATGGCTCCATTTCTTGTTACGATTTTCTTTTTTACATCACTGCTGGAACTCTGAGTCACAAGGCTGATGACTCAGACTGAGAGCATTGCCATGTACCCGTTCAGATCAGTGCTGTACCTCATAGTTGTGCTGGTCCAGCTTCCCAAGCCAGTGTGCTAGTTGTCCTTTCGGATTCTTTAATGTCTTCAGCCACTCCAGTGCTGCATGATGTGGCTTGATGATGAGGTAGGATCCATACAAAGATGAATGGAAATAATCAATGCTCTTCATCACTGCTAAGAGATCCATATGGGTCACACAGTGGTTCCACTCTGATGGGCTGAGCTTCTTGCTGTAATATGACACAACATACTCCCTTTCATCCTTCTTCTGTGATAGGGCTCCACCAGTACCACAGTCACTTGCATCACAGTCCAGAATGAATGGCTGACTATGATCTGGGAATGGCAATACTGGAGAGCTTGCCAAAGCATGCTTGAGTTCACTGAAGGCCTTCTGAGTCAGTGCAGTCCACGGAAGTGTCTGCCTCTTCCCCATCATCTTGTGTACAGGTCCAGCTATCATTGCAAAGTCTGTGATAAAATGCCGATAGTTGGTACAAAAACCTAAGAAACTGTAGCCCCTTTACAGAAGTTTGACCTGGTCACTTTTCCACAGCTGCCACCTTCTCGGGATCAATAAAGACGCCATCCTCGCCTAGAATGTGTCCCAGGTACTTCACTTGCTTCTGGAACAAGTAACACTTCTTGGGTTTCAGCTTGAGGTGCACTGCCCAGATCCTGTTGAGCACATCTGACGGCCTCTCCAAGTCCTGGTCAAAAGTCCGTCCAAACAATTACATCATCGAGATAGATGAGAGCTGTCTGCCAGTGCAGGCCTTCCAGTACACAATCCATAAGATGCTCAAAAGTAGCTGGGGCATTGCATACGCCATATTGTTTACAAAAAGGCTGTTTACTCCTTGTCCTTCTCTGCAACATTGACCTGATGATATCCTGCCTTCATGTCTGGGGTGGAGAACCACTTGGCACCTGACAGAGCATTTCATGTGTCATTAGTTCTTGGCAAGGGGTATGCATTCTTCACTGTCATTTCATTCCGGGCTCGATAATCTACACAACATCATTCTGAGCCATCCTTTTTCCCCACCAGAACCACTCCTGATGCCCAAGGACTGCTGGACTTTTCTATCACTCCTTGACATTTGAGAATTTCCCTCACCTTCACCATTTCTTGCCCTTGGGCTGGCGATATCCTCTGCACGCTTGTTTAATCGGGCAGTGATCCCTTGTGTCCACCAGATCAGTGTATCCCAGGTCTAAGTCTCCTGTGGAAAAGACATCAGCAAACTTCATCAACAGCTGTCTCAGCTTCAGCACTTGTGAAGCATCCAGGCATTGTCAGTTACTTGAAAACAGGTCTTATAAGCGGTCTGGCAGTTATCCATCTTCTTTGACTACACTCTTTTTATAGGCCTTCCTCTGGCTCCACTTAGGGTCATCCACCTGGCACAGTCTGACAGTTTCTCTCCCAGTGATCTGTGGCTCACGAGACAAACTGGAAACGACAAGCGGCACTTCACCTGCACCTGTTTCCACCGATGTTCTCCCCATCATCACTTCGGCCTTCGTCTTGCATCACCCTGCTGAGGGGGGCCACCTTGACACAGTGGCAGGGCTTGAAGCGTGGCTGGCAGTGCCACCTACTCTGGAGGCATGCCTACCTTCGTAGGGTTCAGTATCTGTTGGCCTCGTGGACCAAGCACCCCCAACATCACTGGTGGAGGAGGCCTGTTGGTGATGTTAGTCCCTGCCCATCTGCCATCAAGGGCGGGACTGTTGCCTCCCCAGATGTTTGCTATGCTTGGTGTCCTGTAATGCTGAGACTGGAGTCCCAGGGGTTGACTGATGCTGCACAATGCACCCTGCAACTAGTAATACCCCTCTTTGGTCACTTATTCTGGCTAGACCGGCGGCCTGGTTGGATCCGACCAGGTCAATCGGCTGGTCATGTGTTGGCTATGGTCAAGTGGGCTCTAGGGGGACCTGGTGGCTCCAATCATCCTGGAGTCACCCTTGCCCAGGGTCGATGGTGGTTACCCGCGTATATTCTCCTGCTACCTCTGGGGTTGCCAGTGTTGTCCCTGGCATAAGATCTGCCCTTGCTGGGCTCCATGTTGGGTGGAGGGGTGGGAGAATAAAGGTTATTTGGGTTATTTGACATATGGAAGAAAATATTACTAAATATGTTGACAACGCTGCATCTGGCCCTTACCCTTCTTCGGACTCTTCTACCGTGATTGTCACTCTGCAGCCTTTCCAGGGTCTGGGAGGCATTCGTATCAGGTTGGTGTGGCTCTTGGGTTAGCCCCAGACGAAACGGTGGCAGTGTCGTATGCACGGAGTGACTTTATGCAGGAAGTTACCGTTCCCTTCTCTATTTAACCTAAATTAATCTAACCTAACCAAACCTAAACTAACCTAACCTAACCTTATCGTAGATCAACCTAACCTAAATAAACCTAAATTAAACTAACCTTAATTCACGAATTGATTGATTTCACAATCTGCCTGTAACAAACATATGCATATTTATTTATATATATCTATATATCGACCTATAATTACTTACAGGTTGATTAGACGTCCAACTATTTCCCTGGCACATACATTTCATAAAATGTTGTTGATAAATGGCACAATACTTGAGATAACATGCGAATACTTTCAGCCAGCAACTAAAAAGGCCACTTGGCACATGTGCACTGAGCAGAGCAGAAGTCATTCAGTGCATATGACACCGGCATCATACATCAATATCTAGTACTAAAATCCACACTGTGTGGGTCAATACCAGATAATGACATTTTTGAATTACACCATGCCATTGTTTTGGCTTGTCGGGAACCTAAAATCTGTTGGCAGGGGATGGAAGCCTCCTTGTTCAGGTGTCCTCCCCTTGAGAGAGCTCATGATTACTGAATTTGACTTCTGTCTCTGGTGCAGCTGTTACCTGTGTTCCTCGTGATTATTTTAATCTACGTAAGGGTGTAATCTTTACTCGTGACCTCCTTTGACACTCAGAGGCACGGTTGTTCAAGCAACTGCGGTCTTCTGGTGTATTGACTGTTGAGCACCTGCACAAGAAACTACAGGGTATCCTGACCCCAACACAGACCTTGTTCCCGACATTTGATAGGCTAATGTTGCCTACATCTGTTAAACTAGGTTTTATATCACTTCTTATGAAGCCATACATACCAACCACAAAACGCTGTTTCTACTGCCAAGGGTATGGACATGTCAGCCGAGTTTGCTGTTGTGCACAAGCTGGCCTTCCTGGTGTCTGTGTGTTCTGTGGCAGACCAAGCCATACCAGCGACTGTACAGGACCCCTTAAATGTTATCACTGTGGAGGTCCTCATGCTCTCTTCTAAAAACTGTCCAATATACTGCCTAGAAAAGGAGATTTTGTCCATTCGTACACATGACAGGGTTTTGTTTCCTGAAACAGAAAGGAGAGCCCAGACTCACTTCTTCCAGCCCCGGGTTACTTATGCTTCTGTCGTTTCTGGAATGCCTGTGTGCCACCCTGAATCTCAGAGGCAGCCTTGATCCATTCCAGTGTCTACTACTTCAACTCGTGATTTGCAGGATGCTATCCCCATGGTTAGTACTGTTTGTGGGAATGATGTTTACCTGAGTGGTACTCTAACTTTTTCTGCCCCCTCTATTGGTGGCTGACGGGTTGCACACTTCCATGGTTGTGGCAGATGTCCACGTTGACTAAACTCCTTCTCCTGTCTTACCCAGTATGCCTGAGGCTCCATCAGTACCTGGCAAACGTTACCGTTGTTCTTCTGAGTTCTTTGAGCTTGAAGACCGGCCACGTAAGGTCTCTGTTGCTGACCCTTGTGCCGACCCCTCTCAAGTTCCCTCTGCTCCGCAGGCTGAATGATCTAGCTAGATGAGAGCTGAAGCTGATGGTTCACCTCTGGTCCGGTCCCCACTTGGGGATAATGTTGGACAGCTTGTTGTGCTTCAGATCTGAAGAATAGGTTGTCCCTCTCAAATGCTTCGAGTCCCTTGGACTCTACTTCCACTTCTGGGGCTTCTTTTGGGGTCACTGGCCGTCCTACATCTCCAAAAGCGGCCCCCAAGCCGTCTTCCAAACAATCTGATATGACACTAAGAAGGAGTGTTGTAATACTTCCTCATCCTCACATTTGCCTTTGGGTGTTCGGCAGAGGGTGCGGGTTTCTGGAGTGGGGCAGGCTCCTCTGAAGAGCCATCATAAGCATCAGTCCAAACCCACTCATTTGTCAGGTGTACAATCCCACACTTAATCATCCTTGCACTATGGGTTCTATCTTCCAGTAGAACTGTCGGGGTTTATTTGTCAACTGTGTCATCTTCTTTCTCAGTTTACTCCTCTGTGCATGTACAGACGTCGGAATAAGTTCGTTTCCTTTTCCGTGTTTGTAACACTCCTCGATGGAGAGATATCCCCTCCTCCTTCCTTCCTCATAGTTCCACACTCCCACCCAACCCCCTCACTTTTCTGCTCGACCCCATAACCCCACCCGGTACCCTCCATACTCTCGCTTACAGCCAGTTAGGGGTTTCTGTACTTCAAGCACCTGTCTAATTACGTGTAGACCGAACAACTAATAAAGGAATAGTACAGTATATATATCATACACCAAGTTAGGGAAAGGTTTACTACAGAGAGAGAGAGAAAGAGAGAGAGAGAGAGAAATAAATCTGCTGTGATTAAATGTTGCGGTAGCAGACACCTCTTTTACACACACACACACACACATACACACACACACACACACACACACACACACACACACACACACACACACACACACACAGAAATAAATCTGCTGTGATTAAATGCTGCGATAGTAAACACCTCTTTTACACACACACACACACACACACACACACACACACACACACACACACACACACACACACACAGAAAGAGAGAGAGAGAGAGAGAGAGAGAGAGAGGAGTTACAAGGAAAAGTTAGGATCTTAATGACTATGCAGGCCATACCATGGAGATACTCCTTGTTTACCTGGGAATGCATATCCAATTCACATTTGTTCTGGTGTAAGATCCTGCCGATGAATCTCTTAAACGTCTCTACTGCAGTGTTAACAACGTCCATGTTGAGTCAGTTCCATGTGGAGCAGATCTTGCACGTGAAAAAGTTTTCACGTAATTCTGCTGGTAAATTTTTTTCATTTACAGCTTCCAACCATGGTTGTGTGCCGAGTCAGTGTTAAGAGTAAGCAACTTTGTATGTAATGATTGTGAAACCCATTCAGATTTTAAACACTTTAATGAGCTGACCTCGTAGTCTACGAGCTTCTGCTAAAAAGTCCCACAGCCCTCAGGCGAACCTGATACCTTAGTCTCCTGAACTCTTTTTAAGTCGACGTATGTCTTTTTCAAGCAACCAAAATTCCACAGCAACTCAGGAAGTGGCAGTATTAAGGAGATATAGACTGTGAGAACAATCTATTTATTCCTAGACAGAGAGAGAGAGAGAGAGAGAGAGAGAGAGAGAGAGAGAGGGAGAGAGAGAGAGAGAAACTTGGAATGGTAAGAACAATCAGGAGAAATACTGATTTAAAAAAAAGTGTGTGAGAGGAGAAACTGAAGCAGAGACGAAGAAAACACGCAGGTGAAAAAAGGGAACAATGTTATAGGAGTGACACAGGGACGGGAGCACACACACACACACACACACACACACACACACACACACACACACACACAAATGCACACTTTCTGAATATTTGTCGATCGATCTGTCTGTGCCTGTCTGTGTACTGCCTCTCCCCCCCCCCTCTCTCTCTCTGGATCCTTTGTCTCATCCCAATTCCCTTTTCCCTCCTTCTCCTTTCTTTATAGTTATCTGCTCAGTCTCTGCCTTCTTCCCTCACTCTTTCCTTTCCTTCGTCTGTCTCCCCCTCTGTCACTCCCTCCTTAGCTCACTCTTCTTTCTCCCTCCCTGTGTCACAACTTTGTCTTACTTTTTTTCATCTGTCACATGTGTTACCTTTTTTCTCTCCATTACTCTCTCCGTATTTCTTTACTTGTTCTAAATCCATTTCCTTCACTGCTTTCTTTCCTCAGTTATAACTGCATGCTCTTTTTCTCTCTCCTCTCTCCGTCTCTCCCTGTCACCCGAAATCTCTTCTTTCATGCCGCTCTTCCCACTGTCTTTCCCTCCCTTCCTCTCTCCCTCTCCCTCCCTTGCCTTCTCTTCTAACATCCCCCTCCTCTTTTCTTGCCCTAAAAATTAACCTATTTTGTTCCCACCCTTAATCTCTACTTTCTGCAAATTTCTCTAATTACTCTTTTTCTCTCCTTCCCTTTGTACTTGAATGTCATTCGTTCTACTCAGCCTCAAAGCTTTCGTTTTATCCTGCATAGTTCATTCCTTGCGTCCTTGCCAGAATAACACACTTTCTTCCTCCTCCGTTACCTTGCCTCCTTTTCTAATTTTTCTCATTATCGTTCTCAGTATTCCATTCCGTAGCACTCTTTCCCATTTTCTCCTTTTGTTATCCCTATTTCTATGTTTGCTCCATACCCATTTTCTCTCAGCTGTCTCCCTTTTTGTCTTTCCTTCCCTGTCTCCCGGCCTTTCGATTCACATCTCCCTTTTCTCTTTCCCTTTCACACTGCTTGTATCTCATTTCATATCTCACTGTCTCTTCCTCTCATTCTCTGTCTCTTTTCTTAGGTCTCGTTGTTCTCTCCTTGCCTCTCCTCTCTTATTTTCTTCGTAACTGTCCTCTCATTTCTCATTTTTCCACTCTCTCTCCCTCTACGCCTGTCGCTCCTTGTCTTTTAACTCTCTCTCTCTCTCTCTCTCTCTCTTACACACACACACACACACACACACACACACACACACACACACACACACACACACACACACACAGTGTAGTACACCTTTCCCTGTCTTGGTTTATGATATATACTGTACTATTCCTTTATTAGTTGTTTGGACTACAAGTAATTAGAAAGGTGCTTGAAGTACAGAAACCGTTAGCTGGCTGTGAGCGAGAGTATGTAGGGTACAGGGTGGGGCTATGGGGTCGGAGAAAGTGGGGGGGTTGGGTGGGAGTGTGGGACTATGAAGAAGGGAGGAGGAGGGGATATCTCTCCATCGAGCAGTGTTACAAACGCCATAGTCCACGGAAAAGGAAACGAACTTATTCCGACGTCTGTACATCGAGGAGGCCATGGTGGATGATGCTGTTCCGTCCAGTCCTTGTGGCTACCATGCCTTTTATTCTGATCCTGTGCTTGGCCAAGGTCGTCAGTGAGGTGCTGCTATCTTCCTTCGCCAGGATATTCTATACAGTCATTTGGATATCTCCATTGCCCTGCAGGCTGTTGCTGTCCGGATGTTTTTATGTCAGCAGTATATACATGTAGTCTGCAGTCTTTATCTTCCACCTAGTGCTACTGTCGAAAGGGTGGCCCTGGACTATCTTATTCATGGCCTT